>NC_050069.1:98619695-98940670 GCF_009764565.3 Dermochelys coriacea
GTGGCTCACGAAAGCTTATGCTCTAATAAATTTGTTAGTCTCTAAGGTGCCACGGGTACTCCTTTTCTGGTTTCATAGTAGCAGCCGTGTTAGTCTGTATTCGCAAAAAGAAAAGGAGTACTTGTGGCACCTTAGAGACTAACAAATTTATTAGAGCATAAGCTTTCGTGAGCTACAGCTCACTTCATCGGATGCATTTGGTGGAAAAATGCATCCGATGAAGTGAGCTGTAGCTCACGAAAGCTTATGCTCTAATAAATTTTTTAGTCTCTAAGGTGCCACAAGTACTCCTTTTCTTATAGTAACTGGAATTCTTCTAGATGTGATCTGTGAACTACTCAGCCCCCTTCCCCACTGCCTCAGATTCTATCATGGAAACTAGCAGTAAGAAGGAACTGACAGCCCCCTTTGAACTTTCCTCGTGGAGTATGAGGAGAGTGGGGGTGCATGTATGGTTTGAGCAGACACTGCTAGGAAAAATTATTCACACCTGGGGGCATAAAGCTCATGCACAATGTGGAGTGCACTACACATAGTGCCAACACATCTTGAAAAACTCCAGTTATTACAAGATGAATAATCTTCTTTTTTCCCTCTTAGTGAACTAAGTTCCATGATCATGCTTTATGCAGTTTTAAAAATAGGCTTGAAGAACACTCTTACATGTAAATGTTCCTAATATTTTTGGAAAGTGCAGCAGTCCCCTAAATAAGGGTGAAAGACTTGTAATCAGGCCTGTCTTTTGATAGCATGTTTCAATTTAACAAGGCTCTGAGTTGTAATTCAGTAGAACACTATTGAATTTTTAAACCTTTTCACCCTTTGTGATATGTTCCATCAATCTTCAGTCATCCAGACTAATTCTCAAGTTTTGCTTTTCTTGGTGGGAGAATGCTACACAATTGGAAAGGGGTTCATCTTTTAGCACTTTATATAGGCATTTAGACTCTGGTTCAGCAAAGTGCATGATTTGCTGAGTCATGGCCTCTGCAGGAAATCTTGGCCTTACTGAAGACAATGACAAAATTTCTATTGACTTCAATAGGTTCAGGATTTCACCCTCAGTTTTAGAGGTTTACGATACCTAGGAGTGTCATCATTTTAAAAAAAACAACAACTTCTCAGTACTGATGGAGATGGACGGTCCCATGTTTAAGGTGGCTCACTTTGAAAACCACAAATCTAAAACGATCTGATCTATATACAAAGTACAATTTATTTAAAAAAGAAATGTGGGGGGAGGGAAGAATGCTGCATATTATGTTTTGCTTGCTTGAACAAAACGTGTAAATATTTTCATTAAATCCAGAATATTTTTGGCTGAAAAAGATAATTTAGTGTAGAAAATGCAATGATCCATTTCACACTGAGAATAAAAGATACATGATTAATTTAAGATCAGAATAAAAAAATATATATACTAAGAATTACTAACAAAAGAACCACTTAGGATTTGATCAGTGTATTTGTGCAGTGTAAGCAGACATTTATTCATTAGGTTACATAGTCTATAGTTATATAGGGAAACTTAAAAGTTCTGTATTATTTTGCAATAGAAACATATTGAGAACTATAAGGGAAAACATGATAAAACTGTCAAATGGAAGGGTAACAGAAGACATACAAAATTACATTCTCTAGCTAATACTAGACCTACATGAGTGCAAAATTTTATATGACTAAAACTTAATTTATTCTCAGCAAAAGTGTACACAGTGTATCATAGTATTAAGATATAATGGCATACTATTGACCCTGGAACAGTACACTGCCAGTATTTTATGCCATTGGAAAATGGGGCCTGAACCTAATTGTTTAATGTCATGAAGCTCCCATTTCTAGTTCTAATGGATAGAAAGAGGTGATACCTTTTGATCACCAGTCATTGCCCATTCTGAGTCTGATTCCTTCATAATTTTGGGTGAAATGTAATATTTTGGAGATAAGGGAAGCAAAGAGAAAAACATTGGTGTTTGTTTTAAAAGACAGTTGTGGCAGAGTGCAAGTGATGCTTTCCAAAGTCTTTGTAGCTAAGAGTGACACTTGCAACACTGACACCCCCTTCAACCCAAAAAATCCCTGTCAACTAAACCAAAAAAAAGGGGGAGGAGTTGGGCAGAGATTTAATAAAGTCTAAAAAAATCACAATAAAAGCTCCTACCTCAGGCAGAATATTTACCCCTCAAAAGTTAGACTTCCTGAAGTCCACTAGGTACTTCACTATTTCTAGTGATTTATATGGATGCATCAGCATTGCTTCTGTGTAGATAGATTGTTAGAGCAATTCTCTCCTCCTATCTTGTCTATCAGTATTCTGACCCTCAATAATTACTCTTGTCCATAACTGGAGAAAAAGACTTATTTCTTGAAATATTATTGAGGATTAAATAAGTCCCAGACTGTGTTTGTATGAATACGAATTCTCATTTGTATGAGACTTGAAGCTCTGATGGCAGAAGAAAGGAAACAGTTAAGACTTGTACAGAAGGTACTTAATTCCCCTATTCATTTAAGAGATGATTCTTCAATCTCTCAAGAGAAATAAAATCCTTGTCGGGGAAAATTGAACCTGAAACAAGTTGAAGACAGTTTTGAGCCAAATAAATTATATGATTGACCACATATCATAAGTAGCAGTTGTGTAACTTGATGTAATGGCATTCAATACATATGTTATTTGTCGGGGAATTCTGCACCATGCATGCACTCAGAATTCATGACCAGGGCAGAATTCTTTGTTTCTCCATAGAAAATGATGGGGAAGCAAAGGGAAGCTGTAAGAGTGGTCACATGCCCCTCTCCAGCAGTGCAGGTGCATCATTTCTGGTGCCCAGAACAGTGGGTGGAGAGGTAAATCACCATGGAGAGACATCATCCCCCCCAAACAGAGGCAAGGCATAAAGGTCATGCGGGGGCACGTGCCACTGTCTCCCTACCACCACCCCTGATTTCTGTGAGTGCAGAATTGCCCGGGACGGTGGTCATTAGCCTCAGCTTCCTGACTCTGCACCTGGCCACCTCTGCACCTGGGAGTGAGGGGTGGGGGATATAGATTCAGGGAACAGTGGGAAGAGGAAGGGGATAGGGCAGGGGACAGTGGAGAAGGGACGGGGGAAGCCAGCGTAGCATGCAGCATCCCCTCAGTAGCTGGGGCTCCCATGCTAAGCAGGCCCATCGAACCCCCACCACAATGAGCCCCACCCCCTCTTCACCGGGATCACCCTGATGAGCCCTCCACACTGAAACCATGAGCCCACCAAGCCCCATTCCCCCAGCACCTGGACCCCCACATCTAGACCCACCCCTGCTGAGCCCCAGCCACCTTCACCTGGCCCCCCTGAAGAGTCCCATTTCCCCTGCATCTGGATCCTCCAAAAGCCCCTGTACATCCAGATCCCCCACTGAGCCACCTGCAGCCAGATTGCCCCACACACCCCACACCTGGATCCCCTCACACTAAGTCCCTCCACACTTGGATCATACTGAGCTGAGCCTGCTTGTCCCAACTGGTGCACCTTGCACAGAGGGGCAGGGCCCTTGAGTGTTTCTGGGGCAGACCTGGCCCTTGCACTTGTCAGGGTTGGGTGCAGCCTCACTGACGAGTCCCTGTCTGGGCTGAGGAGGGGCTTCAGGGTGATCTCCCACCTCCGTTCTCCCCACTGCCAGGCTGGAGCCTCCACATTTATATATTGACAAATCTTGCAAAATTTCAAAATATTGTGCACAGAATTTTTAATTTTTTTTGCCGTAGAATTCCCAAAGGAGTAATATATTGTGTGTCATTGCTGAAAGGGCCCTTTTTGGAGATGTGACTGACATTGTTTATATTATTGCCATGAAGCATATTTTATACATGTTCCCTGCAGTTATTTTACTTTTGCACTGTTCTCTTTTCATTTAATTGCAGAACTGGAGATAGATTGACGATACTGGGAAGTTGCCTAATTTCTATGGCAAATCCTTGTAGCTGACAAACAATGTTCACTATAAAAATGTGTTTCTGCCTATTTCTAGACAGATTTTAGTGTTTCCTCTTTTACACTAAAAAGGAAAAGCACCATTCATATCAAACAATCGTTGTATTTCTTTTTGGCTAATAACACTGGAGCCATATTCTGCCACTGTTACTCATACTGCATAGTACCTACTCTGAGGAAGAGTCCCATTGAAATGAATGGGGACTACTTTCTGACAAAAGTACTACCCAAGATAAGTAATGGAAAAGGAAATCTAGCCTTAAAGACACAATTCTTTTGCTCACACCGGGTAGCATTGTACTCCATGCATATCACCATTCATTTCAATGGGACTAGTCAATGAGGTAAGTGCTATTCAGTGTAAGTAAGAATGGTAGAATTTATTCTTTAACTAGAGGAAAATAAAGAGGTATGTTATGTAGCTAAATTGCACCAATGTCTAACTGGAAAAAAAAACACTTTCTATAAAATGTACAATTTCCTTTCGTGTTCCCATACATTCACTGATGTGTGGGTTTGCTTTTGTTTTGTTTTTTTAACAAGAATTGCGCTGAAACTTAGCCCTTAGCCTATATTGTCAAGATATGGTTTGGATAAGATACTCTTTCTTCTCACCCACTGTGACCTCAGGGAGACCTACTGAAGTATTTTGCTCCAATTCTGTACAACATTTCTTAAAATTTGATTTAAGTTTTCACATTATTGTCAGTATTTATTTCTTGGTGTTGCCTTATTTACTGTTAATGCAGTTTTAAAAACTGTATTCTGGAAATGGCTGACATTTTATACAGTTATGAAAATAATGACTAATAGCATACAACATTATAGCTAGGACCTTACTAAATTCATGGTCCATTTTGGTCAATTTCACAGTCATAGGATTTTAAAAATAGAAAATTTCATGATTTCAGCTTTTTAACTCTGACATTTCACAGTGTTGTAATAGTAGACCCAAAAAGGAGATGGGGGGGGTCACATGGTTATTGTAGCGGGGTTGCAGTACTACTACCCTTACTTCTATGCTGCTGCTGGTGGCAGTGCTGCTTTCAGAGCTGAGCAGCTGGAGAGCGGCGACTGCTGGCCCGGAGTCCAGCTCTGAAGGCAGAGCCGCTTCCAGCAGCAGCACAGAAGTAAGGATAGAATGATATGGTATTGGCACCCTTACTTCTGCCTTCAGAGCGGGGTCCTCAGCCATCAGTCACCATTCTCTGGCCACCCAGCTCTGAAGGAGCAGATCAGAAGTAAGGATGACATGGTATGGTATTGCCACCCTTACTTCTGCGCTGCTGGCTGTGGAGCTGGGCCCTCAGTCAACAGCTGCCGAGGGGCTGAAGGCAGCACAGAAGTAAGGGTGGCAATGCAGTGACCCCCCACTAAAATAACCTTGTGAACCCCCTTCAACTCCTTTTTGGGTCAGGGCCCGCAATTTGAGAAACACTGGTCTCCCCCATGAAATCTGTATAGTGTAGGGTAAAAGCACACAAAAAAACAGATTTCATGGGGGGAGACCAGGTTTCACAATCTGTGATGCATTTTTCATGGCCATGGTAGGGCCCTAATTATAGCAGTATTCCAGCATTTTATATGCTCTTTCTTTTTAATACAAATGTATGCAGCATAATTTATTAAGGAAAAATTTGTACATCAATACAATATCATATATTTTGGGAAATACTTTAAAGAGAAATAGCATTAATGTGACAAGTCTTTTGCCTTGTATTACAATATTCCTGCCTTGTTAATTTCACTATCTTTTGAGATTTTTAGATTAATGGTTGTATGGTACACATTATAATAAGAATAAGCATATTGACTAAGCTGACACTTTCGTACAGACTTTAAAATGTGAACAGGGAATTGCCAGGGTAATGCATGCCATTGCATGCTCAAATGACTACTTAGATACATGACTAGTTATTTTGTAATTACAATTACTGTGATTTTTTTTCACAAACAGGATGCTTATAGATCTGCTCTTGCCATATCTTTCAGCATCTGTAGAGGAAAAGTGGATGGATGCTTTGTCTAATTTCTCTTTTCTTCCTAAAATATGGTACATTCTTCCTACTGTGGACTCCTATTTATTTTTTGAAGGAAATCATTGCATTTTCATCTTTAATCATTAGCATTAATTGACAATAATGTATTTACTTCATTACTTATTTATTAAGGATCTTTTACCCAGATATGTATTTAAACCACTGCAGAAAAAAGGTCATCAAAAGTTGGAAACAGCATAGTATCTTTAAATCACTTATTCTGACTTAAGCTGCCACACTGCTCTGAGTATGTACTGCCTTCTCTGACTAACATGGATACCTTTAATTAATGGAAACATTGTCAGATAACTTATTTAAAAATAATAATTAAATAAAAACATTCTCAAGTCTTCAGAAGTTATGAGGTCTGGGATAGTTTTATAAAAAGAAGTACTAGTTAAGGAAAAAATGGCTGTTGCAGGCTGTACTGTTATCTACTAGTAAAAATGAAATTATGTTTGTGAATTTATTTTATGTGGCTCAATTCAATTTAAAAAAATAGTTCTTTGCTGATTCTTTGTCCCCCCTCACCCTCCACACAGAGGTTTCTTATTATGGCTGAATGTATTTTTGTAAAGTTGGCATGTGTGTTTCTTCAGTTCCCATCTTTCTTCTCCAAAAAGATCTTGCAGGTCCAGGTTTGAATGATCCAGTTCTGTTTCTAGTCTTCTTCTGAATGAGAAAATCCAAATGGGTTTTGGAATTCTTACAAACAGTTCTGGGAGAGCAATGGTAGCAGAAGTAACTTTTTGCGGGAAATATGTAGACATTGATTCCAAGTCAAAGATCCAGCAATTTTAAGTCTTTGTAGCTCAGGGGTTCTCAAACTGGTGGTCGGGATCCCTCAGGGGGTTGCGAGGTTATTAAATGGGGTGTCACAAGCTGTCAGCCTCCCCCCCCATACCCCGCTTTTCCTCCAGCATTTATTAAATATATAAAAATGTGTTTTTAATTTATAAGGGGCAGTCACACTCAGAGGCTTGCTATGTGAAAGGGGTCACCTGTACAAAAGTTCGAGAACCACTGGTGTAGCTAGACATAGGCAGGCATTGAGGAAAGCCCAAAGAAATAAACCAAATTCATATTATGTACAAGGAAAAGGCTCTTTTAGCTCTATACAACTGACAATTTCATACAAGAACCAGCTTCCTCATCTTTATTTCAGTTCAGTACAAAATCTACTGAGCCATTTGTGTGTTGTTACTGGACTGGACCTAGTCCCACACTTTCAAGACAGTGGTGGTTGTGTGTGCCCAACACTTTGGAGGCCCTTTGTGATTCTTTAGTATTGATGGCTATAGGGCTGTACAATATGCATTTTCAATTTAACCTGAAGTCCTGAATTCCTGAAACATGGGACTGGGCTCTTGTGAACCAGGATGCAGAGAAACAAAATTCACTTTATGTAATTGCAGCAGGTACTGAACTGTGATCTAGAGCAGAAATGGCATATTCTTTTAGTCACTTAACTGGAAGCTCAGGGGAAACTGTGGGGAAACCTGCCTAAAAATCTTGCAACTAACAAGATTGTATTTTCAGAAGAACAGACTTCAGGCTGCTGCTAGTTACATTTCTCTTGCAAGAAGCAGTGTCAAATGGGGGCCACCTGTTTCTTTACATTTGATCTCACCTTTTGATATTCATATAGCGGAGCAAAATACTTGAATATTAGAGGAAATGAAGATGCGAGTATTTTGAGACTATTTATGGCTGTTTAAAATATGCCTTTCAACGTTTGGCATAAAGGTGTAAAAGTGGGCTAAGTTCTGCAGTGCCATAGAGTGATTGCCACTAAAAAGTCAACCCTTTTCAACAGTTAATACATAGAATCTGATCCAGATTCCACTGAAGTCAATGAGTACTTTGCCGCTGGTTTCCATGGAAGCAGGAGTGGATCCACTGTAATAGGTCAGATACTTCAGAATTTCCCTGTACTTGGAATAAAAAAAAATTGTGGCACTTCAGAGGCTATGGAAGGCAATTTGTTGATTCTTAAAGATGAGCACTGTTAACAATGTCATATGTAACAAATTTGGTGTCAGTTACTGAGCAACTCAAAACATTCTAATTAGGGCTGTCAATTATTCGCAGTTAACTCACGCGATTAACTCAAAAAATGAATCATGATTAATCACACTGTTAAACAATAGAATACCAATTGAAATGTATTAAATATTTTTGGATGTTTTTCTACATTTTCATACATATTGATTTCTATTGCAACATAGAATATGAAGTGTACAGTGCTCACTTTATATTATTTTTATTACAAATATTTGAACTGTAAACATGTTAAAAGAAATAGTATTTTTCAATTCACCTCATACAGGTACTGTAATGCAATCTCTTTATCGTGAAAGTGCAACTTACAAATGTAGATTTTTTTTGTTATATAACTGCACTCAAAAACAAAATAATGTAAAACTTTAGAGCCTACAAGTTCACTCAGTCCTACTTCTTGTTCAGCCAATCGCTAAGACAAATACGTTTGTTTACATTTATGGGAGATACTGCTGCCTGCTTCTTATTTACAATGTCACCTGAAAGTGATTACAGGCTTTCGCATGGCACTTTTGTAGCCGGTATCACAAGGTATTTGCATACCAGATATGCTAAATATTCATATGCCCCTTCATGCTTCGGCCACCATTCCAGAGGACATGCTTCCATGCTGATGATGCTCGTTAAAAAAAAAACATGTTAATTAAATTTGTGAGTGAACTCCTTAGGGGAGAATTGTATGTCTCCTGTTCTGTTTTACCCACAATCTGCCATATATTTCATGTTATGGGAGTCTCGGATGATCACCCAGCACATGTTCGTTTTAAGAACACTTTCACAGCAGATTTGACAAAACACAAAGAACGTACCAGTGTGAGATTTCTAAAAATAGCTAAAGCACTCAACCCAAGGTTTAATAATCTGAGGTGCCTTCCAAAATCTGAGAGAGATGAGGTGTGGAGCATGCTTTCAGAAGTCTTAACAGAGCAACACTGATGTGGAAACTATAGACCCCAAACCACCAAAAAAGAAAATCAACCTTCTGCTGATGGCATCTGACTGACATGATGAAAATGAGCATGTGTCAGTCCTCTCTGTTTTGGATTGTTATTGAGCAGAACCCATCACCAGCATGAATGCATGTCCTCTGGAATGGTGGTTGAAGATGAAGGGACATATGAATCTTTAGCTCATCTGGCACGTAAATATCTTGCAATGCCAGCAACAACAGTGCCATATGAATGCACACTTTCAGGTGACATTGTAAACAAGAAGTGGACAGCATTATCTCCTGCAAATTGTGACCAAACTTGTTTGTCAGAGTGATTGGCTGAACAATAAGTAGGACTGAGTGGACTTGTAGGCTCTAAAGTTTTACATTGTTTTATTTTTGAATGCAGTTTTTTTTCCATAATTCTACATTTGTAAGTTCAACTTTCATGACAAAGAGATTGCACTACAGTACTTGTATTAGGTGAATTGAAAAATACTATTTCTTTTGTTTTTTTACAGTGCAAATATTTGTAATCAAAAATAAATATAAAGTGAGCACTGTACAATTTGTATTCTGTGTTGTAATTGAAATCAATATATTTGAAAATACAGAAAGCTTAAATAAATGGTATTCTATTGTTGTTTAGCAGTGTGAGTAATCATGTGACAGCCCTAATTCTAATCTAAATTGCATTGGTTTGATATTCTGAAGATATGGAAAAGGAATCTGCTACAACTCCCCTAGTACATCTGTATTATAAGGGGAAATGTGGTAGTAGATTCAAAGGGAGTGTAGCCATTTAAAAACTGTTATTTCAGAGTGTGTGTCAAGGGGGAAAGCTCCACCTAGGCAATCCTGTGCATCCAAAAAGTACTAGCAATGCATAAGCTGAAACAGCACCATATAGACAATCCATTTGTGCTTCTGGAAGTGCACATACAGCCCTTCAGTCTTGCAGAAGCTTTTCAGTCCAACAACAGAGTAATTTCCATAATGGAAAATATATATTTTTATGGTATTAAATTGTTTGTTTTTGTAACAGGTAAACATGGGTTATACACTTACAATATGACAAATGTGACTACAGCCTGATGTAATCATAATTTTAGTATTTTGCTTTACTTAGTTGCATAAAAATCTTATCAATTAGTGGGAACAGTTTACCTAAATCAATACAATTTGTTTTTGCCTGAGATTTATGCAAGTATAATATATTCTTCAAATATTTGGCTATAAGTTCATGATTCATATATTTCCATATATTTTATACTTTCCAAAAAGTTTCCAAATTTAAACTATTAAAAGTATACTTTCAGCACTGACAATATATAAGAATTTACTCAATGCTTTCAAAGTTTTTTTCCGTAAAAGTCCTCCTTTAACTACAGTGACATTAGGCTGGATTCATGAACACAGTATTGATTTGTGCACATTGCTTTTTCTCTCTGTTGCATGACGTTTGCATGAGAGACAGAATGGCTTTACATGTATTTACCATCACCTCACAGATCTATCTTATTTACTGTTGAATTTATAAGACAAACCCATTCTTGAACCTGTGGGTGCTGGAACAGTTCTGTACTGTAAGAAAACATATTTTTTGACAAAATAAATTACCTCAGGAAAAATGACAGCCACTGCATGGTGCTATAAAAGTCATTAAACTTGGACTTTATCAGACTAATAAGGAGTTCTATAGTTGAGTTTGCTCCATTCTCTTAGTTTTCCTCATATTGATATCTAGGGACTGTAAGCAAAAGCAACCCAGTTAATCTTAATAATCAAGATGGATTTAAAACAACAACAATGTTGTGTGGTATTTTTGTTGTTGTTTTTTGCTGGTTTTGAAACAGACGTTATTAGTCCTAACTCAGTCATAAAAGTAGCCTGTTGATCAAACACTTATTTCATGCTGTACCTTCTTTTGAGTAATAATACTTCATGAATTCCACTGATGTCTTTGTTTATGGTTATTTTCAGAACTGGAGGCAGAGGAGTGGTGCAAACATCTTTGCATGGAGTGTTTAGGAACCAGGCTCAATGATATAAGCCTTGGGGAGCCAGATTTGCTTGCTGCTGGAGTCCAGAGGGAACAAAATGGTAGGTAGCCATCTAATCTGGCCATTCCAAATATTTCTGTATAGTTCTTCCTAAAGAATATTTTATATTTTATTATTATATTATAATATTTTATTATTATTGGATTGTAATATATCCAATATTCTACATTTGTTGAGGGTTTTTTCTTCATAAGAATGTTGCCTTAAAATTATTAGAATTTTGCTCTATTTTAACAACATCATAGTATGTGTTGGATTAATAAGGAAAAATTAACCTAATGCAAGGAGGGGAGAAAATTCTGACTAACTCTAGTAAGTAAGTCCCTGACAAATATGATGTGTACGTATAGAGAGACAGACAGACAGAGAGACGGACACTGTGGTCACATTTGGGAAATTTAAATCATGACTTCATTGGCTCCAGAAACACCAGCCTTTGCACAATGAGAGAAAACAGCAGACACTCTAAAATAGTCCCTGAAGAAATTGGTGAACATTTGAAAAAGTCACCCTTTGGGTTAGAAACCATCTTCTTGTTATATATATTCGTACAGTGCCTAATACAATGGTGCCAGGGCCTCTAAGTGCTACCACATACAAATAATAAATATAATGGTGGGGCATGGTTCACTGAGAAGAATATCTCTAGCTTTCCAATAAATGGAATAAAACTTTTATCCAGACAAATGCACAGGTGATTTGATGTTGGTAGTTGAAATCCACAAGAACTAAACAAAATCTTCTGTTATACAGTCATTTAACACCAAACTCACAGCCCTCTTTTATCAATAATTCTTATTCCTTGTAACAAAGTCCATGTCTTTTAACAAAGTAATGCAAAGAAGCTTAGATAGCTATAAAATAGTACCAGAACCTGTATCTTTGCTTCACCTTTGCAAACAAAATTACATCATTAAATTATGGAAGGACTACCATTTTCTCAATATTATTTTATTTATTAACTTGTGGTCGTGTTGAATTTGAATCCAGTAAATCCAGTAAATGAAACATGGAGAAATCCATAAGAAATTTGATATCCTGCCAGTTCTAGGAAAGGATGTTGCTCAGATTCATTTCAAATAAGTCTGGGGCCTTTGTGTAGCTGTTTGGTTGGATCACTCACTGCAAGATACAAGGTTTAACATGTAATATGCTTCTCCTTAACAACTGCCTCAGACTACTATACTAAGTTCAGGAGGGTGGATTGACAGCCATGTGGGGAGGTGCAGGTGATCAGGAATATATCCATGGGGGAAAAAATCACAAACACACACACACTTTTTTTCTATCATCTGCCATATATGTATAGGTTTTTATATTGTAGAACAAGTGTGTATGTGTCTGATGGGGGAGTTATGGGAACAGTAGATGGAGGTTTCCTCAGAGAGGAAGAGGAATAAACCTGTGATCTGCTCAAATGGATTGCAATAAAAGGAGAAACATCTTTATTCCCTAGGGTCTCAAGATATCATCACAGAGCTGTGAGTCAGTGTCCTGCAGCTTTGTGTCATAAACAGTGAATATCATAATGAGATTTCTCAGCTTATGCCTGATAGAGTGGGGCTTCCGTGATATAGGGTCCTCTGAAGATCCAGGTTGAACAGCTCAGTCTGAATTGGCCTTGATGCAGTTGCTGTAGTATAACAGTTAATTGTGTTGCTACTGACTACTAAAAATTGGCCCATGTAAACTAATTAGCATCTTTATTGTCCTGTTGTAAATAAATAGAATGAAACAAGTACAATTAGCTTGGGGGCATGGGGCCTTGGTGTGGATCACATTGATAAGATAGCAAGGGGTATGATTAGTGGTACCTCTTCAGGCAAAGGGGGGGTGAATGAAATCAAAATGTCAAGAACATTCTGTACTGAGTCATTAGTTACAGTACCTCAGACAATGCAATTTTGATACACATGCCCCAATATATAATTCTGTATTTAAATTAGCATGTTTAAAACTCAGAGTTGCTATCCTAGTTAGTTGCTTAATGCAAAACAAGTGCTTGTTTTCTTAAAATCCCAATAGGATGACCAGAAAACCAGATGCAATTATTATTGGCATCAGTCCACTTCAGATTACCTTAGTTACTCTAAACTTGGAGGCCTTATTCCCAACATGACAGTGTAATGGAAGAAATTAACAATTTCTGAGGAAATAGTTTGGTGATCTGTGATAGAAATGTCAAATTTAAAATTTATTTTTCTTTAATCAGTGGTACAAAATAATGAGTTCTACTAATTTGCAAGATTCTAGCTCATAAGGGCTCATTGAACATTGTAGCTCAAAGGGCCTTGAAATCCATAGAAAGACTGATGAGTTTCTGATGACTTGAAATTGAAAGGTCAGAGTTTAAATTTGCAGCCCATAAAAAGCAACAGTGTGTAACAAATTTCAAGATTCTTGCTCCTGGTGAAAATGGCAATTAATTGTCAGACTCAAGTCTGTTACAAATGACTGCATTATATAGGTGTTATGTAACTGTATTTAACACTTACACATCACCTTTAAACCCAGTATCTTAAAGTACTTTATAAGCATTAATATCCTCACAATATCCCTCTGAGTTGGGTTAATATTAATGCACAGACTGACAGAAAAAGAGGGGAAGACACACCTGAATCTTAGCAACGGAGCCAGGGATAGAACCCAAAGTCTCTACTCCTAATTTCCTTTTCTTACTAGTAGCATGTATTGTTTTCTTAAAATTTTCAGGGCTATACTTTTAGGAGGGTTGGATATGGCTGAACAAGAGGTACCCTGTCTGTTGGTTCTTGTTAACAGCTGAGGTTGCAACAGAATTTTCAGTTTTCTTGTTAAGATTGCGACAGAATTTTCAGTTGAATTAAACTTTGGGTTCTAACTTACTATTGATATTTTGTAGACTAAAATAATTGCAACACGTTGACATGATATAACATCACAAAGTTAATATCTTTATATTTTGGCAAGACAGTACTGCTAGATACAACCCTACACTGCTATCATATGCAAATGGCCCCATAACCCTAGCCATCTGCTGAACATACTTTGCCGCAGTGAGGTGCAGACTTTACTGATAGGCAATTACTGCTACTCAAAAAAGAATGCATCCGATGAAGTGAGCTGTAGCTCACGAAAAGCTTATGCTCAAATAAATTTGTTAGTCTCTAAGGTGCCACAAGTACTCCTTTTCTTTTTTGCGAATACAGACTAACATTGCTGCTACTCTGAAACCTGCTACTCAAAGAAGAACTAACTTAAAACAGTTTTCTTTCATAACTAATCTTGTTTTTCCATGGTAGCATTCTTAATATGCTATGTCCTACATCTCAATATTTCCATGCTACGCTCCCTTTCTCTGGAGTTTGTGAATTCTCTGTTGAGATCATTCCATAAATCAGTTAATGTAGATTGAAAAGGGAGGGGAGCACTTTCCACATGAGCCAAGGAGGAGGGGGAGATGTGGAGATAGCAGCCCATCTAAGGTAAGGAAGGAAGAATGGAGTTCTCTGTCCCCATTTCCCCTTGGTTTAGCTCCTGGCTATGGCAGAACAGCAGATGGGAGGGCCTAGCTTTCAAGTTTTGTAGTAAGTTGTTACACTTCTCATTGTGTAAGCCCTAGGACTATATGACCTCTTGTCAGTGAGATATGTTAGGTGTTACTTTAGTTTTTACACCTAGTGATTCCAGGGTTTTGAAAACATCTGGCAAGGAAAAATATGTGCTATATGGACAATTTGGCCTGCTTGTCTTCTTTTTTACATGTACATGTCCATTTACCCTCCCCCTTCACACTCCTGTGGTTCCCCTCAGATGAGCAACAGATTTTTGGAGGGAGGATACTTGGTGCTTTGTGACATAAACTGAAAAAGACATCCTATACCATTCTTTTTGCCTGGAAATCTGGAAGAATTTATATTTAGGATGTAAGCAATATAACAATAGGGTCCTGTGATGGGGTGTACCTACCCCGCACCAGCCCCCAAATGGTTAACTGTGCCTTGCAGGCTGAGGAAGCCCTGCCCCTCCAACTCTGCAGGCAATGCTCAGCCTGGAGGCAGAGTATAAAAGGAAGCAGCCCAACTCAGTCTGGGAAGGCTGCTGAAGGGGGAGGATGCAGACTGCAAGCTTTCTCCAGGGAGCTTCTACACCAGTGGTTCTCAAACTTTTATACTGGTGACCCCTTTCACATAGCAAGCCTCTGAGTGCAACCCCCCTTATACATTAAAAACACATTTTAATACATTTAACACCATTATAAATGCAGGAGGCAAAGCAGGGTTTTAGGTGGAGGCTGACAGCTCGTGACCCCCAGGTAATAAACTTGCGACCCCCAGTTTGAGAACCCCTGTCTACAGGCTCCAACTACAGAGACACGGCACACAAAGTTCCAGACAGACTCCGGGCTCCCTAACAAGCCTGGAGAAGATACCACGCCAGCAGGAGCTATGCCACCTGAGGACCCCAGGGACCTGGGGGAACCGTGGAGCATTGCTGAGGGAGAAAGGGCAGTAAGCAGCCCAGGGGACTTAGACTCTTCTCTGGTGAATGAACCAGGGCAACAGTCAGCATGTTTTGGGAGGATCTCCCCTGACTCAGTGGTGAGACCTCCCCCAGGCTGGGACTCGGAGTAGAGTCTCCCTACTTTGGATGCCACACACCCCTGAGTGGCACCCCACTTCTCCAATAGGCCACACAATACCACAGACGTGGGCTACCCTATTGACTACGGCCATTGGGTCAGGCTGCCCTCAAAGAAGGGCTGCTTTACTGACATTGGCCACTAGGCCGTACTACCACATTTATAGTCAGGGTCACGAACACAGGACCTAACTGGCGGCTGTACAGTTTCTTTCCTTCTTCTCACCATACGTGACCCCGGCACCTGTGATGGGGTGTACCTACCACATGACAGGTCCCAAGTGGAGGTGGGAGAAAAATTGGTTTTTCAGTTCGCTGACAATTCTGAAATAAATAAATAGTTTTGTGTCAAACACAACATTTTGTTTTAATTGGGAGGATTATTTAATTTTTATTTTTAACAAAATTAGACTTTTTTATTTGTCATTTAAAATAAAAGTATTGAAATGAAGCACTTTATATTTTTTCTGATTAATTTGGTTTTTTTAGCTGAAACAATTTGGTCAATTAACACACATTCACAAAATGTTTTTGTGTTGCAGAGCCTTAATTTTTTATTTAAAAAAGGAGGGGGGTCAAAATATTTCACCCAGCTCTAGTCTTAGGTCTATTAACTAAATTATTAATGTTGCTTGATTGAGGCAAAAGTCTGTGTTAGCCTAGTGGTTTGAAACAGATTGTTTCTTTTACGATTTTGAGTGTTTGATAGCAAGATATAAAACCATTTTCTAATTCTTTCCATTGTTGTACAATCCTTATTTGTAACCCCCAAAACATTTATTTTCTACCGACTGGTTTTATTGGATTTATGGCATGTTGTGAAAAATGCATGTTCACATTTTCTCTTTGGTTTTTTTGTTAATGTTTTGAAAAGCAACAGCTTTTACATGGTAAACAGCCAGCATGTAAAGGAGAGTAGAAAAGGTTAAAACTTTTAGATTGTTGTAATGATTGCTTATTTAATATAGGTAGTACTAGAAGGATAGAGGGAGGTTCCCTTCCCTTCATCCCGCACCCCCATCCACTGCCACAATTATTCCCTGATGATAAGAGTTAAGCAAGGATGTGGCAGTGCTTGCTTTAATGGGAACCTCTGGCTGGAAAAGTCCTGCCACTAGGGAGGGAATAAAGAAGATTTTTAAGCTACTGCTGCGCAAAGCACATCATTAACAGTATGAAGCCACCTGTTTGGATTCTATCTCAGTTATTACTCGTAAGAGATATTATTGCCCATGTAAATTCCTTAATTCGAATGCTTTAAGTGGCTTTTAGATGTTTTCTTTATATATCAGACTCATAACTCATGGCTGAGTTGAATAAAATTTGTAGGAAACTGAGAGCTGAGATAAAGCCTCCCTTACTCTTCCTCTCCCCTTTTACCTTCTTTCCTCCCTTCAAAGCCCTCCTGGATTACTGCAGCTCTCCAACCCCATGAACTTCAGCAACCTTTTCTAGTTAGATTGCACTCCTCTTATTTAAATTATATACATACATCTTTGGTATGTGTTCGTACAGTACTTAGCACAGTGGGGCTGGGGCCTCTAGGCACTATCACAAATAATAATTCTAGTGAAGAGAGGCTGGACTCGATTACATCTGGATCTTGATAATTTCCATTGGCCCTTAGCCACAAGAGAAGGATCTCTTGAGAGTATGGTACACTGCTCCCTACCACAACCATTCCTCTTGCTAACACAGGAAATAAGAGACCTAGTGTACATCGTCAACTCATTTCTATACAACCATACATGGTGATGTATTTTGAATCTGTTGACTGAACCTTTATAATAGGAAAAGTTGCACTATTTTAATTTGTTTAGCTGACTTGCTGTGGTTTGCCTGAGGAGTTAAGTTCTTCTGACCAGCTAAATCAAAATGTTTTAGTGCTTTAGTTTTTAGTACTATGTTCTCAATCTCCTTGATAAAAATGAAGCTGTTTGTCCGTTGAACATTTACTTTACTCTGGTAAAACACTGGAGTAATATTTGCTGTCTCTTTCTGTTTGATTTTTTTTTCCCAAAAAGACCAATACACTTCTTTTAGAGGAGGACAAAACAAGTTCTTGTATAGTGGAATGGGATTTTTGCTCCTGGGAGAAAACTAAGGACAGACTTCAGGTCTTCGACATTGTTAGTAAAGTTATACCCAGTACAAAACTACTCTTAGTATGTGAAAGAGACTGGGAAAGAGATAATAGTGATTGAGAATGGATGATACTGTGGTTGCTGTTAAAAATTCAGACTTTGCCAATAGTTACCCCTGTTGGTAACTGTTGCCCTTATATTTTATATAAGAGAGAATGGTAATATTTCAGATATTGTGCTATATGTTGCCTTTTTAATGACAATCATGGTATATATCAATTATATGTAAGGTGGTGGAAAACTCACAGGCAAAGACATCAATTAAATTATAATATTTTTAAAGTGGTACAAATCAAATATGAAATCAGGTAATATGGGATCAGTTTCTGCCAGGTTCTGAGTGCCTTCAACCCCCATTTTAATAGATATTAAAGATGTTCAGAAAATTGCAGGATTGGACCAATAGAATCATAGGATAGGAACCACAAGGGTCATCTAGTCGAATTCCCTGCCAAGAGTCAGAAAGAAAAAGTGGGCCAGAAAGACATTCCATCTCGAAAAGGTGCAAAATGCCAAATGTTAAGGCAAATATGCAACCAAAGGGAAAATCTCAAAATGTACCTGATTATCAGTGGAATAGACATTTAAAAAACCAAAAGTTCTTTATGTGATTTCTTTGGGAATCTATACATAATGAGCTCACTCCTACTTGTCTTACTTCCTTCAGTGGGACCACTGCATGAATTAGGATTTGGACCTATATATCTTATCTGTTTTCTCTAGTTATTGTATTCGTTTCTGGATCCGTATGTTTAAGACAGAATGTTGGGCCCAATGTGAAGCCCATTGAAGGCTCCCATCAACTTTAGTTGGCTTTTGAAAATCTGGCCCTATGAGTCTGATCAAAAGTACTCTGCTTATGCAGAGGCATCAAAGTGACATGTTTGGGCATCAGTTTGCCCAGTAGTGGGCCAAATTCTTCACTTATTTTGTTGGTTTTATTCAGAACATCTCCAATGATTTAAATGGAGTTACGGCAATGTAAAATTGGTATACATGACTGGAGAAACTGGGCAAGTATATCCAGATTTTAATGCAAAAGTTTAATGGGAGGTTTGCTTAGGGTGGGTTGCGGGTGTATCTGAGAGAGAGTGAATTATTTTTTCATTCCTTTTCATTCTTTCCATGTTATCATTGACTAATGCCTCATTATTGATTTCTCTAGTAAAGACGTTTTGTTAGCTATTGTGGTGTCTTGTATAAGTGCTTTTTATTTGGAAGATACCATAGTATTCAATTGCAGCAAACTCATTAACTGCCCCAGTGTCAAATGTAACTTGTTGAACAGAAGTCTTGAATCCCCAGAGTAGCCTTTTCCTTTTTATAAGCAGTGAAATTACAAACTTAGTTAACTCATACAAAAGATTATATGATTCAATTATACTCATCGGATTCACTTTTAGGAAATGTTCTTAGATCTATTGAATTACTGTATGTGATTCACTGTGTGACAGAATTTTGCACATATTTTATTCATTTTCTGTCATCCTTAATCCATTGATTATAGTTTCAAATTTGAAAAAGATAAAATACACGTGTATGGCTAGTATTATTCAAATAAGACATTTATTTAAACATTAAAAAGCTTATTCAATATATTGCATCTGTAACCAAAGCAAATGTTTAGTAAGTCCTAAGCACAACATCTTCTCTACCTTGCTGATTTGTAGGTGAAATTAACTGATTTATAATAGCTTTGATATTTAGGAAATTAAGAAATCTTTCTACAAAATATTTTGTAACTGATGTAAAATAGAATAATTGCAGTTAAAAAGGTAAAATCAATATTTAAGGGCCAGTTCCTCAGTTGGTATACATTGGGTAGCTCCACTGAATCTATTGGAGCTACACTGATTCATACAAGTGAAGAGCTGGCTAAATTTGCATTTCTTTTTATCAGGCTGTGGTTGTGGCTTTCCCTAAAAAGAATCCTAGACTTGGGCTATAACTAACAAGAAATGTTACTACTTGCAGATGACAGATACTGTGAGTGAAAGAGCTCTGTTGACTACCTGGAAATGATCCAAGTAAAGTTAGTATCCCAAGGACTGTAGTTTGAGGAACATTACTTTCAAGATTAAGACTAAGAGCTAGATTCACAAAGAAACTTAAGCGTGGTGACACTGAGTATCACTACTCCTAACTTTTAGGTGCCTAGAAAATCACTGGGATACACAAAAGACTGTGTTTGGTGCCTAGGTTCCCTATATAATGAATAGGGAAAGAGAGGCTCCAAGAGTGGGAATCACAAAAGCTAGCATTCTCGGTAACTCCTTACCTAAACTAGCCAGTGGGAAGTGCCAAGCTGAGAGATGTGTGCTAAGCCCCACCCATCTTCCAGAGATAGATATTTAAGTCTGGGCTGCAGGGAGGTGCATTCTCCTGCTTGGGATTCTCTGTTGCAAACTCTCTCTTGGTGTTTGGCACCTATGTCATTTTTGCAAGAATCCAGGGGCGAGTGTGGGGAGTTGAGCCCAATGGTTAGGGTATTCAACTGGGCCTAGTTCAAGTCCTTTCTCTGCCTGAGGGGGAGAAGGAGTTTGAATGGGGATCTGCCACTTCTCAGGTGAGCTCTCTAACCACTGAGCTATAGGATATTCTGATGTGATGCTCACTCAGTCTCTCCTGTTGAAGCCACTAGCCCCCGATTGCCCTTTTGTTGGTTACCTGAAAATGGAGAGGATATACAAAAGGCTAAAGAAAAATTTCTATTGGCCCAGTACTCAAAATGAGGTAAAGAAATACTTCAAGACTCATGCCAAATGGCAAAAGCGAAAAAAGACTGTACATCTCCACAAGGCTCCTTTGCATCCTTTACCTGTAATCAAAGGGTTGTCATGGCTATCATAGGGTCCCCCTACCCAAGCCAGCCAAGGGAGAAAAATATTTATATTAGTTGTGGTGGATTTTGCCACCAGGAATCCAGAAGCATTTCCTCTTTCAAATGTGGAAGTTGAAACAATTGCTAAGGCACTGTTTTCTGTATTCAGCAGGATGGGCTATCCAAAAGAGAAGTTATTAGACCATGGGTCAGATTTCACGTCCTAGCTGTTTGGTGAGCTACGGAGGATGTGTGGGGGTAAAATAATTGAAATCTGTCCCATCCCATTCAGAAACAAATGGAGTAGATGAGAGGTTCAATGGAATCCTAAAATCTATTCTAAAAATCATGTAAACAAGAAGACAAGTGACTAGGATGTAATGTTACCCAGTCTGTTGTTTGCTTACTGTGAGGTGCCACAAGAGTCCATGGGGTTTGCCCTATTTGATCTCCTGAAGAAGGAGAAAGGTCAGAGGTCTCCTGGATCTGATTAGAGACTCCTAGGAGTGTGGCACTGAAGCAGAGTGGGGAACTGGTTACTGCATATGTGCAGAAGTTCGGGGAGGCGGGGGTTAAAAATCCATGATGGAAATAATGTAGCAAAACCTCACTAAAAGCCAGGCAGCTCAGAAAGAATGATATAATTGCAATACCTGTAATCAGTCATTTCATGTGAGGGATTTGGGATCGGTATTACTCCCTGTAAAAAAAATACAAAATGCAGAACTCATGGGGGAGGGGGCGTTTGAGGTGATAGAAAGGGTTATCGATGTTATCTACAATGTACAAAGACCCTGTAGCAGGGTTGCACCACGGACTGTGCATATAAATGAGTTAAAAGCTTATCACAGTCGTGAAGCCACTGTAAACATGATATGCTGTGCAGAGGAGGACTGTACGACTCTTAATGATTTAATGGCTGAATGCCATAGTGATACACCACTAGAGAGCATTAATTGATATGAAGGGTTAACCCTAACCAAAATAAACAAAGATTATGGCTATGATGCAATGGCACCAGCAGGTATTTTCCAACAGGGCTGGGCTGACTCACAAATTGGTCCATCAGATTAACACTGCAGGACCACAGCCTGTGCCGAGCAGATCATACTGAACATCTGGTAGAATGAAGGAGCAATTCCCTAAGGAGATAGCTAGTATGGTAGATGTGGCAATAATTACAAAGTCAAATAGTCCCATGGCTTCTCCAGTTGTTATGGTTCCCCAAAGGGATGGGACCATACGATTTTGTGTTGATTATAGGAAACATAATTGTTTCAGATGCATAGCCTATACCCAGAATCAATGATATACTAGACTCTTTGGGCAGAACAAAATTCCTGCACACCCTGGTTTTGACAAAGGACCATTGGCAAATTATTTTAGACAACCCTACCAATCTCATTGCTCAGAGAGGTGATGTTCCTACAGTGACAGAAAAACCCCTTCTGTCGCTGTAGGCTGTGTCTTCACTACGGGGCTATACTGGCATAGCTACAGCACAGTAGTTATGCTGGTATAGTCCCTGTAGTGTAGACATGGCCTTAGAGGTTTTTATGGTTGCTGCCAAATTTCTTTCTTAGTCAAAATGCTTCATTTAAGAAATAGTCTTCCCCTTTATTTTGCACTCTGAAGATCATTGTTGGTTTATTTATTGACACTGAATTTTTTTCATCAAGATAAAGGACTTCTGTTCTCGAAGGCCTACGTTCTGGACTGAATCACATAACCCAAGTACCTTGCTCTGTGCTGTTCTGCTCCATGGAGAGATGGAGTAGGGAATGCCTGGCTGCATGCCCTCTGTGGCGGAATGATAGATGCAAATAGCAGCAAATTCTCAGGCTTTAGCTCCAACAGACCATGCTCTGCCCACAGCTCACCCTAATGTCCACAGGGCAGTTGTGAAGCTGAGCACCATGCCACTCCAGGGATGCTCCCTCAAACTGGTCAGAGAACCTCATAAACATTAACGAGTTTATCCTCACAATGTAAGCAAGTATTATCTTTCCCAATTTTACAGAAAAACAGAAACTGAGACACAGAGTAAGTAACTTGCCCAGAGTCATTCAGGGAATCTGAGGCAGAACTGGGGATTGAGCCTCAATTTCCTAAACCCTAGCCAAGGATTTGCCTCTGAAACCCAGTTTTTCCCCTTGACTTCACAGAGAGACTGTGCAAACCTTCCCCAGCAGATTTGACCCTAATTTGTAATTCCTTGCATTTTTCTTCAGAATTCATTTCCCCCCCAATTTCCTGTTGTCCACACACTTTCATAAATTTTAGTTACAAAATTGTACTCTTAGTTAAAAAAACAAAACTGAAAATCTGTAAAAACAAACAACATTTGTTCCTCCAGTACATATGAATAACTTCTGTTATTGCCAGCCTGAATAAGTTCCTATGGTTCCACTTGGTTGCATTGCAGCTGATGTTCAGTTTAATCAGACACATTTCCTTTCAATCCATGACACCTTACCTTAAACACTGACCTTGAATGCAGATTAGACAAATGTCTTCTGACAATTTGAGTATATCATGTTTCCTGAATGCCCTTATGCAACAATATCCTCAAATAATTCCAAGAAGTTAGGTTTCTTTCTGTGAATATTTTGGTAGCTTTTAAATGATGCTAAGCTTTTCTCTGTGAATTCAAAGTTGTGTTTGTATATTCTAAGTGGAAACTAAACCAATTGGCTTCTATTTTTCATATGTCCTTAGACCCTTCCTTAAATAATAGCATAGTGCTTGAAATTATCCCTGAAAATTAAAATCTGCACAAAGTGACAAACCTTTCTCCACTGGTGTTGGTGCCATTGTGACAGTGCAAGCAAGGGGATTCTGCTACACAAGAAAGGGACAAAGTTTCAGGGAATGTACATTCCCCTGTTCATCATGTAGCACAATTCCAGTGGGGCTGCTTGTGTGGCTGCACACAGTGAGTCTAAGACTGGGGTGGGCCAGAGAATCTGCCGTTACACAGATTATCCGGACCTTTCATTCTGGTCCAGTTCAAAGAGGGGGAGGATGCAAGGGCCTGAAATAGGCAGGCCATTCATCCAGTTTTAAGATGGACAGTTCTCTTTTTCTATGGTTTGTCCCCTGTCCGCTACAGAGACAAAACTGAATGTGGTTTCGTCCGGTATTATGGAGGAGGGATGCCATTTTGAAGATCATGCTGCTCCACCCGACCAGCATGACTTTGCACAAGCCATGTGCAATGTCACACTGTGGGGGAAGGATAGTGTATTCTTCAAAATGGCATCCTCTGTGCAATGTGACCTCTCACACATTGTGTGTGCAAGGTCACAATGGCGAGAAAGGCCTATACCATTCCTGTAAGTACCAGAATGTCTCATATGTTGGGAATTCAGCAGTAGCAACCCTCGCCAGGAATGGTAATAGCATAACAGTACAAAACTAAAGTCTAGTGTGTAACTAAATCATAACAGTGTCTGTTATGAAGTAGAAGTCATGAGGCTGGCTAGAAATCCATGCCCACAATCATTTTTGTTAGCCCATTTGTCAATCGTTTCTATTATCTCACTTTCACACTTTTCCTTCCCTCCTCTATCTTTGGGTTTTGCATAATGCCCATCATTGTAGTATCTAATCACTGAACAATGTGTCCATGTAAAATTCTAATACAAAGAGTAAGTAAACTATCATGATGTTCTCTAGATTCTTCACTCGGTAGTCTGTGTCTAAGGGCTTTTTATCCAATGCCAACTGAAGTCAGTGGAAGACTTTTCATTTATTTCAGTGGCATTGGATTAGATCTCTACTGAAGAAATCTCTGTGACCAGTAAGGGAAATTGTTTGCAGTGATTTTAACTGCTAAGCTATTTGTGCTATCTGTTAAAGGACTGTCACTAATCATTGGGGGGGGCGGGTTTCACATATGGGACTTTAGTCATAAAGTACAATTTACAGGGCTAACACCCATTAGTATGATTCATGAGAAATGGAATTTAAGAGAAGAGGTTGGATGGCCAGAAGATTGAGTGAATCAACAGGGAAGGCACTAATGGGTCAAAATTAAATGGACTGAGACAGACTATCATTGGGGATGACAAGTTTACTTATAGCCACGCAGGGTTGCAAATCTTACTGTACATGCGATTGTTCCATGATCACTTTAATTCCTTAACCAAACTTGTGTTCATTTCTGCCCCTACACTTTTTCATTAACCTGGATGCTCATTTACAAGTTCTTCCTTCACTGATCTGTCAAAAAGTGTATTTAACAAATGTTGAAAATACAGTCTGGTCTGTTGGCATACACACATAACTTAGGTCTCTTTTGACTGATATATTTAGTTATATATAGAGAGAGATATTTACTCTCTTTACAAACCATCCTTAAATGAGTTTTAATTCCTTTCATATTTATATGAGGACCCTCCCAATGAATGTCTGCCCAAGATTGGATTTTTTAAAAAAAAAATGTTCTGCACCAAACCCTTGCTCCTTTATTAATTTTTGAAGGCACTTTTCCTAATTGGCCCTTATACATATGTATATATTTCCAACCGCTCATTTATAGAGTGAATATTTCTGATGCCCTCTCTTGAATTGTTATTTTATTCATAGGTTTGGTCTTTTTAGCACCCTTAAAAGCAGCATCACAAAAGTGTAAGCGTATGACCTAGTTCCACAAGTGCTAGGAAATTCAGAAACAAATCTACAAACTGAGGCTGACATTCTGCCCTGGATCATACCATTGTGCCTTGAGAATTAAAACATAACCCAGCATTTCCAATATTTGCACCTTAAATTTTAACTGTTATTCTGTTTGTGTGTGTGTATGTGTGTGTGTGTGTGTGTGTGTGTGTGTGTTTATATATATATAATATAGTGGCAATAAACTACAATTTGATTTAAAATTCCCTAACTAGCATCATGGGCTTTTTCCATCCATGTGACTAAATGATGCTTTATATCATCTAATAATTTTTCAAAGCTTGCCTATTCTACTACATTGTTGAGGCACTTTTTAAAAGTGTTGTCTTCTCTTTGACCTTCTACCTAATGTATTAAAACATCTATACTATGAAATGACAGTATATCTAGTAACAACTTTGGAAATGCCTTCACAATATACTGTATAACCACAGTAAAATGTAGTTCTATACAACAGGTGGGTAGTCAAACATGCATGTCTATGAATTGCCCCTTACTTGGCTAATGGGCATCTGAGCACACAAATAAAAAAATTGTCCATCTAACCAGACCTTTATGTGCAGTTAACAGATATGCACAAACAATTGGGGGTCTTCATACAAAAAACAATTTTATGTGTAACAGTTGCACAGATATTTTTTGCCAGTACACCTGTTGTTCTATGCCTTGAAATGTTGATCCCCTATATTGTAAAGGATCCTTCAAAGTTGTTAGGTCAGTGTGATTCTCCATCTATTAAGAAGTTAGCTAGAGGTGCCCTCCAAAAATGGAAGGTCAGAGTTTGCACACACATTACTGAGGGGAATGATCTCTGACAAGGTTAAAGTTCTTTAGTACATCTTGGGAAGTCATTTGTAATGCTGTTCAGATCTCAGTGAGCTGTGTTTGTAGTAGTACTGTATGTAAAATGCCTGGAGCCAGATCCTTCACTTATGTAAATGTTATGGCTTCATTGACTTCATTTAAATCAGTGGAGGATCTGACTCATGATATCTAAAATTTCTGTAGTCAGGCAAGTTGGTATTATGTTAATTTTTCAAATTAACTCTCATTTTCACCAGATTTCCCTCTCGTTTTGCTTTTTTCCTTCCTAGAGCGATTCAACGTATATCTTATGCCTACACCAAATTTAGATATCTATGGGGAATGTACAATGCAGATCACGCATGAAAACATCTATCTCTGGGATATCCATAATGCCAAGGTCAAGCTGGTCATGTGGCCTCTGAGTTCTTTGAGGAGATATGGTCGTGACTCAACGTGGTTCACATTTGAGTCTGGAAGGTAAGAGTTAAGGAAGTGTGGCAAGTGGGAAGAAAATGCAGATCACTCCATTGTTCAATTACTGGGAATAAATATTGTTGCCATGGAAATTCTGGCTAATAGTAACTAACAGTTACCTACCTATGCCTTGATTTTGAAGATAGCATTATACTGTTGGAGGGAGGATCCACTGACATGTGGAGAGAAAATGTGATTCTTGAGAGGCAGATGCTCTAAGTTAGGCTATTCCATTTTTTTGAGTGAACAAGAAAGAGTAAATGCTACCTCCCGTTTTGTATATTACTTTTCAGAATGCTTCATGTTCAAAAGGATTGCATCATGCTTAACATTTAAAAGCACTGAAAAAGTATGAATGCTGCCCTTTTGTTTCTATCCAGCTTATTTCCATTTGTACCATTGCTGGGGCGGTCTTTCAAATAATGGGAACTGTGTTATCAGATTTGAGTATTAGAGATGTGGCTATGCTCATGAAAGCTAGCAGGATATGTGTGTGCATGATGCAGAAAAATTAAAATCTGGTGAATGTCAAGGTGTTTTCTTCCTGTTATATGAAAAGAAAAAACAACACTGACCAAAAGGTGTAGGGTTTGTCTAATGCACTTTGCCATGCGATGTAGACAAGCCCTAAGTCTTTTTTACAATTTCTTTTCAATGATAGTTATGTCCTTATAGCTATGTGCATCAGGATTCATTTTTACAGAGGTTTTTTTAGGGTGCTATTTTCTTTCCTTCACATTTTCACCATTAAGAAACTTAATAGGATTATTCCAACAAAACTGATGGAAAAACTACAATGGCTGACCTGTGGTTCGGTTATACTTCCAACAGACCAATTAGTGTGAAATAATTCAGATGTAGGTTTATAGAGAAACTGTTCTCCTCCAAAGCTAATAGACAGAGTAGTAAGTGCATTCTTGGGTGTGATTCGTTACAGAAACCGCTTAACAGATGGCAGATTTTAAAGTGGTTATATTGTAAGATTACCAAAGGCAGAAAGGGTAAGAAAAGTCGGAAAACACAAGGTAAACATCTATAGTTATTTGATGCCTGTAGCACTATAGCATTTTCTGCAGACTTCCTTTTTTGTCCATTAATATCATGTTTAATTAAAAAAAAACAGCTGTCAATGGGGAGAAGGCTACATTCACTGTGCTCAGGTTAACCATACAGCATAACTTTGTGTATCTGGCATTGCACAATACAGCCCAATGCATGTTTCATGAGTTGCATCACTGAGAACAAGAAATCTCTCTGCTAAAATCTGATATAGCTCTAATTAAAGTCACTAGAAAGAGAATTAAATTGGGCTTTTAAATAAGAGACAAGTCCTATAACTAGAAATGATCCAAAAAAAGTGATGAAATATTTTTCTATTGAAAAATGTTGTTTTGTTGAAACTGAAATGTTTTGCTAAAACATATAGGTTTCAATGAAAATTTTGTCAGGAAAGTTATTTGGGTCCAGGATGGAATTGGAGAAAGAGGGAGACCTAGCCCAGAATACCTAATTTTCTGGCGTTTGGGGCACTCCCCTGGGATGTGAGAAACCCAGATTCTTATCCCTGCTCTGGCTGATTTGTAGCAGGGAACTGAACCTGGGTCTTCCACATCCCAGGTGGGTGCCCTAATCATTGGACTATGTGCTACTCTGGGACTGGTCTGTGTCTCTCTCTGTCTTATTTTTGTCATGAAAAAATTGAAGAGGTCTTGTTTTCATTCCACATCAGAATAAAAGTAATCTTAAATCTCAATCTACGCTTCATTTTCTATGATCTGATCCCTCCCTTGGTTCTATCAGAGTTCCTTATATGTGGATTTGCTCTGGCACAGAAAATAGGGAGGTAAAATATCTGACTACAGAAAAAGTAGTGCCTTTAATATCATAAACCTATGAAATGCAACACTGATGCACTTTTTAAAACCTGTCCTTGGCTTTATTTTATGGTTCTCCCTCCAGCATCTCTCTGAACATTATTATTGCTTGGTTCTTTGAGCTGTTCATCTCCTAATGCAGCAAAATACTGATATATGGTCTCTTATTAAAAGTGAAGAGTTGAGTCATGCCGTAAAAGGATGTTCACGGTAGTAGTGTTTTCATCTGAGGCATCAAAATACACACTATAATAATCTCTGTGTGCACCACTAAGTGTGAAGTACAGTATCGGCATCAGTCTCCCGGTGACTATTGAAAGCAATCCAGGAGATTTTAATAGGCTATTTTAAGAAAATGACATTATGTCATGTTGGGGGGGGGGAATCTACCGGAATAGCTTCAGTCAGAATTAGCAACCTTAAACTGGTAAGATTTAGGTAAGATAGCTGTAAATGAAGATTGTTGCTGTATTAAAAACCTTTTCTTTTATGATCAAATCTGGCCAGTATATGGGTTTAATACCTGGTCCACCTCTCCCTCAGTGTTAAGAGGATCATACACACTTGTGGTAACCAAGCTGAAATTTTCCCCAGACGTCTTAGTCAAATGCACACCAGTTTGGATTAAAACATAAAATAAGTTTATTAACTATAAAAAGATAGATTTTAAGTGATTATAAGTGATAGCAAACCGATCAAAGCAGATTATCTATTAAATAAACAAAAGCACAAAATGAGCTTAACATACTAGATAGGTAGGATATGAATTAGCACATTCTCACCCTGAGTGATAAACAGGCTGGTAGATTCTTAAGGCACAATCTGCCTTTTCTTTCCAGGTTTTCATACACAGGCTAGAAAACCCTTTAGCCTGAGATCATCCCCAGTTCAGTCTTTATTCCTCAGGTGTTCCCAGGTGTGTTGTTGTAGGGAGAGTAAGGTACCATCATGATGTCATTTCCCCCTTTCATATCTTCTTCCCACTTGCTGGAAAGCTCTTTTGCTGTGACCTGGGTCAAACAGTTCCCATTGTGTAGTGCTATCTCTGAGAGGTTTCTATTGTATGGAGTTCCTGAGGTAATTCTTGTGCTTGTGTGCATTTCTTCAATAAGCTACTAACATTGTTTGTCCTTTTTACTGTTGTACCTGAATGGCTGCTTTTGGATATTTTTAACCTCACAACATGCTTGAGTAACACATACATAGCCAAACTTCATAACTTCACATACGACGATAGCATATACAATCCAATGAGATATTAATGTCTAGTGGATCAAGATTTTTAGAATGAAAGTCACAAGGCATACTTTGTACAAAATGTATCCTAATTACATGACAAAGATGAATTTGGGGGTGGCAGGTTGTCACAACTTTGTTCTAGGAAAGCTGTTTGGTCACCTATATTAACCACTGGTCACAAGCTATCGAATGAAACACTTACAGGTGCCAAACCCAGTTGGACATGCACAGAAATTTTTGCTGGTATGCAGGGTGCTGTAGCCCCAAGTTCTGGTCTAAGAGTAGGAGAATCATAGGAGTAAGAGATGCATCCCAGGGAAGAAGAGGCCTAACTCCTGAGCGGATGCACTTAGAGAGAATCAAGAGGACTCAAGTACCACTAGCTCCATAACCATGACACACGTGCTTCCCTGAAATGCTTTTCTTTCTACTTGGTAGAGTTTCAGATGTTGGTATTTGAAGGATTTCTAAGTATGTCCAAGTATATTCAATCTACTCAGACATAAACATAAGAACGGCCATACTGGGTCAGACCAAAGGTCCATCTAGCCCAGTATCCTGTCTTCCAACAGTGGCTAATGCCAGATACTTCAGAGGGAATGAACAGAACAGGCAATCATCAAGTGATCTATCCCCTGTCTCTCATTCCCAGCTTCTGGCAAACAAGCTAGCGACACCATCCCTGCCCATCTGGCTAATAGTTATTGATGGACCTATCCTCCATGAACTTAAGTTATTTTTTTAACCCTGTTATAGTGTTGGCCTTCACAACATCCTCTGGCAAGAGTTCCACAGGTTGACTGTGCATTGTGTGAAGAAATACTTCCTTTTGTTTCTTTTAAACCTGCTGCCTGTTAATTTTCATTTGGTGACCCCTAATTCTTGTGTTATGAGAAGGAGTAAATAACACTTCCTTATTTACTTTCTCTACATGTCATGATTTTATAGACCTTTATCATATCATTATTAACTGCCACTACACATTGAGTGGATGTTTTCAGAGAACTATATGCAATGACTCTAAGATCTCTCTCTTGAGTGGTAACAGCTGATTTAGACCCCATCATTTTGTATGTATTGTTGGGATTTTGTATTCCAGTGTGCATTACTTTGCATTTTTCATCATTGAATTTCATCTGCCATTTTGTTGCCCTTGTGATTTATTGACATGAACTGTGACCAGGGCTGGCTCTAGGATTTTTGCTGCCCCAAGCAAAAAACTTTTTGGCTGCCCCTGCATTTTTTTTGGGCCCCTCCCCTTTCCCCAGCTCAACTCCGCCCCTTCCCAACCTCTTCCCCAAATCCCCAGCCCCGCCTCCTCCCCCAGGCATGCCGCATTTCCCCCCCATTGCTTCCTGCAGCTCCCCCCCCCGCAACCTCCCCCCCTAGCTCACCTCCTCTCCTCCTGCTCCCCTGAAAACGCTCCACTTCTCCCCCCTCTCTCAGGTGAAGGAGAGGCAGCGCGTTCAGGGGAGCAGGCATAATGGAGACAAGGGAGGGTGGAGTGGAGCGCAGGAAGTAACGGGGGGGTAGCGGAATGGCTCCCTGCCCCAGCTCACCTCCGCTCCACCACCACTGCTTCCCCTGAGCACGCTGCTACTCGGCTTCTCCTCTCTCCCTCCCAGGCTTGCCATGCCAAACAGCTGTTTCATGCACGGCAAGCCTGGAAGGGAGGGGGGAGAAGCGGAGTGGCAGCAGCGCGCTCAGGGAGCAAGCAGAGGTGGAGCGGAGGCAAGCTGGGGCGGCGGAGGCACATTTCTAGGGGTGGCATGGCTGGCGCCACAATGCTGCCCCCAGAAATGTGCCGCCCAAAAAACCTGCTTGTTTTGCTGGTTCCTAGAGCCATCCCTGACTGTGACCATATAGATCATTGTTGCAACCAAGGTCCTATAGTTGCACCAAATCTTGTACAAAGGAAGTCAAGTAAGGTGTCTATAGACAGGTTGTAATTTGCTGGATTATGCTGGCTGAATGTGTGTATCATTTTTGTATTTGAAGTTATGAATATTGGCTATTTACTTGTATCTCAATGCTGTTGATTCTAAGTAGCCTCAGTGAAGCATTTGGTCAGCTTCTTGAGAAAGGACTATTCTCAGTAAGTGCCCAATCAGGAAACACCTAATGGACAATGGACTTTGGGAGATGCCAATCCACATCTGAGCTTTCCTGGGAATGTTCAAACTAACATGTAAACAATGGCGTTGTCCTGCAAAAAGCTGAATCATTCATGGACACGTGACTTGCCCAGGTGGCTACAAACTCCATCTTGTTGCTGTGACTTTGCACAGAAGAATAAAGGGGTTTCCACCCACAAGAGAGAGAATATAAAAAGCCCTGGAAGCCTCTCCATTTTGTCTTCAGTTGGCTCAAGAGGTGGCCTCTCCACCCCAAAGAGATGCCTGAAAGAAACTGGAACAAAGGACAGTAACTATGGGGGTGTCAGTGATAGCTGGATCCATACTAGGAAGGAGTCTAGTCTGTGAAAGAAGCATATTGAGACATCTCTTAGGGTGAGATTTACCTGTATTCAGTTTCCTACTGTATTAGGCTTAGACTTGCATGTTTTGTTTTATTTTGCTTGGTAACTTACTTTGTTCTGTTTGTTATTACTTGGAACCATTTAAATATTACTTTTTATACTTCATAAAATCTCTTTTTGCTTATTACTTAACTCAGAATAAGTAATTAATACCTGGGAGAGCAAACAGCTGTGCATATCTCTCTATCAGTGTTATAGAGGGAGGACAATTTATGAGCTTACCCTGTATAATCTTTATACAGAGTAAAACAGATTTATTTGGGGTTTGGATCCCATTGGGCGCTGGCTGTCTGGGTGCTAGAGACAGGAGCACTTGTTAAGGTTTTTCAGTTAAGTCTGTAGCTTTGGGGGCGTGGGTCAGATCTTGTGTTGCAGCAGATTAGTGTATCTGGCTCAACAAGACAGGGTTCTGGAGGCCCAAACTGGCAGAGAAAAAGAGCTTAGTCTCAGCACGTCAGAGCACAGTCCCAAGGGGGTCTCTGTGACTGAACCCGTCACAGCCCTGTTCCCCCAGTTTTGTGAGATCCTTTTGTAACTCTTTGCAGTCTGCTTTGGACTTAACTATCTTGAATAGTTTTATATCATCTGCATATTTTGCCACCTCCCTGACTACCCCTTTTTCCAGTTCAGTTTTGAGTATGTTGAACAGTACTAGTCCCAGTACAGACCCTTGGGGGACACCACCTCTCACCATTCTGAAAACTGACCATTTATTCCTTTGTCTCCTCTCTTTTAACCAGTTACTGATCCATGAGAGGACCTTCCTTCTTATCCTATGACAACTTACTTTGCTTAAAACCCTTTGGTGAGGAATCTTGTCAAAGGCTTTCTGAAAATCTAAGTACACTATATCCACTGGATCACCCTTGTCCACATGCTTGTTGACCCCCTCAAAGAATTCTAGTAGATTGATGAGGCATGATTCCCCTTTACAAAAAACATGTTGACTGTTTCCCAACAAATGGTGTTCATCTATGACAGGTTTCAGAGTAGCAGCCGTGTTAGTCTGTATTCGCAAAAAGAAAAGGAGTACCCGTGGCACCTTAGAGACTAACAAATTTATTAGAGCATAAGCTTTTGTAAATGCATCCGATGAAGTGAGCTGTAGCTCACGAAAGCTTATGCTCTAATAAATTTGTTAGTCTCTAAGGTGCCACGGGTACTCCTTTTTTTTTTTGTTCATCTATGTGTCTGATAATTCTGTTCTTTACTATAGTTTCAACCCGTTTGCCTGGCATTGAAGTTTGGCTTTCTGGCCAATTCTGTAATTGTTGGGATCACTTCTGGAGTCTTTTCTAAAAATTTGTATCACATTAGCTATTCCCCAGTCATCTGGTACAGAATCTGATTTAAATGATACCATAGTTAGTAGTTCTGCAATTTCACGTTTGAGTTCCTTCAGAACTCTTGGGTGAATACCATCTGGTCTTGGTGACTTATTACTGTTTAATTTATCAATTTGTTCCAAAATCTCCTCTAATGACACTTCAATCTGGGACAGTTCCTCAGATTTGTCACCTAAAAAGAATGGCTCAGGTTAGGGAATCTCCCTCACCTCCTCAACCGTGAAGACCAAATTCATTTAGTTCCTCTGCAGTGGCCACACAAAACTGTTCTTTCATTTCTCTTTGTCTGAAGAAAAACTGTAATTAAGTGTGTTTTTCTTAAACACTCGTCAGGCCTTGAATCCATTTCCACAGCTGAGAAAACTTTAAGTTCAAGGGTTACACCATGAAAAGTGCTAAATTCAGAATAAGTGTTGAGCCACATTTCTATGTAATTTCTCTCCTTTTACTTGACCCCAGGTTGATGTATTAATTTTCTCAAGAGAAAATACACAGATTCCAGAGTTATGTGAAGCAGAAAGTTGAGTGTTTGATAGATATCTTTTATTTTTATGTCATTCTTCTACAGGCAAGTTTTGGAGTTTCATTGAGATGTCAGAGTCAGGTAACCCATACAGTAACGGAGGGGGAAACACCACAAATTCTTTTTGCATGTGGTGGTGGGGCATTTTTTTTTCAAATACCTCAAGTGAGAATAATTTTGGCCAAGTGGTTTAAAACCACTAATTGGAACTTTTTTTACAATGTTTCAAATTCAGCTCAGGTCTCTTCTCCCACTTTCTTAAAATAGTATTTTCAAGTTTTAACAATATTCTTTTAAGAGCGTAAAAAAAAAGGTTGTGGAGGAAATAGTTAATAAGAAATGTTGCATATTTTTCTTCAGGCTTTGTCAGTAAATACAATTATAAAATTTTACAATGATAGTAGGAACAAAAATGGCATTTTTTACAATTGAAAAAAGATGCAGTGTGGCAGCAAAGGAAGATTAATTATCTCTTAGTCTGTGGTAAAAGTGCCCTCCCTAAGGGTATGTCCAGCCAGTGAGTGTGTTCTTATTGTGTAATGTTTCTCTATTTTAATTCATTGGCTGCCAATATTGTCACTCAATATTCAATTGCAAGACTTGTGTGGTTGAAGTTTCTGCCAACCAATCTAACCTAGAATAAGCTCTGTCCTGCTCATGTGTTTGACTTAATTGTGCATAATAAACAGACTTTTAATCCTTTCTCCAAAAACAAGATATAAAAACAGCAATGACCTATTAATAACTGCCTTGTGATTGAATTCAGTAGCCTGAATGGGTATAAACTATCCAGGAATACACTTAGGCTGGAATTTACAAGAAGGTTTTTAACCATCAGAGGAGTGAGATTCTGGAACAGTCACACAATATGAATTGTGGGAGCAAACAACCTAACTAGTTTACCTTAAAGCCTGATGCATTTTCAAAAGGGATTGTATGAGGGGTTGCTTGCAGTGGGGTGGGCCTGAGCTGGGCAATGCTGGGAGTACCTTCTGGTTCATGTCTTATGTTCATAGAATCTCACGCTTCAGGGGGATTCAGCTGTCACCTGTAGGAAAGAAGTGTTTCTTCATCCCCGCCCCAGCTATATTTATTCAGTCCCAGCTTGCCCAACAGGGTAAAGTCTCAATCTCCAAAATAATAATAATAATGTCCCATCTTGCCCAACAAGGTAAAGTCTCAATCTCCAAAATAAACCCTGGTATTATGCACTTTGCCAGTGCATCCCACATTAGTGTCTATGAATCTGCCTCTGACGTCAACCAAGGCCTGCAAAATGATGGAGTAATAGCCTTTGGCGGTTTATATACTTGTACTCCTGGTGGAAGTCGCATGAGTCCATCAGTGGCCAAGGCACAGTTTGGAAATCCCATTCTCTCAAACCCAGCAATTATTTCAGGAAAATTTGTAATGCTCCCCACCTTTGGATACATCACTGTCCTGATTGACTTACAAGCCACCACAACAATCCCTGCAGTTGACTTACGAACTCCAAACTGATTAGGAACAGATGTATAGAAGTCTGGAGTAGCCAGTTTCCAATGGCCTTAGCAACCTGCATGGCCTCCCTCATATATGTTTCCTGATGATGAAGGGTCAGAGCAAGTTGATCACAAACCTCCAGGAATGTCTGCTTCTTCATGTGAAAATTCCGGAGCCACTGCTGGTCATCCCACATCCGCATGATGATGTTATCCTATCAATCTGTGCTTGTGGCACTGCTCCAAAAGTGTCAGACTATGTATGGGGAATGCACAGCTATGGCAGCAGGCGTGAGCAGCAGTGGGGGCTTGCAGCCTATATGCCATGCTGTTCTGAGAGGTGCCTTTGGCAGGTCAGAAACCACTGCCAAAATGCCAGAGATGCTCCGCCTGCTTCCCTAATTAGAACTTTCAGCATGAGCTGGAGAAATTGTTCCATCAGGTCAGGAACCATGTTGATGGCTCTGGCTTCTGGGAGCATGATGGGAGTGTGCAGATCCTAAATAGCTTGGCTGGATGAGTTGGTGGGCTCAAACCACTGAAAATGCTTCTGGTCAAGTCCTGAAGAATGGACAGAAAAGTTCTCCCCCAATCCACTATGAACAAACCCTATAGTGGCTACAGCTGGTGAGGGCACTAGGATCCCTGTGATACAATGGGATATGCCCCCAGAAGCAGAACAGCTGACTTGGGTCTGCGTAGTGCAGTACAGACATGCCAGCACATTTGTGTGGCCCGGGTTTACAACGCAATGGGGACTTTGAAATGCAGGCTTGAAACCCCTAGTCTGCAAGCCTGGATCCCACAAACCCAGGCTTATTGTGCAGTGTACACATAGCCAACTATCCACTAAGGGGTTTCTTTCATCTTCCTCTGAAACATCTGCTACTGGTCACTGTTAGAGACAGGATATCAGACTGGATAGTTAGTCTGATCCAATGTGGCAATTTTAGTGGAAGATTAATGTTAATAAATGTTTTATTTATGTATGTTGTGGGGGGTATATTAATTAATGCACAGAACCTTGAGGCATCCAGCTGTTCCATATCTTTACTTACATACACACACACAAGCCTCAATGTCCCTCATATTTTTTGGTGTCCTTGACTATCCATGGGAGTTTCTACAGTAGCATGTAAAGGGCCAAAACAAAATCTAGGCATTGTTTAAACAAATAATACAAAGACCATGCCTGCTCCAAGGAACTCACATTTTAGGATTTAGAAAATGTAGACAGATGGGATAGAGGAATAAGGTAACAACAGAAATAGGAATGTTTGCATAAATTAGTAGTCACTGTGGTCTCCATAGTCACAGTTGGCTACCAGCCTAACCAGTGCCAGATGTTAGTGATTTGTAGGCCTCTCCTTTGTTCATTGTTTGTGGTGAACAGTGTGTGCTGAATACTATGCTGTTAGATGTAAGAAGAAAGAGTTCTAAACAAACAGATTCTGTTCAGAACATGTATTTCCACCTTTCTGTACTCATAATTTAATAATCTTTGACTCTGGTATCTCCACTTTTCTTCTGTAAATCCATCAAAGCATCATCTTTGTTCCAGGTTGTCTCTGATATTTTACTGTGTTAGATGACTTGTAGCACTCACCCTCCACATCAAACTTGCCAAGGGACAATTCAATATAATGTTCTATTTCCACTTAAAGAACAGACATATTTAAAAATAAATTATCCCAGAAATGTTTGTTCCAAGCAGGGTACTTAGAAAAATGAAACAAAATTACCTTTTCTAATATTTCAGACTGGTTGGGCATTATAAAATTGTTGTATTAAACGGAGTTCTTCCCTTTGGAAGTATTGACCAGTGGATTACAGTAACCCTAAATAGTCTTCTTAAATTGTAAATGTTTATTTAACCAAAGGAGCACAGCATAGCATAAAAGTAAAAGAATATTAAAACAATGAAAGGTCCACACCCTTAGCTCTCTGACTTAGAGTCTAAACAGTGTCCTGATGGGGACCCCAGGAGGTCTAACTTTCCTCAGATTCCTTGTATGGTAGGCTCTGGGTTCTCAGACGTAAAAACCTGTCTCTGTTAGTTGCTCCTCTCTTGAGGGCATGTGTCTCTTTAAACCCTCCTGAGTCTCTTTGCCCTGGTTTTCATTACAAACGTATGTCAGTTTAACTACATTACTAAAGGATGTAGAAAATCCACACCCCTCAGTGACACAGTTATACTGTTCTAACTCCAGGACAGGTGTGGGCAGTGCTATATCAATGCAAGAGCTTCTCCCACTATCATAGCTACCACCTCTTGGGAGAAGCTCTCCTCTTGGTGTAGGTAGCGTCTTCGCTAAGCGCTGCAGCGAAGCAGCTGTAAATTCTGATAAATGTATTGATTCTCTCCGTCTCATAGGGACTGAGTCCCTAATGTCAAAACATGTCTGGCAGACTCATAAAGGGCCTGAGCCAGAGCATCGAAGTTAATGGTTCTTTCATTGCCATTCAAGTTTTTTCTGACAGCCTTCCCCTTCCTGGGTGCATTTCCTGCTATCAAACAATCCTGCTATTGAATTAATTCAATATGTGCATCCAGTAACGGTCAACACGTAATATTCATAAATGATCACAGGCAGCTTCAAATGCATCACACTATTTGTTTTGGTTATTTGCCAGCCTGATTACCCCAAAACTATGAGATGACTAAAGGCTGAAACATTAATCATTATTAAGAATGTATGCTGACCTAAAACTTTAAGACCGCTTTTTCAATGCATGTCAGTGCAAACAGCCAGACACTACACCACATTATTTTCAACTCACTGGTCAAATAGAGAGAGAAGCCACAGCTGGGGCATTTGGTGACGGAATCGCCATAGCACAGAAATGTAAATGTAGCCTAACCCACTTCTATCAGTGACATGGCCCACACTTTCAGAAGAGCCTCTAAACTTGGGTCCACCAGCTTGTGTGCTTGCAAAGAGCCATTTGTGCTCCATTCAGGTGATTGAAAACCTGCACACTGAGTAGTGAGTCATGCAGAGGAAACTGTCCTTATTCAGAGGTGAATCATTGAAATTGAGGATGGGTGTATGTGGCTCTTCTTTTCTATCTATATAGGTTTTGATAAGGTTGCCCATCATGGTATCTGTCTTCAGCTGTGCAGCCTGCTGCTCAGGGTCTTTCTATTTGGCATTCACTGCCCCATTTTTTATTAGCCTGTTGTGTTCCATTCTGCACAGGACTTTCAGTATCACTTACAGTGCAGATTTTGCTGCCTGATTAGATGATGATTTTGTCTAGGATGACATTTTTCTCAGTGAAAGTTAAGATTCTTACAGGAAAGTGGGGTGGGGAGTTCCAACCTTGCAAGCTTGAGAAAGCTTTCCAATGTTATGGCTGTATCTTTACAAAGGGGGGAAAAAAACCTAAATTTCAGTTTCTCACAAAGTTACAATAGAATATTGTAGAATACAGCAAAAATACCAGAAAGAGTCTAAAGTGGTGGAATCTATTATATCCTCCCCACATTTTTCTGCCTTCTCTATGTTAAGCTATAATTTTGAAGGATTTTCTGTGTATGTATTTTAGTGGAACATGTACACTCTCTCTCTTCAAATTGAGCCAGCAGCCTGAAAAGAACAAGCTGCTGTACCTGTCCAACTGGGCAGAGAGAACATGTAGTAAGATCACTTTTGGTCACATGCAAAAAGCTTTATTGGGTTCTTCTAATTATTAGATAAGATGACGAATAAGTACTCTCAAATTCTGCACTTAAGGTACTGCACTGCAGCTGCACTTAAGGTATATGGGAAATTATATAACCTACCAACATTTCAGATATCTTAAAAGGGCTGACTTTTCCCTAAAAATCCTGCTCATAGCTATGGATCTGAAGAGAGATGTACAACATGTTTTCTTGGTCTGTGGTTTCTCAGATGAATGAATTATGACATATATTATGAAATGGGAAAATATAGAGCTACATATAATATGTGATGCTCAAATGAAATGACTCATGGTCCATGCTACAAAGAAAAAGATTTTTAAAAAATCCATTCCAAAGTAACTGAGCAAACAGGTCCACTTCAAAAAACAAAAACTTGTAATCTGTATCTGTATGTGAAAAATCTTCTCCCCTTTCTTTCCACATCTTCACTTTTCACACATACATTCTTAAAGGATAGTAAGTTAAAGGTAACTGGCCTTTATAAATCATAGGGGATACAAGAGCAAATGCTAGTTCCAACTCAAACCATTTTTAAACAGAACTTAATGATGTCCCTGGTGATGATGGTAAGGCAAAGAGGCAGTCACCTCCACTTTAGTGCAGTCTCGTTAGGTCCTGTCTTTCTAACAAGTTCACCTGCCACAACCAGAATGAGACTTGCCATACAATGTTTTGGCACCATTCCTGATTTCCTCCTTTCAAATGAGCTGATTTATATACATGTCTTGAGCTCAGAAGGAGAGTTTTCACTTATTCTCTCTATCTCTCACTTTTCATACCTATTGCCCTGCTATATGCACAAATCTTTGCATTAATTTTCCTGCCTCAGAATGTGACTAAAGATTTCATTAGCATAAATAAGAGGAAGGAGACAATGCAGTTTATCCATTTAAAATAATTTTAGATTTTCGCTATTAGTTCCAAAGTCACAGCTTACCCCTTTAATGTCACTGCAGATCACAGCATTTAATCACAGCATTTAATCTGCCATGTGGAGATTTTGAATAACTCTGGAGAGACACAGCCATAGAAGCCTTTCCACCCTAAGAGTGACATGCACATCACTGACAACACCTTCTGCACAAATAACACAAAGAAAGAAAGAAAAAACAAAAGCACAATGCAACAAATAAACCTTAAAACCCCAATAAAATAATGTAATAAAATGAAACAGAAAGGTCCTACCCCAAGCAGAGTTTTTTTCCCCCAAAAGAGAAGCACCAGTAATTCTATGTAATCCATTGAGGGCCTTGCTATTGCTGTTGGAAGGCACTCAGGTATTACAGTAATGAATGGCAGTATAAAACTCAAAGATAGATAGAGTCATATCTGTGTGATGATTTCACTATGTACATAAAAGGCTGTTCAGTGAGTAAGATATTGAAATAAGCAATTTTGGAGGGCTTATATGTTTTTAACAACTTATTGCTAGACATATCTGTTACTTGGTTTAAAGTTATTGTTCTGAATTGTTTTTTTCATTGTAAATATTTAAACTTAGATGTAAAGTTCAAAGAACTTGCCCAAAGAGACCCTTTCTCAAAATATACATATATCATCTAGCTCACTGTTTTTTTCCAATTTGTCAGAATCTGTGAGCTCCTGGACAAACTGGGCAATACAGTGCCACTTGTCAGTCTATGACAGGGGTTCTCAAACTGGTGGTCGGGACCCCTCAGGGGGTCGCAAAGTTATTACACTGGGGAGTTGCGAGCTATCAGCCTCCACCCCAAATCCTGCTTTGCCTCCACCATTTATAATGGTGTTAAATATATCAAAATGTGTTTTTAATTTATAAGGGGAGGTTGCATTCAGAGGCTTGCTATGTGAAAGGGGTCAGCAGTACAAAAGTTTGAGAACCACTGGTCTATGACATGAATGCAGTTGAAAGTCTGTTTGAGGAACCCTGCACTACTCTGTACACTGTACAACACATAAAGGCAGCTAATCAAAACACAGCGAGCAGTGTCCATGTGCGAAATAAGTGTATACATGTGCACATAAAAATCAATGCACTTGCACATACATTTAATTTGTAGGCACATTCACTCTTGGCACATGGTCCCCAGCCTTTGATTTCAAAACTTTGCTTCCTAAGGTTTAAAAGGCAGATAGCCTACTCCTAAAAAGAACAGGAATACTTGTGGTACCTCAGGGTTCCTTGCCCACTCTGAACTCTAGGGTACAGAGTGGGGACCCGCATGAAAGACCCCCTAAGCTTATTCTTACCAGTTTAGGTTAAAAACTTCCCCAAGGTACAAACTTTGCCTTGTCCTTGAACCATATGCTGCCACCACCAAGCATTTTAAACAAAGAACAGGGAAAGAGACCACTTGGAGACATCTTTCCCCAAAATATCCCCCCAAGCCCTACATCCCCTTTCCTGGGGAAGGCTTGATAAGAATCCTCACGAATTGGTACAGGTGAACACAGACCCAAACCCTTGGATCTTAAGAACAATGAAAAATCAATCAGGTTCTTAAAAGAAGAATTTTAATTAAAAAAAAAGGTAAAAGAATCACCTCTGTAAAATCAGGATGGAAAATACTTTACAGGGTATTCAGATTCAAAATACAGAGGATCCCTACCCCTAAAGATTATCATGCTATCCAGAAAGTTTGGATCGTTTCCTGCTGAAATTATAGAGTGATCAGATAGCACGTGAAAAACCGGGACACTTTTTTGAAGGGGAAGGGGGAGTATAGTTGTGTATATAAGACAAAACCCCTAATATCAGGATGGTCCCAATAATATTGGGACATCTGGTCACCCTATTAAATCAGAAGTGAAAAATGGTGTGATGGTTCTGTTTCAATTCTAGTGATGACACTTGTTCACCCTGCAAATTACACTGCACAGTTTGGCACAGCTCAGCTTAATTCTCAATCCCTGCTCAAGAGCAGGGGAATCCGAGGCCTGCAATAGATGTGGCACTGCAGGTCTGAACTCATCTTCATAGGCAAACTGTGTTGGGAGGCTTGCTTAGCACTGGTGTGTACTTTGCTTTGTTCTAGCTGATGTTGTCAGTCCTCTGATTTAGTAAATAATAAATTCATTCAAAATCTTATTGGTTCTTTTCTGTTTACCTTTAGTATGATTTAACTGTGTTTGAACCTGCTAGTACCTGCTGACTTTGCTGCATCAAACAACTATCTGGGGTCACTACACCATGTCTTTGACCTTTGCTGTCATTCACAGAAATACAGCAGCTCTCGGAATATCACTGCACGTAGAAATAACCTTATAGGACTAAAAACAGTATTTTTTCCGCAGTGTTTCTTCCAATCATTTCTTCACAAGGATGATTATGGATTGTACTTAGGCTTTATGAAGCTAAATTTAATACTTTTATCAGGATTATTTTGTATTTATGGTGCATTATGACTTTCATCTTGAAAGATCCCAAAGTGCCCCATAAAGTACAGTACATACATTCACCACTACTGATATACAACCACCTCTGAATCACAAACACGGAAAAGAGAGAAAATTGTGGCCCAGCACAATGGTTGAAAAAAACCCTCTTCTTTTACGAAAAGCACCAGGGGACCTTTTATAGCCACACTACCACCAGACCTTGACTATTTCAAGACAGCTTTCAAAAGTGCTCAGCACTCGTAATTGAACCCAAATTTTCAAGAGTCCATTACCTGGTTTTAAGGCTAGTCTTCACTATGAGCTAGGGGTATGAGTCCTCTGCTCATGTACACATATATGCACAACAGAAGCAAGGCCTCGCTATGCTAAGTATATACCCATCGATTTCAGGCAGCACGGCTAAGCCATGTCTCTGCTCTTACTTCCCATGCTACCATGGTTTCACTGCTGTTTATATTCATGCTAGCTCAACCAGAGCTAGCACAAGTATGTATACCCAAGCAGGGGAATCACACCCCTGGCTCATAGTGTAGACATAGCCTCAGTATAGCAGCTGGATTTTCAAATACTCAATGTCCACAGATCCCATTGACAAGCGTGGAACTTTATATGTGACTTTTCTTTTTATAAAAATATTCCTGCTGTGAATTTGAATCTTTTTTATTATTGTTTATTCCTTTGGAAAGGGTGAAAATTGTAAACTTTAGCTGAATGCTCTCCATATAGTATATAAAATAGATTCTTGAGTTTTTCTGGCATTTTAAGTATATTTACTAACAACAAACATTGATCAAATGTGACAAATATGTGTTACCAGTGAAAAGCTAAGTTTTCAAAATTGAATGTATGCAAAGTAGTGCATAATTTGCTGCCTAATTGAGCAGGCATTTACAGTAAATGCACATGCAAATGACATACCAGTGGCCAATTAGACATCAAACTAGACGTTTGTGAATGAAATTACTATGTTTGTCTGCAGTAATTGTATATGCAGGCTGTAGGTATAAATCATGTTCAAAACTTAGGACCTAGAGCATAAAGAGGAAAATAAATGAATACATTTAAAATAAAATCATTATTCTGCTGAGGGGAGAACAAGGATAGTCACTGAAAATGATGTCAGAATACCAATTGTCATGGAGTCACAGGCCCAATGCTTTGGAACTGCTCTGTGTGTGTAGGACTCTGTAGGACTCTGGTGTTGTAGTATGACTCTCTTCCAGGAATGCTGCCCTGGGCAAAAAGCCTCCTTGTCTATGGCCTTCTTGGGTCTGACCTCAGAGCATTCAACACCCCTGTTCTCACTGTGCACTTCTGCAGCAGGTTCACCTGGACAGGACCTCTGGGGAAGCCAGAGGAGTCCTGCACACCAAATTTGCAGTCAGCCATGACTCTCAGCCAGTGTGTAAAACAGAAGGGTTTATTAGTTGACAGAGTTTGCCATCACAGAATCAGGAACTTTCAGCTAAGTCCATCTTGGGGGGACCCCTGGCATGGTGCCTTTGGACTTCCCTCTCCGAGTCCCAAACAGGAGACTGACCCCCCCATCCCATTGCCCCTCCTCTGGTCTTTGTCATTTTTCCCAGGCAAAGTGTCACCTCATCGCGTCCCCCTCCTGGTTCTCAGGTTACCAAGGGCATCAGCCATCGCTTATGTGCAGGCAGCTGGAGCAACCTCACCTGCCCTCGGGGTTCTCAGCAAAAGTCACACTCCCTTATTCCCACCATCTAGGAAGTGGTGTAATACACAAGAAAACTGAGGTACACACACAGAATTCATGCAAAACAGTAAGACTCACATAGGCTCATGTACAACCTAACAAGGGGTAACAAGTCATTTAATCACATCAACACATAGCTTATTCTGCAAGTCTTTGCATGTTTCTGTGTCTTCTCATCTCCAACTTTAGCTAGGTAAGAATGAATCAAAAACCTGACGGATAAGGAAAATCCGGAAATGTGTACCAAATTTTATATGAAGCTCATAGCATGACTGGAAATAGCAGGCAGAATAGGATGAGATAAACCTTGAGGTATGTTTGATTGGGTTCTTGGGCTCCTTTATCGGTTGCTTATTTAGGACACTACAGGAAGTTTTGTCTCTTGGACTCTATGAGAGGAAGTACTATTAGATACTGTATCTCTTCTAAGAGTATTTCCTGGATAGCAGAGTAGGTTATTACTATTATTGCACTATTAATAATTCTGGAGTCTGAGCAATACTGGGATGGTATATGATTTAGTATTACTATGCATGGAGACTTGTCACATCATATTTTCTAAAAGGCCTTTTAATGAATGCATCTACACAACCAACCCTGTTCCATCGACATAAAGGGCTCTTAAAATTGACTTCTTACGTTACATTACATTATGTTATGTTACTTACATTAACTTAGTGCGGAGTAGACACTGTGTTATGTCGGCAGCAGATGATCTTCCATCGACATAGCTTCCGCCTCTCATTGAGGTGGATTAATCACAACAACAGGAGATTGCTCTTCCATCGATTTAGCGTGGTAGTGAAGAAAAGTGTAAGAATCAAATATAAGATTGCAGTAACTTGGCTTGCTTAAACCAGTAAAATATGATTTTAGTATTTTACCATATAAAACAACATTGCCTTTTCTTTTTTAGTTACTCTATACAAATTGAGTAAATTCCCATCCCTCTAAGTGAGAAATGAGCTCTTTCTTTCTCAAAGTAGCAGTATGAGTGGCAGGATATATTTCACGGATCAGCAACCTTTGGCACACGGCCTACCAGGGTAAGCCCCCCGGTAGGCTGGGCCGGTTTGTTTACCTGCTGCGTCTGCAGGTTTGGCTGATCACAGCTCCCACTGGCCGCGGTTCGCCGCTCCAGGTCAACGGGGGCTGAGGGAAGTGGCGCGGGCCGAGGGATGTGCCGGCCACCACTTCCGGCAGCCCCCATTGCCGATCCCTGATATATTTTATCTGTCTGGATCCATGTGTTGTGATGACTGAAAGCTCACAACCAAGTGTGGATGTGGATTATAAAAATAAAACAGGTTCAAATTAGTACTGCTTAATGCAAAATTCTATCCGTGTACAGTGTATAAGAAATCGCAGTATTACAGTGACCAACAGAATCCTGTGGTGTTTGTGGGGAAGAGAGAATGGAGGTAAAGATCAGTAAACTGTGTCAACATAGTGACAGTTGGGGGAAAAAACTGAAGTTCCCTGAAAAGCTGGTCTTGGGGACGTTTGCCCTCCATGGGAGTGTAACGAAAGAACTGGTTGGACCATCTCCATTCCTGATGTATTAACTAGTATCAGAGGCATTGCCTAGTAGACAATGTACTGTAGGGGAAGGAACTGGCAGAAGGGAGTCAAAACCACTTCAAGCCATGATAATAGCAGTTGTGTGGATACCCTAAAGCTGAGGCCTGGGTTGAAAAGTCAGGTATTACAATGAAGGGCAGCAGCAATCTGAGAGGCAGCTGTGAAGCCAAACAAAGAGATGAAGTTGATAGGGCTTAATCTGATTGGTGTATGAAGACTGGGAAGAGTTCATCAGGAAGCTAGTAGGGAGATAATCAACCTAGTGGATTCAGAACAAAATTAAGGGCTAGAGAGTGAAACAGCCCATGGGGAAAGGAATTGAGGGTAAGACAGGAGCCAGCAAGACACCATTAGAGCTGGGAAGAGGAAATCTGAACAGGAAAAGCAAGGAATGGTTGTTATGGTGAGGTAGCTAGAAAGAGCAGGAGAGGAATGGGAGGGGACAGTGACACAGGAAGGACAGCAGTGCCTCTGCAGCATGATAAAACAGTGATGCTTTGAAAGTTTCAGAGACTTTAAGTAACCAATACTTAGGATAGGAGTACTTGTGGCACCTTAGAGACTAATGTTAGTCTCTAAGGTGCCACAAGTACTCCTTTTCTTTTTGCGAATACAGATTAACACGGCTGCTACTCTGAAACCAGTACTTAGGATGTATTTGAGAGAACAAGCACATCTTGCTTTGAGAATTCCCCTTGTTTTTGAGAGGCAAGTTGGGTGAGGTAATATTTTTTATTGGATGAACTTCTGTTGGTGAGAGAGACAAGCTTTCAAGCCACGCAGATCTCCAAGCTAGTGTCTCTCACCAGCAGAAGTTGGTCCAATAAAAGTTATTACCTCACCCACCTTGTCTCTCTAATATCCTGGGACCAACATGGCTACAACTACATCTTGTTTTTAAAGCATCCAAAACTGGATCACCAAATCCCATACATAGCACCCAGTGGAGCTCCTTTCAGTGTTCCCCTGCACCTTTATGAGTTTTTTAAAATGGGAAATTCCAACATCAGAAGGCATGTCATTTTCAGTTAGGTGGGGAAATGTTATGAATATATAGTATAATCATCTGTGACTCATTCACTTGCTCATTTGCCTATACAATAGATTTAAATTCAGCTCAATAAGAATTTTTCTCATTAATGTCTTGACATTGTTCATCCATCAAATATGCTAATTATAATAGTTCCTTCCCATTCACCTCTCTTGGTGGTATTTTTTACATAAGCAATGGAGACATTATTATATGTCTATTTTATTGAAGTATCTGTTGCATACACTTATTTACAGTGCACATAAAAAAGTTGGTGATATCACAAGTGCATATAAGTATGTCATTCAGAGTGAATGAAGTGCTCCATCAGCACTGATATGTGGGATAGAAAGTCACTGAAGCATTATAAGATAAAGCTTCTTTAAACCACCTCTTAGAAATATTCCCATGTTCAGTGCTTAAGTTCGCTTGTGTGAGTGTGCAAATGCCAAAATGGCTTTTGTGCAATAGCTTTTAAACAGCTGGTCTTTATTCATGATTGATTACTCAGAACATGTAAAGCATAATTTACAAGCAGTAGTAAAATGGTGGCCAATATCACAGCATGTGAGTGCCTCACATTATTTAAAAATACAATTAAATAAACACAGTGACCTGCACAGGTTTGGTTACATAGTCTTTGCTTTACTAATCCATATTTGTTTACTGACATGTACCTCATCATTGCAAAGCCTTGAGCTCACCCACCAGACGGATTATACAGACAGGTGCATGTATCTCCAATCTCTGGCAAACAACCAGTGGAAGCAAATTCCATAAAGAATGGGCTTCTGCCAAGAACATCCCAATTCTAGCAATAAAGCCAGAAAAGATTATAAAGATGCAGTGGGAAAGAAAAAAGAAATTAGTCGAAATGAGTTCCCAGTTTTATTGTTTTTTATGTAGGGTGGTCGTGTTTTACTGACACTGGTATCCTGTATTACTGGGGGTGGGGGTATGTTTAAACATAAAACACAAAGTAAACCCATTACTTTACAGCTTAAACTTTACTTTAAGCTGTAAAGTAATTGGTTTATTTTGTGTTTTATGTTTAACATTGAGTAGTTAGCAAAATCAACTGTGTTAGTGTGTAATTAATGCTGCTTAACCTGTCTTGCTGCTAGTTAAGAGAGTGAGAGAGAATGAGTGTTGTTATGGGATGCTGTTTTCCTCAATGAGGAATAGTACCTTCTAATAGGATGCCACTTATTCTGTAATGGATTGTAATATCAGTATTAGATATAAGCATCGATTCCAGGACTCAACAGCTGCAACTCTCTGGTCTAAAAATATCTGAGCCCTGTTAAAATGAAAAGATGCAATAAAAAAATTTTAAAAACCCAACATAGGTAATCTTTATGACCTCATTTTTTCACAGCTAGTTGGGTTTTTTTGTTTTGTTTTTTTGTCAGTGGTTTGCCGTTACTGTTGCATTGTGTACCGTAACATGCTATAATGTTTCTGTGGTAAAATTATAATATTACTACATAAACAATGAACTGTTATCTTCAGTCTTTCTTTTTGCTCTTAAGAACAGGTGCTATTTCAAGACAAGACAGTGATAAACCTTATTCTATTATTATTGATCAGACCAAGGTTTCACAAATTAGGAGAATGAATTATTTGACAGCATTTTCATGTTTGCTCCACTGCTTACAAAAATGTATATTTTGCTCCAAAAATTTGAATGCCTTCTGTATTTAAGAATATGGAGAAAATTGATTTCACTATCCTGGCTTAGTTTATTTCTTACATTTAGTGCAGTATGTCATATGAGTGAATTTAATAAAGCTTCTTAAAGAAATCCTGAGAAGTCAAAAATACACTAATACTATATCATGTATATATTATTCAGCTGCATATTAATGTATTTTAAGTGAATTTAATACTGGTGAAAGATGCTAGTATGCATTGCCAATGCAGAAGACTTAATTCCTCTGTTTATTGAGAGATGATACATAGTACTCACAGCAGCAGCACAAGCTTTCCCACCAAAGTGCCTCAATCATGTTTTGAAGGATTATCTTTAGCTAGTCACAGGTGACTATTCAGATGTAGATGCCATTCATATTTGAGGATGGTAATTGTTGAACTCCTGAGTACAAATGTCACTCAGAGGACCCTTCTCCCAGTAACTGACTTCACGTGTGTCTGGGAGAGTATACCACAGTTCCTCTCCAGAGTTCACGCACCATTATATCCGGTTTTCCCATCTCTACCAAGACTGAGGGTAGTTCAGTCTTTGTACTCATTCACCTTTCTGATATGAGTAGCAACAAACTTGATGGTTATGGTATTGGTGGTGGTTTTTGCAGTGTAAACACTTGCTGCCTTGGAATAGCACTTCAAATTCGCTACTTACCAGCTGACAGATGGTAACTACATTTGACTATTTTTTTTCTATCTGATTTTTATACCATGAGGCCTGTTCTTTAGCTTTTCAGTGCTAAGAGTTGAGATTTATTCTGATTCACTGAGGAAAAGAAAATGAACTGAACACAAAAGACCAATTTATTTAGTGAAAGAAAAGAAGGCAAGAGCTTTTTTTTTTATTATCTGAACCAAACCAGTCTGATTCAGTTCTATTCCCTGACAAAGAATCCTGGTTCTTGAGGATACCAGACCTGACAAACATCTCAGTGCAAATCTTACAGTTGCGTACTGTAGCTCCAATCCTGCATGGTTACATGAGAAATGTGCAAAATATAGTAATGGGATATTATTCTTGCAGTTCCATCAGTGTGATCTGCATGCTTCAGTACACTTAATGTAGGGAAGGCTATTGCAGAGGAGAGACATCACAGTCACTGGAGAAAATTGAATTTCTAGAGAGACACCATTACTGCTAGAACTGTGCAAAAAAACTCTCCCTGCCAGTGAAGTAGAAAAATACATTTCATGAACAAGTTAAAATTGTAAAAATAAAAAATGAAAGACTTTTTTCTTCTCCTTAAACTGTTGCCTAGTTTTGGTGGAAACTTAAATCTGTCACTTTACCTTAAAAATTGTTCGTTTTTTAAAACAAAATACTGTAATCTAAGAGGGAAAATTGTTAGGTTAGCATAGATCAGTCACAAATATTAACACACGCACACCTGGGGATGTTCATTTGTCTGTCACATATGGGCTCAAAGTTGCATTACATTACATATAAATAAAATAATTTGAAAACATAATGCTGTCACTTGGAAAGAGTTATGATTCTGCAGGACAGAACAGAGGATTGTTGGATCTCTTTGGAGCAACAGAATCTCAGCAATTTTTTAGAGCAAGTCCTCACTGCCACTTACAACAAGCTGTGAGAGTTTTACAACTCAGAAGAGGAAATCCAAAATGGCCAATTGTGGAGATTCATCACTCCAGTGGATAGGTTTACTATCTCGTAAAAGGTATTTGGATACCAAGAAGAACAATAGTCTTGAAATTAAGGCTCTGGACTAAGAAATATGGGTTCATGTCCTGTGTGACCCTTGAAAAATCATTTGATCTCTCTGGGCCTCCATTTCCCATCTGTAAAATGGAAATAATATTATCTTCTTTCTCCTCCCCTTGTGTCTTGTATATTTGGCCTGCAAAGGAGCAGGTACCATCTCTTATAATGGGCTTGTCTTCACCACTGCGCTATGAAGAAGTTCTCCCATCAACGTAATTACTCTGCCTCAAAGAGAGGCAGAAGCTATGTCGGCAAGAGAGCGTCTCCTGCCAACATAGCGCGCTGTAGACACCGCTTTAAGTCGATGTAACTTACATCACGCAGGGAGGTGTTTTTTCACACCCTTGAGTGATGTAAGTTACATTGACTTAAGCAGTAGTGTAGACAAGCCTTATATATTTGTATAGTGCCTAGCACAATTAGAGACACTAGTTTTGGCCGAAGTCTGAGAGTGCTAATTTCATAAAAATAGTAAATACTAATAACCAAGGTGATAGGCACTTTACAACTGCCTGACATAGGCATGGAATAAAGCTAACCGGAATTGCACATTTAAAAACATATGAAGTTGCTTTATACAACAAGAAAAAACATGTTTTGTACATAATGTTCTTTGCAGTAAATAACCAGCTTTTATTGCTGGTGAACAAGCAGATGTCCTGTATATCAACTCATAATTCTACAATACAGCTAGAAATGGAGGTCACTGAGAGATCTATGGGGAAATTAGATTATAGGGCTGATAAACTATGAAATAAGTGGAGCTATACCAGGAAAGAATTTGGTTCATTGTTTTTCACCTTATAATTGCCATGATATTTCTGTTAGATGTGCAGAATGGGACTCTATGATGCTAACTGCAAAACATGGAAACCAAGCTTATTATCCGTTTAGATTCCCACCAATTTCCTTGGCTAAATGACAGAGTCATTATGAACTTCTACCTGTTCTGTATGTAGCTCTTTATAAACTCCTTGCACTTCACATTATTATTCTTTGTTTCTCAGTTTTTCACTGACCTTTTCTCACCTTTAGGGCTTCTCCTGTCTACTGTCAAAAGTCTGCTCTTGTATTAAACAACATTTCCCGCTTGCCTCCTGTTGATTTTTCTCACCTCTTCATTTGTTGACCTTTTCTAGATTCAGGACATTTATGTAGTGTAACCTTTTCCTAATGACTCACTCATCCACCCTTTTACATTTCCTTACTCTAGTTCAGTACTCTGCATCTTATCAACATTGTCTTATATCTTCATCTATTTTTCCTATTATTGCAACAACTGTCACTGCCCTTATTGTCACAGTTTTTATAGCACCAGAATTATTATTTGTTTTTATATGTTTATAAAGTATCATGGATAGTTATGGCTTTTTCCCCAGGTCAGCCCCAAAATGACAGAATCTCAGGCTAAGCAAATAAAATGGAAAAGCCAAAATACAAGAGCAATCGAATCAGAGGAGTAAAATGTGCAGGTGATAATTATTCATGTTCTTATCAGTTTCTTTAGCACACACAATTGAGAATCAAGAATGGAGTTTTCACAGGTCTTTCTACCATCACAATTAATCATAAGCTTTCGTGAGCTGCAGCTCACTTTATTGCCACAAGTACTTCTTTTCTTTTTGCGGATACAGACTAACACGGCTGCTACTCTGAAACCAACAATTAATCATGTTGCCTCAGGCACTAAAGACCCTGCCCTGCATGAATCTGTAATGTTTTAGTTGTTGTTCTTTGCTGATTCAGCTCAGTTTATTAAATGGGTTAAGTGAAGACTGTTCAGGGGCTAATTTTTGACTAATTACATATTTTAAAAAATGTATATGGTTTTAATTACACCTCACATTAGTGAAATGACAGACTAAGCATTTTTATTTCTTTAATTAAATTAACACTGTCACATTCGGGAGGCTCTTAAAATCAAAATACATTTTTAATTAGAAATATGTAGGAATTAATCTACCTAATTATAAATGTCACCCTTTATTCTAAGACAGATTGAAAGTTTCAAATATGAGTAGTGATTCTGGTTGCCTCATTTTTTGAGTGCTCAAGTTGAAACTCCTTAAAGAGGACTGATTTTCAGAGTGGTGTTCCTCACTTTTTTTAAAGTGAGGAGCACCACATTGAAAATCAGACTCTTTTAGAGTATTCCAAGTTAACATTCAAACACCGAGGTACCCAAATTCTCTAGTCACTTTTGAGACTCTTGGCTTAGACATCTTGCCTGAAAAAAGATGAAAACCACATTATATTAAACTAGTTAGATATAAAAGCCAACCATGCCTCTTGAAAATAGATCACCCCTGAGGAGGGTATGCCATGTGTTCCATTTGTGCACAAACAACAAACATACTTTGTCAGAATTATTTTTATTTCTGATGAGAGACACAAGGTGGGTGAGGTAATATCTTTACGCAGCTCACATTGGCCAAGAACAGCGAACCGTGGCCACTGTGAGGTGCGGGCTGCCGTACAAATGTAAACAAATGGTCTGACAGCCCACCAGCTGCTTACCCTGACGGGCCACAGGTTGCCCACCACTGCTCTAGATAGTCCTAGTCCTGCACTGTAATAATTGCCTACATATTTGTTTAACTCATTTGGCTATTCAATATTATACACTTCTCTTTAGTCATGCCTGACTGTGCCCCACTGAAATCAATGGGAGATTTACCATTAACTTAAATAGATCCTGGATCACTTCCTTACCCATCACATTTCCTATTCTACAACTACCTGTGTGAAGCAACTGCAGGATTCAGAAGTTTAACTAACACAGATACAGACAGACATCCTCCCACTGATCCCACTAAAATAGGAAATTAAATGACAACAGTCTCTCTTTATAAATGCAGTCCATTCTTGTCATTGATTTCCATTGCTTAATGTAGTGTTACTTAAGACTTGCATGCTATATTCAGAGTCACTGACCATCCACAGCTCCAATTATTTTCATTTAATTTTTTGGGCATTCAGCACTTCCGAAAATCAGCTTCTTTGCCCCTAAATCTTCAAACATTCTAAAAAGTTTTAGGTGGACAACTCCTATTAAAATCAGTGGCAGTATTTCAGCATTCTTCACTACTCTCTGAAAATGTACTGGTCACCTTAACCTAATAAAAGGGTAAATCTTTTAATTAAATAAATGTTTAGATAACCAAATGGAAAATAATACCTATAATCTGTTTTGCTTGCTTTTGTTTTGTGCCTCTCTTATTAGGATCTTATTTATAGATATGTTTAAAAACATGAGGGAAAGTCGCAACCATGACTTGAAAGAATCAAGCTCTCTTTGGGAGAGAAGTGCCATTTGTAAATGGTAGCATCAAGTCCATGCATTATTTACGTTATCGTTAGCTTTCTCAACAGTAATCCTATAGTGTCTGGTTTGAGGGTTTGATGTTTGCATCAATTGAAAAAAAGGTTAATTTTAGAAATGATGCAAACAAATTCAGACTAAAGCAAGTATTTGGAACATATGAGTAAATCAGGGTAATTTTATAATTGATCTACTTCCAATTTATTCTGTGCTGTCATCTTAGATGTCTTTCTTATCCATGCAACCGGAGCTTCTAGTAGTGACCCTACATTAAGGCTAATTGGTGAGCTAACGCTGTGTCAACATTTCAAAATGGAATGACTTTCAAGGTTGCTATTTTGTGGAATGTTAATTTCTCCTTCTTTCTTAAGGATCTGGTCTAACATCAGTGGGAATCTTCCCACTGACTTCCACAAGTTTTGAATCAGGCCCAAAGTGGTAAGTTAATCAGGGATGAAGGTAATATTAAATTCTTACTGGTATGGGGGGGTTCTGGCCCCCAGAAGGGGCAGACCCTTAGGCTGAAGGGGCGGGGCAGGGGATCAGTCTCCCGGAGCCAGCCCATCCACACTTCCTGGCCCCTGCTGCCTGTGGCTCCAGCAGCAATTAAAAAGAGTCCAGGGCTCTGGCCGCTGCCACGGTTGCAGGGGTGGTGGCAGCCAGAAGCCCTGGGCCCTTTTAAATTGCTGGCCCTGGGGCAGCTTCCCCTTTTGCCCTCCCCTTCAGTGGCCCAGGGGAGGCAAAAGGGCCAGTGTCATTAGAGCACTGCTGTGGCAGCGCTTTAACGTGGGCTGTGTACAGGCTGGTACCGGCATCTTACCGGTATGCCATACTAGCCCATACCAGGCCACTTTCACCCTGAAGTTAAGTATTCTGTAGATAATAGTGGGCATCTGCAACTACAGTACTGCATATTGAATCCCCAGTTTAGTATGATGTATGGCTGCACATATCAAATATGAAAGGAGGTGAATATTTTGTTGTTCATTTACTGGGCTAATAGAAACATTGGCTACTGTTCCGGAAAATTAGCTTTAAAATGGTGTTCACTGTGCTACAGTTTACCAACAATTAATCTAACAGAGTCAAAGAACAGAACTACATGCTAATAACTCAGGTATTTCCTGTAGCTCCTGTCTTACTCATACTGTAATATGATAAATTAAAAATCTACAAACTGATATTGATTGTTCACTAGAGAATAAAGTATAAACAAATCTGATGTCCTCATACCTCGCTTCATATTTTATACATAGGGGCAAGGCCAGATGGCTATGGAAGAGTAGTTTTACTGGGATCTGGGAAGTGGACGGGCGAAGCCTGTCCACCGCTAAAGGATCCCCCCCAGCCTAAAAGGGGGATCCACAGGACCTAGATACCAAAAATTTCCGGGGGACAACTAATGAAATAACAGGGACAGGAGTGTGGTCAAAGGGTCAAACGAAGGGAACCAGATGGGGACACCGAGCAGAGAACCCCGGACAGTGCCCACTGCTCCTCAAAGGCGTCAAGGGAATCAGAGGACGCAGCCCAGAGGAACTCTGCCCGGATACGTGAACGGACCGAGGATCGGAAATAGGCCCCACGGTCCAGGAGACTCCGTCGGCCAATCTCCTCACTCTGGTTTTATAGATGGCCATTTTAGCTAGGGCCAGGAGGAGGTTGACCAGGAGATCCCATGACTTTGTGGGGCCATGGATAGGGAGTGCATAGATAAGAAGGTGAAGGGAAAAGTGCAACCAAAAGCATAATAAAATATTGGTGAGGAGCCGGAATAGGGGCTGCAGCCTGGCACACTCCAAGTATATATGTGCCAGGGTTTCCCTCACACCGCGAAAGGGGCAGGTGTCTGGGATTGAGGTGAACCGCACCAAGTACACACCCGTGCTACAGCTCTGTGAAGGAGCCGCCAACTGACATCCCCGGCAGGTCTTGGGACTAAGGTGGAATATAGGTTGGCCCACCGGGGCTCCTCACCCTCCAAAGGTGGCAGGAGGTCCTGCCATTTTGTATTGGGGTGGGACATGAGGGTGAGGGTGTGAAGGGTATGGAGCATGAGCGTGTATAGATGTTTTCTTGGTGCGGTTTGAAAGTAGACTGGCTGCATCTCGTGCAGCTGGCTTACAGTGAAGGGGTGAGGGGGTCGGTTGGGTCCACGGGGCAGGGGTCCAATTAAAAGGTCCGGCGGGCCTGGGGTAGGGGGTGGGCGGGGCATGCCCACGTGCAGGACCCAGTCGAGATAAACCCGAGCAGCGGGAGGCAAAGCGGCCTTCACCTCCTGAAGAATGTGCCAGGGAGTACAAGGTCTGGAAAGTGCCATGTGCTGAGCGAGCATCAGGGGATCTAGCCAGTCTCCCCAGTCATTAGTCCAGGAGGTCTCCGACTCCTGTGACTTCTGCCAGGACCAACCTCTGGCGCACCGAGCGGGACACCGCCACCTGCACACGGAGCTGGGGGTTGTGTAGCAGGGGCTCCGCGAGAAGATCTGCCCCCTCGGTGGCCGCCATGGACCTGATCGTTGAAAAGAGTTTCCGGGTCCGGAGGAGGTCTTGTTAGAAAACTGGCAGCCCGGAGAGGTCTCGCAGAAGACCTCTCGGATGGAGATAAAGGAGCTGCCGGTCATATCGGAGCCCTCGGAAGCGGTGCAGGAAGGCATGCGCCAGTATGCTCCACGCTGGACTACTTGCACCATAAAGGAGCCTCTGCAGGGCCTGGAGGCGGAAGACATGGACCTGAGTAAGCGGACATTTCAGGTCCTGCCCTCCCTCTTCCAGGGGTAGATGGAGAACCCCTGTAGGGACCCAGTGCAGTCCTGACCAAAAGAACTCCAGAATCGATGTCTGGAGGTTGGCCAGGAAACCCGGAGCCAGGACCAGGGTGTTGAGCCGGTACCAGAGCATGGACAAGACTAGTTGATTAAGCACCAGTGCTCTCCCTCGAAGGAGTAGTCCTGTCCATTTATGGAGCTGCTCTATCACCCAGCCCTCTAAATTCTGCCAGTTCTCCGGTGGAGAGGGATGTGTGGCAGAAAGATAAATGCCAAGATAGAGCAGCGGACCTGTGCTCCACCGGATGGCCTGAAGCGCGAGTGGGAGGGAGCTTGCCTGCAACCAGTCCTCTACCACCAAGCCAGAGCTCTTGACCCAGTTAACCCACGCGGAGGAGGCTGCCGAATAGATGGCCTGGCAAGCCTCCACCCACGCCAAGTCGCCCGGGTCCTGGACCACGAGGAGCACGTCATCATACGCCGACAGGACCAGCCGCAGATCCGGCTCCCGCAGCCTCTCCTTCGGAGGAGACAGAGGAAGGGCTCAATCGCCAGAGCGTACAGCTGGCCCTAGAGGGGGCACCCCTGCCGTACTCCTCTCCCGAAGCTGACCAGTTCGGTCAGGGTCCAGTTGAGCCTGACCAAACACTCTGCAGAGGCGTACAGCGCCCGGAGAAAACCCACAAACTGGGGTCCAAAGCCAAACACTTGCAGAGTGCCAGGAGATACCCGTGATCCACCCTGTCGAATGCCTTCTCCTGATCTAAGGACAGGAGGGCGAATGACGCGCCATCCCTATACCTGAGTTCCAAAAGGTCCCAGACCAGATATACGTTGTCGAAGATGCTGCAGCCCGGGATGGTGTAGGTCTGATCTGGGTGGACCACGTCCACCAGCATGGACCCTAGCCACAGCGAGATTGCTTTTGCCACGACTTTGTAGTCCGTGCTGAGGAGCGAGACGGGACGCCAATTTCGTAAATCGCAGAGGTCCCCCTTCTTCGGCAATAAGGCGAGCATGGCTCACCTGCACGAAAGAGGGAGGACCCCGCTCTGCAAAGACTTGGCCCAGACGGTGACTAGGTCTGGGCCGAGGATGTCCCAGAACACACGGTAGAACTCGACGGTCAGCCCGTTCATGCCCGGAGATTTATTGGTGGGCATGCGACGGAGGGCTTCCGAGAACTCGGCCAGAGTGAGAGGCAGCTCTAGCCAGTCTCGGTCGCCCGCACTGACCGTCGAGAGCTCCTCCCAGAGCACTCTGCAAGCATTAGGATCGGTTGGATCCGGGGAGAAAAGGCTTGCGTAGAAGGCTCTCGCCCTCCCGCACATCTCCACCGGATCTGTGAGGAGGGTGCCATCTTCTGCCAGAATGCAGATGACATGTTTCTTAGCCTCCCTCCTTTTCTCCAGGGTGTAGAAGAAGCGGGAGCCGCGATTCATCTCCCGAAGGAGACCGATGCGGGATCGAACAAAGGCACCCCAGGCCCGATAGTCCTTGAGGGCCTGGAGCTCCTCCTGCTTCTCCTGGCACGCTCCGCAGAGGGGTGGATCCTCTGGGCTGGCCGCCAGATGCCTCTCCAGTTCTAAGACCTCCCGTTCCAACTGCTCTATCGCCTCATCCCTCCGTCGGCTGGCGCCCCGGGTGTAGTCACAGCAGAAGAGCCGGGCGCGCACCTTCCCTAGGTCCCACCACCGCCGCGCCGAGGGAAAGGCACGCCGCTGCCCTCGCCAGGCCAGCCAGAACTCCTGGAAGCATGCCACGAAGCCCGCATCCTCCAGCAAACTGTTGTTAAAATGCCAATAGGCCGGCCCCGGCCTCTCCGCGCAGAGGGAGGCTGTCACGGTGGCTAAATGATGGTCAGAAAATGGGGCTGGCTGGATGCTGGAGGAGTGGGCTCGTGAAAGATGAAAGCGTGACAAATAAATGCGGTCCAACCGGGAGTCGCTCGACCGATGGGCCTCCACCCAGACAAAGATGAACGTGGAAGTGTCATCCGGGTGGTGGTCGCGCCAGACGTCCACCAGGGAGTGGTGTTCGACTATCTCCTGGAGGACGGCGACGGCGGCCGGGCTCTGCTCGGTTCCCGAGCGGTCCCGCTCCTCGAGGGTGATGTTAAAGTTCCCTCCCAGGACCAGGCACTCCTGAGGATCCAAGGTGCCGAGGAAGGCGGACACCTGCTGTTAGAATTGCAGCCGCTCCGGGCTCGCTGCCAGGCATAGATGTTAATGAAGTTGACAACGAGCCCCTCCATGTGGACCTGGAGGTGCCGCAGGCGGCCCGACACAGCCTCGGTGACCCCCAGTACCTTGGGCCGTAGGTCGGGGGAGAACAGGGTTGCGACTCCAGCCGTATGAACTGTGAGATGCCTAAAGTAGACCCTGTCCCCCCAATCCAGCTGCCAGCTGTCTTCGGCGGTCAGATCTGTATGGGTCTCCTGTAGGAAAACCACAGAGTACCCCCCCCCAAAGGAAGGAGAGCACCTGGAACCTGCGGAGACCCCTCCTACAGCCACGGGTGTTCAATGTTGCGATGATAAGAGGTGCCATGAGGAGGGCTGGGGGGGATCCTCGCCGGCAGGGACGCTCACGGCTCCCGACGGGCCGCACAGCAGTCCATGACCTACCCCATAGGTGAGTAAGGAGTCACGGAAGAGGCAGACCCGCTGGTAGGCCATGGCACCCTGCCTCCTGGTCCTTTTACCCTCCCTCATGAGGCCCTTGCAGCCCGGAGGATTTGATGAAAGTCCCCCCATTGCTGGAGAGCAAGCTGTACTTTGTTGCGGGAGTCACAGACGTCTTCTAAAAACTCCCGCAACTCCTCTTGCAGCGCATGGGGGGCTGGGGTTACGGTCTCCTGGTTACTTCCCAACGGGGCCCTTGGTACAGCCCCATGGCCCACCGAGATGGGCAGACAGGGTGCGGACCCCCGACGGGACTCCTGTTGGGTTGGCCCGAGCACTGGGGCGAGAGGGGGCGGCGGAGGGAGGATAGCAGCCCCTGGTGGGTTGGGACTGGTAAACACAAAGGCCGCTCCCTGGGGGTCATCGATTGGAAAAGGGAAGGAGACAGCCCCAGGGGCGACAATAACATCTCGGGAGGTGGACGGGATAGGGGCAGAGGCAGGGTTAGAGGCGAGATTCTGGGCGGGGAGAGGGCTCTCAGTGATGCCGGGTGCAGGCTCTATGGTGGATTTGGCAGCCACGGCATCAGGAGGTAGACTCTCTTCCGTAGGGCCCTCTCCTGGGAAGGAGGTCGAATGCTCCTCACCAACGAGGGGTGCCCCGGTGACTGGGGTCCCGGCCGCGTGGCACTGGCCGTCGCCTCAACAGGCTTGGCGGCCCTCATCGGGGTGCCATCTGCAGCCGGGTTGATGGAGGAGTCCAAGAGCTCCTCGGAGGTGGGAGTGGAAGCAACGGTTTGGGGGAGGGAGCATGGGGAAAGGAGGACTGGAGTGAAGTCACCCAGATCGAGGCCTACTGGCATAGGGTCGTCCTCCCCCTTGGTGACTGGGGTCAGACCCAGGGCCTCGATCTCCTCATATATGGACAGGAGATCATTTTCCGCCACCCTGGGATTCTCCCCTTCTGGCACCTGACGTGACGGTCGCCTCGGGGCACACTGAGGTTTCAGATGCACCTCGGGGGCCTTGGAGGGGAGGGACTCCCGTGGAGGGGGGAATACTTCCTTCCAGTGCTGCCACGTCTTCCCCAGCTGGCTCCGGTGGATGGAACACACCCGTGGGTAAAGCAGAAGGGTTGGCATCGGTGCCCCCTTCCTGGTCTTCTGGGGGGCCTCCACATCAGATGGGAGGAGCAGAGCTCAAGCCTTCCACTTGCCCCACTTCCCCTGGACTAGGGCCCAGCCTTCCATGGCATCATCCGGGGGCTGGTTAGCAGGGGTCGTGTCAGGGGTAGAGGCGATGGCTTAGGGACTCGAGGGGATAACCGTGGGGCAGCACAAGGGAGGGAAGATTCCCCTTGGGGCGGACCTCTCCCATGCCTGATGGTGTCCCTGCCACACCCTCCTCCACAGGCCCTGGCAGATTGCAAGCAGTGGGGGCGAGACTCTCCCGCTTGTCTGGGCATAGTTGGGGAGATGCCCCTTGGGCCCAAGCCGGAGCAATGTTGGACTGGGAAGGAGGAGGGGTGGTTTCAGGTGCCGGGCAGCCAAGGGTGCAGGCGACAATGGGGCCGGTGCCCTGCCGGGGCTCGGGAGTCCCAGATGCCCCTCCTTACCAGGCCAAGGGGCAGTCCCTCCGGACGTGCCCCATCGCCCGGCAGAAGTCGCACCGGGCCTCGCCCGTGGATTAATGCACCCAGTAATGGGCCCCCTGGTAGGAGATGAGGAAAGACCGCTCCAGTGCCTCTCCGTCACGCGCCGCCAGCAGCAGTTGAAGCTGCACTTGTCGGCAGAACGAGAGAACATGACTGAGGGCGGGGTCTTTGGAGTCCAACGGGAGAGGGCTGATGACAGAGATGGGCTTCCCCAGGGTAGAGAGAGCGGGTAACAGGGCGGCATTGGGAAGACAGAGAGGGACGGAGGTCAGGACCAGGCAGACGCCCAGGTCCTCTAGCGGCTCCAAGGGGACGAACACGCCCTACTGCCAGGCCATTCTCCACCGCCTCCTGGGCAGCGGCCTCCGATACTAAGAAGAAGACAACCCTGCCATACGTTTTGGAGGCCGCCACAATGGCCGTCGCTAATGCCCACACATAGGTCTCCACGTGGGGCAAGGCGGGCACCAGGAGGCAACAGATGCCGTGCTTCCTGGTCATAGTGGGAAAGGGTCCCGGCCACTATAGATGGTAGTGGAGGCGATGGGCGGGAGAGATGACATAGTGGCAGGCGAGGGGCCTGCTGCCTCCTGGGCGTACGCCCTGGGGGTCGGGGGAGGGATACCTGCAGAACTGGTGGAGGGAACAGCGGGGAGGGACACCCCAGCCGGTGGTGGGGCCAGGGCACTGGGGGCAGCCCCTGCCATGGAGGGCCTCTTCTTTTTAGCGGGGCCCTTCCCCTTCTTCTTATCCTAGCCCTTCCCGCCAGCTGGGGGGCTCCCCCAGAATCTGATTGGGGGAAGGACATGGCAGCAGTGGAGGTCACCCCGGTGCCCATCGCTGCTGGTGCCCCAGCGGGGGCAGTGGCAGATGGTTCGGCAGCGGAGATAGAGGCCTGGGGGGGTGACGGAGGGGCAGGCGGGGGAGGGGCAGCTCGGGTTGCTGGAGGGGCCCCACCAGTCTCATCCCCCACCATCATGAGCAGGGAGAGAAAGAGAGACACCAGAACGAGGAGGAGGGGAAAGCGGAAGCAGGTTGACCACTCCTCTCCGCTAGGCTGCAGGCAGGGGAGGAGGGCGCCAAAAGGAGTGGGCTGGACGTGGGGGCAATCAGGGGTTAGGGGTCAGTCGCCGACACAGGGTGGAATTCCAGCTCCTCTGTCTGCACTGTGGGGGGGATACAACAAAATTGGGGGTTCAGTGAAGAGGGTTGAAACTAAAATGGGGAGTGGCACAAGCGTATGGGATGGGGCATGGGCGCACGAAGCAAGAGCTAAGCGGGCTGGAGGTAGGACAGGGAAACCAAGGGGCTAGCTTCAGAGACTGGGGCGGGGTAAACAAACAAAGACTGTAGAAGAAAATGGGTGGGGCAGGCAAACAAACTGAAGCTAGTAAGGGGGGCTGGGGCAAAAGGGGGGGGCAAAGCTGTAAGTGGCAAATAGGGCAGGTAGTAAAGGGAAAAGCTGTGGTGTGGGCAGTCCGGGGGGGGGCACGTGCACTTGCACAAGTCAATTTGGGCTGGTTACTGCTTCTGGCCCTCGGATGGAATCAGGGCATGGCAAGCCAAGCAAGCAGCTGAGTCCAGCGGCAGGAGCTGAGGCAGATGGTATTACAGCCAGTGAGGGTGGTGGAGGGGGCAGCGGTGGTGGTAGTAGTGGTGGGGGTGGGGGGGACACACAGATGGATCGGGGGGAGCTCCACACCACACCCCTTGTGTCCCTGGAAACACAGTCAAGACCTCCACCACAAGAGCACACTCCAGGAACTCCAGGTGATGGTCCAGGCAGGCAGAAAGGACCCCCCTTGGGTGGTGGTTTTGGTGGTGACCACAATAGCAGTGGCTGGGGTCCTTCACTCCTCCTCTCTGGGGAGTGGGCTAGCAGGCCCCCCCCATGGCTGCAGTTGGAGCAGTAGCAGAACCCGAGAGTCGGGGGTCCAGAACCAGGTAGCAGAGACCGGGGGGGCGGGTGTCTGACCCTGCCAGGGGAGCAGCTGGAGCAGCAGGGAGAGCTTAGGCCTAGCAGCAGGAGTAGCAGCTTTCCATCTCCCTCCAAGCTAGAAGGCTATGGAAGAGTAGTCTTATTGGGATCCGGGAATTGGGGCCTCCCCCATACAGTAATGCACCCGGTAATGGGCCCCCTGGTAGGGGACTAGGAAGGACCCCTCCAGCGCCTCTCCGTCACACACCGCCAGCAGCAGTTGAAGCTGCACTTGCCGACGGAATGAGAAGACGTGACAGAGGGCGGCGTCTTTGCATCCCAACGGGAGAGGGCTGATGACAGAGATGGGCTTCCCCAGGGTAGAGAGAGCGGGTAACAGGGCGGCATTGGGAAGAAAGGGAGGGACGGAGGTCAGGACCAGGCGGACACCCAGGTCCTCTAGCGGCTCCAAGGGGATGAACATGCCCCCTACTGCCAGGCCCTTCTCCACCGCCTCCTAGGTGGCGGCCTCCGATGCTAAGAAGAAGATAACCTTGCCGTACATTTTGGAGGCCGCCACAATGGCCGTGGGCCCCACCACCCTCGCCAATGCCCTCACGTAAGTCTCCACGTGGGGCGAGGCGGGTACCAGAAGGCAACGGACGCCGTGCTTCCTGGTCATGGTGGGAAATGGGCCCCGGCCGCTATAGATGGTAGCGGAGGCGGTGGGGGGGGGCTGCCGCCACCTGGGCGTATGCCCTGGGAGCCAGGGGAGGGACACCCGCAGAGCTGGTGGAGGGAATAGCGGGGAGGGATGCCCCAGCTGGTGGTGGGGCTGGGGCATTGGGGGCAGCCCCTGCCATGGAGGGCCTCTTCTTTTTAGCGGGGCCCTTCCCCTTCTTCTTACCCTGGCCTTTCCCGCCAGCTGGGTGGGGCTCCCCCAGAATCTGAGGGGGTGAGAGACGTGGCAGCAGTGGAGGTCACCCCAGTGCCCGTCGCTGCTGGTGCCCCAGCGGGGGCAGTGGCAGATGGTTCAGCAGCGGAGGTAGAGGCTTGGGGGGGTGATGGATGGGCAGACAGAGGAGGGGTAGCTGGGGCTGCTAGGGGGCCCCCACCCATCTATTTGCCCAGCATCGTGAGCAGGGAGAGGAGGGGAGATACCATAAGGAGGGGAAAGGGGAAGCAGGTCGACCACTCCTCCCTGCTAGGCTGCAGGCAGGGGAGGAGGGTGCCAAAAGGGGTGGGCTGGACGGGGGACAATCAGGGGTTAGGGGTCAGTCGCCGACACAGGGTGGAATTCCGGCTCCTCTAGCTGCAGTAGATCCCTCTAAATCGGGATCTCTGGTCACCCTAGCCTGGTCACTGACTCATCCCCTGGGAATGCAGGATTTAAAAGTGGCTGATCTGCACGTGAAGCCTCCCGTCTTACACAGGACTGAAGCAGCACCCACCCTCCCTCCCTTTTAGATGGTAAAATACTAGGTTTGGTTAACACCTACTGTGGGCATTATGCTAGCCATCCCTTGTTTGGGGGGGCTGGGAAGGAATTTTGCCCTTACCACCATATTGGCTTGGGTGCAGTTGGGGTTTTCTTCACCTTTCCCACAGCAGGTTCAGGTGGGTTCTGTTCATGCATGGCATGACAGACAGTAGACCATATGTTGCAATTCATTATTTAAATGTAGGGTAGATGTCCCGTGTAGGTACTCCATAGGAAAGGTATACAGTGACAGGATAAATGGCTTGGAAAATGACTTAAAAAGAGGTATTCATTAACGGAACGAAAGGGGGGTGGTTGGGGACTCCTATGATTGGCATGGCAGGGAGCCAACCCCCAATTCTTATTTCCCACCTTAACCCTCCTATGGGGTAGGGGTGGATGGTAAGGTCCCAGCAGTGGATTTGCTGGAGGGGAAAAGGGGGGAAGCTGGTAAAATCCTCCTGGGTAATTATGGAATAAACATGGGGTTACCTGAACTGTACACTTTTATCTGCCGGTTAGTCCCAGACATCTAATAATAAAGTTGCGGCCTGATTAAACCCATATCAGATGTCTCCTGTCCTTCTTTTAGCATAACCAGACAATAAGCAGAGCAGTTACAGATGTACTGATTCTATGTATGCTTGGCAGTCTCTGCTGGCAAGGTTACTATGGAGCTCCTGGAAGAAAGTAAAGCTGCCCTTTCCCAGCATAGTTCCTGGGGTAGACCAACAATGGTAAAAACACCTGTCCTCCCTTCTTCTCCCCACCTCCACTTCTACCTCTAAGAATCAATCCCACACCTCAGACTATAGTTGGTTTCTCTGGTTAAATTTGCATCTCTCTGTGTTAGCTGGGGTGAATCTAGCCCACAGTGTGACAATATACATTTCATTGTTCTTGGACTCTTATTTTTAATCTAACCACTTGTCATCTGAGGGAAACAATATAAATAATTAGGGTTACCTTTCTGTATCCTAATATTCCAGACAGCTGAGCAAAAAAGACTCTGCTCTATATTATCCATGGAATAGACTCACCTCCTTGAGAGAGTAATTGTCTATGATAAGCTTACATGGAAGCAACAGAGCTTTGTCCCACTGAGTCTTTCCATTTTCCTTTTATAAGGGTCAGCCCTGCATGGTGTTGAGTAGTGCTGGCTGGAAAACAATTCCATTTTGCAAAAATATTTGAAATTTGGTTTTGTTCTGATGTGGAACAAAACCAAGACCTTTCAAAATTTTTGTGAAAAAATTAGTGTGCCTGTAGCCAATATCCCAATGGTTAGGGTGATCATCTGGCATGTGGGAGACTCTGGTTCAAGTCCCTACATTGCCTCAATTGTTTTGGTTTGAACACAATGGCAATTTTCAACAGAAAAAAAGTTTTGCCAAAAAATTTTGGACCAGCTCTAGTGCTGATTGCCTTCTACTCCCATTGACTTCAAATGGAGTTAAGTCCACTCAGCACCTTAGAGGATGGGGCCCATTATTCCCCTCTCATACCTTTTGAGCAGTTGCGTGTATAGTGAATCCTTAGGGAAACACAGTACATTTATTGGAAGGCTGCCATAAATAGCTTACCTCATTTTGGCATAATATAGCACAGTATGCTTTCTGGTTCCAACCGGAAGACACAACCTCCATGTTAGGCTTCACCAGCATGAAGAGCTGCCATACTACCGCATGGGCCAGCTTCACTGTTTCCTGTTTTTTAGTTTGATAGTAGATTTTGATTGTATTGGCTCTGGCTGGTGATTATGCATTGCTTTGTTAAAATAAGCAGCTTAACTCTTGAATCTTAATGAAACCCTGTTTGTTGTTTTCTTGTTGTGATCCCTGTTGATTTTTTTCCTCCTCTGAAACCAGCAAAGAGATAGTGGTTTGTTTCAGTTTGTGAAACTCGTAATTTTTTCCAGACTTTCCATTTCACGCTGTTTGAATTTTATTAAGATCTCTTTACACAGGAGCTGAATACCAGCTATATGATGCCCTAAGGGAACCAAAATGTTGTTGCTTTAATGTCTCAGATCTCTTGAGACATTTCATTTGTACCAGAAGCTCCTTGGAGACCTGTGGCTAAATACATAAAATATTTTCAATGTTTACAGAAAGTCTCAGGTGGAATTTAATACAAATATTTTTATTTTTACCTTCAAATTGAATTAATGCCAAGTTTGCTAATAACCCTCTACTGCTCCTTATTGAAATAGATTGAATCTTGTTTGGTTAGTTGGTTTTTGTTTTGGAAGTGTGGTGATAAATACAGTATATTATAGTGAGGTTGGATTTCTAAAGAGTGTGACTCTTTATTTTCTTTTTTCTATTCAACTGCACATCTCTATTGACTGTTAGCAAATATTTGCACCAAAAATATTTTCTCCACGCTTCTCCTCCCTTCCCCCACCGCCTTCCCCCCATCCCTTGAAACAATTTTTGGAGATTGATCTTGACTGTTCTTGTACACCTTCCAAGAAAAAACTGCTGAGCTATGCCTGATGCTCACCTGATGTTTTATATAAAGATCAATCTTGATGTCATCAAAGGGCCTAGCTGAACAGTTTAAGCCTCTTCATAAATATTGAATACAATAATCCAGTACAGAAATAAGATTAAGGACTGCAGGAGGTATTACTAATATTAAAGCTGGTCAAAAATTTTCAAAATTCAAAATTTCAATTTGTGTCAAAATTTTAACAAAAAAGGATAAAAATTATATGAAAGTTACATTAAAATTAATCATAAAAAACAGTGCAACTTTCATATAATTTGAATCCTTTTCTGTCAAATTTTGACACAAAATTCCTTGACCTTTTGAATTTTGAAAAATTTTCACTAGCTTTGATCTATATGCCTAGTCTGGGAGGGGGATTTATTCATGGGTGTTTATTAAAGCAGGGTAAATAAGCTCATTATGTAGAATTAGAATTTTTTTGTATTAATGTAAAAGCAACTTTTAAGATTTTTATAAGAAACATAAATAAATAAAACTGTAGGAACTTTTAGAAGGCCAAGATTTTAAAAAGTGACTAGTGATTTTTCATTGCTAGATGTGAAGCGCTTGAAAAGGCAGCTGAGATTCAGAAGGTGGGTGCTATACCCTTTATGAAAAATTAGGCCCCTTAAAGGTATCTCAAGTAGGTCATCAAAAAACGGAGACACACAAAATCACTAGTCACTTTTCAAAATCTTTGTCTTGTAAATTTAACAGAAATTATTGAGCAGTTGAAAAATTTTGTTTACTAATGGCCCAGGAAATCAAATATTTTCCTATGTCAAATGATACCAAAACTCTTGATTGTTAATACTGAACCAAATTAACAAACCGATTTCAACTCAGCCTCTAAAATTGCACACACAATTATTTGTGTGCTGATTTTTGCATGCCCAAACCACCTTGTGGGCTGACTATTCAAATTATCGGAGCAAATTCCATTTACATGCATAAATGTAGATTTTATGGGGCCACATGCAATATTGCAGGGGCAAAGTTGCATGTCTTTTTAGAAACTGGGGCCCTAAATGTCTCCTTCACATAGTTCTTCCTCTTGAATCAATATTCACTTTTACCACCTGCCCTTGAATGTTTATTCACATTTAAAAATCTTTCCCAGTTCAGTTATTAATCTTATCTACCTCTCTTCTTCCTCCATGTATTGTCGTGGGAAAGTCCTGAGAGTAAGACAGCACAACACTTAGCTTCACAAAGGAAGAAAATATTATTTTTATTTATATTGTAATTTGCATTATTTTAATCGAATTGTATAATACAAATAATGTTTGTAGTACAGAATGTATTCATACTGACTGGCTTCTGTAATCATCAGATGAGTTGTAGAAGCTGCCTAGTGCAAATGTACTCCAACAATATGAATATTATCTCTTAATCCCTTTAATGCTCGCTCTCAATACAACCTCTTTCCAGTGATAGACCACAATGGCATTTTTGAAGTGCCAATGTTCTGTTAAAATATCAGCACAGTGGAGGCACGATGTACCTTGTACATTTGGCAGTAATGAAGTGGTTAAGGGAATTAAATTTAATTGCCTAGTCACCAGTACAGACATCTGAAACAATGCCATAAATAGTTGACTGCATTACTAAAGGTTTCTTATTTTATTATAAAGACTTCTCTCATTCGGTTCAGATTATTTTGGCTGGATGACTAAAATTGAATGAAGAAAAGGAGTACTTGTGGCACCTTAGAGACTAACAAATTTATTAGCGCATAAGCTTTCGTGAGCTACAGCTCACTTCATCGGATGCATTTGGTGGAAAAAACAGAGGAGAGATTTGAAACCTAAAATTGAATGGAAAGGCTACATTCACAAAGTTCTGCACACACATGTCTCTCAGAATACATTTCTTTGCTGGTAGAAGTAACCATGCAGAGGTTCAAAATGCCACAAATTATCTATGAAAATTGAGAAGACATTTCCAACAGCAGGGTGAGCACATGAATTATAGAGGTCAGTGCATTAATTTTTAACTGTTATAAAACAAGTACTCACTTTTTTTCATTCCTCCCACTCCCTAAATCTTATCCCAGGATGTGTGACACAGGAGAAGGACTGTTCACCTTTCAGACAAGGGAAGGAGAGATGATCTATCAGAAAGTCCATTCTGCAACACTGGCGATAGCTGAGCAACATGAAAGACTAATGATGGAGATGCAGCAAAAGGCACGGGTAAGATCTTACCTCCCATAGTTTAAAAACTTCAAAAGTTCAAAAACTTGGTGAAGTGAAGGCTTATGATGATTGCAGAGTACAGCTCCAGCTAGTTATGCCATAACTGTGTGATTTTAAAAAAAAATTGTCCCAACAACTTTGATTTTTTTAAAAGATGATAATACACAAAATAAAGAAATAATCCATCGAGGGTGGATGGAGCAAATTCAAAGAATGCATGAAAAAAGAAACGGAAGGTAATTTTCAACTACATCCTGGAATTTTGGGATGATGGTTGCATAGTCCTACCTGCTTCTTTGTATATGTGACAAAGCATGCAGCAGCACACTACACATATTGGAATTTGGAGAGCAGAGATCCGGGGAAGCCATAGAGAAGGGAATTGCAACACTTACATTGAGAAGTGATGGCTAAGGATTTACAGGCAGGAATCTAAATAAAAAATATTGTAGAACTGGAGACAGGAAGATTTACTGACTTAGGAAAGATGAGAAGAAGAGAATTCAAAATCAAGGTTAAAATGAAGTTGGAGACAAGCAGAAGGTCCAAGCCGAAAAGGGCAAAGAGCAAATGGAATTGTGTTTAGTGATGTTCCAATTGCCCAAAACACTTACTACTCTACAGAATATCTTAGTTCTATTGGTTATAGCATTGCCACCTTTCTAATTGTGGTAATCAGACCCCTCAGGCTCTACCCTCTGCTCTGCCTCTTCCCTCCACCCCCATTGCTTGCTGAATCATCTCCACCTCCCTCCCCCTACCCAGCTGGACTCCCTCTGCTCTGGAACTGGGACGGAAGCTACTGCAGCCAGACAAGGAGCCTGCCTGCAGATAGGAGGTGGCCCCAGCTGAGCAGGGGCTAATGTGGGTTAATGACCCTCCCACCCCGCTTTAACCAGGTTTTTGGTATCCGGTCAGTACCTCTGATCAGACAGTGCCAGGTTCCCTTTTTGATCGGTCTTTCCGGATGAAAACCAGGCACCTGGCAACCCTGAATGCAGTGGTTCCCAAACTTTTGAGGGCCATGCTGCCCCCTTATCCCTGTCCCTGCCACCTCTGTCCCACCCCCAGAGCTGGTACTGCTGGGCAGGGGCACACACACAGGGGTAAGAGGACAGGGTCTGTGGGCTGATCCGCTGTTGGGTGGAGCCACAACCAGGCCACAGTGTGGGTCAACATCCAGGCCCACAGCCTGGTGTGGCTCCACTCCCGGCCCCACCCTGCCCACAGCCTCAGTCCTGGCCAGAGCAGAGCCACAGCCAGGCTGTGGTGAGGGACGGCAACTGGGCTCCCATCCAGGTGTGGAGCCATGCTGAGGCTGTGGATGAGGCCAGTCGCATGCCGGGAGCCAGTGCCATGGCTGGGGCGGGAGCAGAGCTGGGGCAAGGGGTGGCACTATCTCCCTGCCCCCCATGGGGGCTGGTCTGGACCCTCTGTGCCCCCCAATGGTCCCACCATGCCCCCCTGCCCCACAATTTGGGGACCATTACCTAAATGGCACCTGGACACAGAAGCCAAAAACCAGATTGTCCAGATAAAACCTGGATGAGTGGGAACCCTAATTAGGTACATAATAAAGCAGCTTTTTTACAAAAGTGATTGAGTATTGGAGATGGTGTCATAGGACTCTGTACTCACCGCTGGATGGCACCCTCTTTGGGCAGTCCTGGAGATTAGCTCTGCCCAGTTCAGCACCCCCTTTCTTCTTTCTACAATCTGCAGCTCTCCTCCTGCTCACAGAATCACAGCATGGCTGCATCATGACTCTGGTCTCTGACCAGGTCACATTTTGATTCCCCTTTGGGTGTGGGGAAAGTGTCCTTGAAAGTCTTTCTGCTCAAACAGCGTCAGGTAGTCCTCACACCTGCCTCCGTGACCCTGGCAGTCTTCTAGTTCACTAACCCAAGCAATACCACTCTGCAGTAGTTGGTAGCGCAACTGAGGCTCACCCTCTACTCTGTGTTCCAGTTCAGGACCCTGTAGTAAGTGGTTATGGTCTGTGGCTACACCAATGGCCCCAGACTGTAGGGTGCACCCTCCTCCGGGGGGCATGGAATCAAGGAGTCGTAACTGGCTGCTTGATGGCCACCCCCCAAAGCAAAATGGAACTTGGATGCAGGAAGAATTGAACCCTGTAGGTCTACTGTTTTGTCTACTGTTCTACTCATTTCAATGAGAATACAGAGAATGGCTACAGTTTGCTTTATTTACTTATTTATTAATGGGACTTTTTTTTTCAGGACTTCCCACCTGCTCTCTAGCAGCTTTACTGTTTACTGAAATTGTTTTGGCTCTGCCATTAGATGACTGTTTTAAAAATATCAGATATGGTGCTTCTAACCATATGGTGTATAACATTAAATTCTTAGAGCAGACTGGGAAATATCCACCCGATGTCTTTTATACTTGTGTCTCTGGGATGTAAACTTGATGGTGACCTCCAAAGGGGGCAAAATAAGCTTGTGAACTGTTTTACTGCTTTATGGTTTATAAAAGATGCCTGAAAGTTTGTTGATGTATATTAATACACAGTAAGTCCAGTGTTACCTGATTTTACTGGAGCACTTACTGGAAGTCTCATATATATGAGAAGCTCCATCAGCCTGTAACTGAAGAGGCATGAAATCTTTAACAAAAATAGTTTTTCCTTTAGTTAGATTGCATTGCATCACATCTCCAATATTGTTATCCTACCATTTTTCCAGATGGCCCCTTTGTTCTTAGCAGACAAGTTGTGAATGTATAGTGCAAGAAAGAAAACAAAAATATATTTTAAATCTAGGATTAAGAGGCCAAAAATGTATTTTAAATTCTGCCTTCAAGCTCCTGTTTTGGTCTTGTGACCATAGCCTTTACTAGTTAACTTTTCCTTTTTTTCTGATTCTTTTTATCTTGAACTGTGTGCAATTAGCAACCCTGATGAGGTATATAGATTATATACTCCATTATGAGAACTAAAAGCAAAGTGGGTTACTTTAACATTCAAAGAATACCAAATTCTGTCAATAAAGAAAAGGCAAGATTAATTTTTACTGCAAGAGGTCTGTCAAATAAGGGTATTGCTAATAGCTAGTAGCAAAACCCCCTCCACATATGGGGAATTATGTAAACAAAAAGCCTTATTTTATCTCAGTATAATAAGCTGTCATACATACAAAGGAAAGGGTAAACACCTTTAAAATCCCGCCTGCCCAGAGGAAAAATCCTTTCACCTGTAAAGGGTTAAGAAGCTAGGATAACCTCGCTGGCACCTGACCAAAATGACCAATGAGGAGACAAGATACTTTTAAAGCTGGAGGGGGGGGGGAGAAACAAAAGTTTTTCTCTGTGTGATGCTTTTTCCGGGAACAGAAAAAGAATGGAGTCTTAGAACTTAGTAAGTAATCTAGCTAGATATATGTTAGATTCTGTTTTGTTTAAATGGTTGATAAAATAAGCTGTGCTGAATGGAATGTTTATTCCTGTTTTTGTGTCTTTTTGTAACTTAAGGCTTTGCCTAGAGGGATTCTCTATGTTTTGAATCTGATTACCCTGTAATCCTGATTTTACAGAGGTGATTCTTCTACTTTTTCTTCAATTAAAATTCTTCTTTTAAGAACCTGATTGCCTTTTCATTGTTATTAAGAACCAAGGGTTTGGGAGGAATTTGGGGGGAAAGACTTTTCCAAGCAGGCTCTTTCCCTGTTATATATTTGTTAGACACTTGGTGGTGGCAGCAATAAAGTCCAAGGGCAAAAGGTAAAATAGTTTGTACCTTGGGGAAGTTTTAACCTAAGCTGGTAAAAATAAGCTTAGGGGGGTTTCATGCAGGTCTGTACCCTAGAGTTCAGAGTGGGGAAGGAACCTTGACAGAAGCAATAAACTAATTTCTCTGCTAAGAAACCTACTGCTGAACAGTAATACTAACAGTTTTGTGTGCTGGAAAATTCTGTGGGTTGCAGTGGATGGGAAGAAAAATGAATCCTTCCCAATACCCTCCAAAAGGCATGAAATGGCAGCAAAGCTTCTCCATAGCAGCCACTGCAGTATCAGGGATGCAACTGCTCTGGTGTCTCATATACCCTTCCCTCACCATGATGGAAAAGAATGGCAAGTAGATACATGTAGTCACAGACGCATACACTTGGTACCTTGCCAAATTCCCCTCCACGCTGTGGCATTGGGAGACCTCCTGGAAAAAGGGTTGAGGCACCCTGCTCAATTGACCATGCTGCTTCTGCTGCAGTCAGAAACTTACCCAGCCATGGGAGGCATGGATCGTGTTTGCCCCAAAGTCAATGCCAAGAAAAATCAGACATGCCAAATTTTGCACTGTCATGTACTTTCTGCAAAGTGACTATGAAATATTACCAGATCCCTGCAGCAGCATTTTACACTCCCTTTGAACAGGTGTAAATGACTGCACAAGGTACAGGGCACTGGACAATTGTGCTTGATGCTGGAAGTACCTTACTGACGGAACATAAAAGCTGTTTTCTAGTGTTGCAAAACTTTTCTTATTTTTTTTTCTTTTTGACAAGAATAGAGTGACAGAATCACTGTATTTCTGAGTATTATGTTTTGCTGGTGTTTTATTTTAACAAAAACATTTAAAATAATGTGTTTATTGTTTAATAACATTTAAAATTAAATAAAGCAATGACTGGTTTCTATTAAAGACTTTTTTGGTGCCATTGTGTTATCTATGTTACCTTATTTCTATCTTTGGTTTTATCATTAGTAAGTTGTATATGTAGCTATTTGTGCAAGATGAAAAGATGTTATTGGCTTCCAGGGTCCTTTTTGTTTTAATATTTGTCTCTTACTATTTTTTGGTACATCTGGTGCTTGTAAATGTTGAGGGAATGACTGAAATCCTCTGTGTATCAAAAGAAAAGGAACAGCACTAGTGCAAGTTTCACCATACTGCTACACAGGTAAAGCTTTCTAGTACAGACACAGTGTATACTGGCAAAGGGATGCTTTGGGTGGTATAGCTTATACCAGTTCCCCAAACAAAATAAACTGTACTGACAAAAGCACTTTTTTGCTGGTATAACTGCATCTATCCTAAGGCTTTGGTCAGTATAAAAATGTTGTAAAACGACAATCACACCTTAACCAACATTACTATATTGGCAAAAGTTTTAGCTGTAGACCTGGTCTCTAGGGATGAGAGAGTATTTCACTCTCTATGCCCATTCAATCCTTTGCATCTCTCTTTTTACAATCAATAAGGATGTCAGCTATTGCCCGTTCTACTGGTAATTACAAAAGAAACTCAGAGACTATCAAAACATGTGAATGCAGTTGTTCCTAATGATCCTTATGTGTCTAATCTCCATGCACCAGTAAAAATTTTCCCCAACTCTTTCAAGTGGGACTGTTGGGCCTGGTTCTTCTCAAACCTAACCCCTCTTTACACTGGTATAACACTACTGACTTCATTGGAGTTACTCCTGATTTACACCAACGTAAAGGCACACACAACCAGTCTCATTGTGTTTGGAAGTATAGAATGGGGAATTATGGGTTGCAATGAACTTTGACCTTTTTGAATGTGTACAGTAAGTTTTATTGTTCTGTTTGTGAGTGAATGACTCTCTTATGATTGGCTGAGGACAGAGATGTGTAATTTAATAGCCCTAAAAATTGCTTATTTCAAGAGGTGGCAGTAAAACTTCATTTATGTCTTCTCAAAGAACTATAATTTAAAATTTTTAAAATAAGGTTGAGTAAGATGAAAACAGCTGATGTCAGTCGTGCGTCAATAACACTAGAAACAAAGTATTTGGAAAGAATTTGGAGTATTTCCAAAGTATTTGGAGAGAATTGTATATATTTGCACAACAAATACAATTTTAGTAAGTTTACAGGAATTATAGGAAGGTGATTCACTAGCACAGTGGATGAGAAAGTGTTGAAATTTCAGAGGTGTCTTTCTTCTTCTGATACGAGACATTTTACAAAAAATGAACCTCTTACAACTTATGGTGTCTATAGGGCTCTCTTTCACTCTTCTCCTATCTTTGTTTCTGTAAGTTAGACTCCAAGAATTATTTTGGGGAAGTTCTGTGGCTGTGTTATGCAGGAGGTCAAACTAGGTGATCACAATGGTCCCTTCTGGCCTTGGAATCTATGAATCTACTTCTATCTCAAAGTCGTATAAATTTAAACTGTGTCATTTAGGCAAGGAGAACAGTAAACGTGTTGACGAAGGAAAACATGGTAACTCTACTCAAATTTTGATACCCAAGGGGGTATTGTGCTACCATTTTTCAGATATGATAAAGAACCAAGGTCCTAACACTTGTGGTCATTAAAGTCCTGTTTCACTTTGTGTAAGAGCATAGGTATTGAATGTGATGTCCTGGATAACCATCCAACTGCTTCCAAATTCTTCCCACAGTTCCAATTTGATACAATATTCTTCTTCATTTCCTGTCCTAAAAAATTATATATTGTTGCTGTGCACTTTTAGAATCAGCTGGTGCATCTCACCCCATTATCATAATAAATGTTAGGGGGTTATTCCTTCATCCACTTATTTCCCTGGTCCTTCTCGCATAAACAGCGAGCAACAATACCAAAGGTGCAAACAATTCAATGTTTATTGGGGTGAACTTCCAGAAAGCATGATTCCAGTTTCCTTCCTTAGTGTCCTCCTTCCCAGCTCTGACACTACAGAGCCTTACACTTGTGTCCCTGTTCCCATTCCTGCCCTTAGCCAAACATGATTCCAATTTTGCCACCCCCATTCCCTGTTCCCATACCCTCACCCACCCGCTCACTTCCTGATTGACTGCGGACTATATAGTAAAACTTGAGTTCTGCTTAGCTATACCTTAACCAATCATTTTACTGAAATTTAACTAACCAATCCTAACATATTGTAACATGATTTATTAACCAATTATATCCCACCACCTTAATTAGTTTACACCCAGCAAAATTAATTATACAGAGACAGAAACAATCACAGACCCAGACAGAGATTATACAGATAAACAATGGGGAAATGGGAACTACAATGATAGAACAACAAAGAAATGACGATTTCATATCCCAGCTATTGATAAGTGAGTTCTTGCCAGACAGGATGCTATCAAACTAAGTTTCCTTTTACATCTTCTAGGAACTTCTCTTTCTCTGGAGGTGATAGGCATTATCAGGACAGGATTGTATTCCTAATGGCCCAATAGCACCTTATTTCAGTGTGACTAGTTTGGAATGTGAGGATGTGACCATTCTCTTCCCAGCTTATGGCTGCCTCTGCTGCTTAGCCAAAGGCTTTAGCCTAAGAACAGGGCCTCAGACTGTCACTGTAAGAGAAGGCTCTTACACCAGCAGACAGTGATTTTGATTCTTTCTTTTATATCTCTATAACTAGCTAAGTGATAAGAATACACCTAAATTCTTAGGGTATAGGCCTTTACAGACAGGCCTGAATATCTATATCCTAACAATAAATATTTTTGTTTTTCTGAAAGGTATGCTCTAGGAATAATTCTGAGGATGTTCTATGGCCTGTGTTATACAGGAGGTCATACTAGATGATCACAATGGTCCCTTTTAGTCTTGAAATCTATGATTATTAGTCTATATGTAGGTGCCTGCATTCCAATATCTCTTTATCCACTCCTCCAAGGTGTTGTGAGGCTCATTTAGTTATTGTTTCAAAAACTCTTTGAGAGCTGAAGATTAAAGTTGATATGGAAGTTCATCATTTTTATGTTATTATTATCTCATGAAAAAAATTGTCCAGTTCAACTCCAGAGAGCTTTTGTAAAAGTGAACCTGTCTCTCCTGTCTGATGTACCCAAACACTGAACAGCTGGTAGTGTGCTATTTCACAGTCTGTGATGAGATTCCGCCCACTGGCAGGTCCCTGCCAGCTGCAGGCATTATCAAGGGAAAAATGTGTACTGCTGGTATTTTTTCTCAGTCTCAATCCGTGCACTCCTTAATTTTAGATTTGAGTATTGTAACCTCAGTTCCTATCAGAGTCAATTAGTTGATTTAGAAGTCCTATTGAAGTATAATATTTTTTTCTATGACCATCTGTCATGGGGACCTCTACTCACTACTGAATAGCCTCCTTCTGACCACATCTGGGGATTAGCTCTGCCATCCTGATGCCCTCTTCTCTTGGTCACCAGCTCATCTCTTGCTCCTTAGGAGCTGCAGCACCTCATCTTTGTGTCTTAGCTCTCCAGGTCACAATAGTCCTCCCTTTTCAGAGTACTGTCAAGTTCTTCCACACCCTCCCAAGTTGTCCTTAAATCCACTGCCCTGGCTGAGCCACTCCCTAGGTGACTAGATTGAACAGACCCAGACAGTCTTCAAGTTCATTGCTCAGACTGTGCCGCTTATTCTGTGCTGGTAGGGGAAGCCAGACCTTGGGTTCCTGCCAAGGGGCCCGCTCTCCAGCAGCTAATGTCTGTACTACCATGAACCTTACTGCCACTCTCTTGGAGTTCTTCTTGCCTTGCCTATCCCAAACTCGCATTCTGTACACTTCTAGCTAAACCCTTATCTCCTGGGTTTGATATGTGGATTTTGTGTTGTGGGAGCAGTTTTGTGGAGTATGTGTGTGTTTTGTGTGTAGAAGGGGGAACACATACAAGAAGTGCTTACATGTGAGTTGAACTGATGTAATATTGAGTGTGAGTGGATGGACCAACTGTAGAGGGATGGCAGGGAATGAAAGAGGGGTAGAAGAGGAAAATAAAGAAGGAACAAAGAAATATAGGAAGGAAAGAAGAGAGAAAAATAGAGAAGAGAACATTGGGAGGCTGTGACCAAATGCACATCTGTATTCACACCTTACACACTATTATAATAATCTTTGTACAAAATATGCCTTGTGAGATATTATTTAAAATCTGGTTTCAGAGTAGCAGCCATGTTAGTCTGTATTCGCAAAAAGAAAAGGAGTACTTGTTGCACCTTAGAGACTAACAAATTTATTAGAGCATAAGATTTTGTGAGCTACAGCTCACTTCATCGGATGCATATTTAAAATCTATTACCTATAGATATAATATCATGGTGAAATGTGTGTAGCAACATTATATGTAAAGTTATGAACATAAAATGATATTATGACTGTAATGTGGTTACCAGATGAGTCTAAGAAGTGGCTAAACCTGTTTCTAAATACAAAGGACAAGCTGACACTTCTAGTCAGTTGAGGGGCAATCACCTGTCAAGGGGCCATTCTTTGGCAAGGATGGGGGAGGGGAAGGAGCAGATCAATTTACATTTTAGCAAACAACAGCATGTAATCTTTCATCACAAGGCTCTATGACTCCAACCTCACTGTGGGAATGAACTTTATCTAGGGGTAATCCTGAACAAAATGCATTTCAAAGGGTGACTGGACTATAAAGGTGAGGGGCAAAACCACCCCAGGTATTCTTTCTCTCCCCGTCCATATTTCTCTTTTTTTCACCAATGAAGACAAAAGTAACCAGAGCTTTGGACTTTTGGGAGGGATTCTGACTGAGAATTTGGTCAGCCCTGTTGCTGGGAACATTTGGTAATAATTTTATCTTGAACCAAGTCTAGTTTAAGTTTTAGCATTTTATCTTTATTTCTCTTGTAACCATTTCTGACTTTAATGCCTTGTACTTGTAATCACTTGAAATCTCTCTTTGTAGTTAAATACTCTTGTTTCATTTTTAATCAAAACTAATCCAGTGTTGTCTTTAAACTGGACTGTTTGGGTAGCTCTGTTTAAAGTAGCAATTGTTGTACATTGACCCCTTACAAGGGCAATGGATCTGCAATAACTGAAGTGTCCATGAGAGGGCTGGACAATGCAGAACTCAAATTGTTAGGGGAAAATCCAGGACAGGGAGCATGTTGGGGTCACCCTGCAAGTGGTATCCAAGGCTGGTGGAAGCCAAAGTGTACTGGCACCTTGCAACTATACACAGACACTCAGGATATGACCTGCATGCTGTCTGGCAGTTTGCAAGGGGCCCAGGTTGGGGTCAATAGCAGCAAAGCATGGTGAGGCATCCTAGGTTGCATGATAGGTTTGGATTGCACTCTGGAATGTCATAGAGGGTGAATGAAGAAAGAAGGGTGATGGAGAGAGAGATGCCTCAAAGATTAGGGGTGGAAGAGAGATGGGGTAATAGGGAGGGGCTTCTGGAGAAGGGAAAGAGATGGGAAAAAGTTGAGAAAAATAATACAAAGGAAGGAAAGGTATAATGGAGCAGAAAAGGGAAGTATATGAGGATGAAAATGGGAGGCTGGAGAGGAGAAGAAACCATAAGGAATTGATGGATAACTCTAAGATTAGCCATTTTTGTTTGTTTTTATTAACCCCCAGTTCTCATTCTTCCTCCATACAAACTCCGCATTGAGTCCCTTATTTCCCCTTCTCCCCCCGCACTGCACACTTTCTATTTAATTTGTCCACTAGGCCTTCATCTTTAAATTCATTCCCAGACAGTAGTCCCAAAACATGATGACTATAAAAAGGGATGAGATTCTGCTAACATTTGTGTGCTAAAAAAGTATATTTAGATATTGCCTAAGAAGTTGAAAATCTGAAGTTTTGAAAACCTCATGCACTACTGAGCTGTCGGTGGCAAAAGCTACAAAGGTGCTAAGAGATACAGTATACTTTCTTTATCAGAATCCTCTTTAGAAGACAGGAAAATTCTGTGCCTGTTGAAGACTTTTCAAGCCAACCAGTGTCCCTCAGTGAATGTGCAGTTCCTGTTAGTGACAGTGGGAGATGCACATGCCTATCAAAGGGAAGACAAACATTCTTGTCTGGTATCCAGTTCAGATGGGAACCTCCACAAGGGAGCATCAGACCCTACTCATCTTGTAAACTCTCCCTCTGATTTGTTTTGTGGCCCTCTGAGATATCTTATATTCAGGGTTCTCAAAGTACTTTGCAAACAGGAATTGATTAAACTATTTCCTCTTTTTCCTCTTTTCCACTTTTCATCTTCTTTCCCAGTCTCAGCTTTGAATTGTCCTTCATGATTGGAAGAATCCTCCTCGTGTCTGCCAAAAAACTTGCTTACCCTTCTTCAAATACATCCTAAATCCCATCCATTAATCTCCAAACATTGGTCTCCACATCCTCTATGCCTCAATTGTAGCCCTGTTACTTTAAAACAAGATTTTGTTTGTTGCATTGACAACATTTTGGGACAGATATCTAGGGTAAAATTTTCTAAAAGGCTTACAGGTTTTTAGGTGCATAAAGAAGCTGACTGCACTTGGAGTTAGGTGCTTTTGATAATCTCACTAGGCACCTATCTGCATCTGTAAGCACCTAAATATGTATAAAAATCTGCCCCTAAGTGATTTATGAGCCTAAGCCCCATTAATTGTCAATGAGACTTAGGGCCCTATATGTCTAATTCACTTTTGAAAATAGGGCTTGGACTCCTAAGTTACATAACGACATTTGAAATTTTTACCCTAATCTTATTCTTTGTAAAACATTGTGTACATTTACAGAGCTATGGAAGTATTTAAAGGGACTGTATCAGCTTAAAACCCTTGCTAGAAAATGAGACAAATAAGTGAAAAGGCAGAGAATTTAACATGAGCAAAAAACGTGGTGTGATTATAGGCCTGTTCTCGAAGAGTCACAGGTAATAGGAACGTTAAGTTAAGAATGTTTGCTGTAATTATTAGATGTCTGGGGCATGCCTGACTGAACCCTGTTTGGCTACTCCCAGCTCTCCCCCAGTCTAAACTTTGAACAGACATTTAATATATTTGGGAAAGGAAGTACTTCTTCACACAATGCACAGTGAACCTGTGGAACTTGTTGCATGGGGATATTGTGAAGGCCAAAACTATAATGGGGTTCAAAAAGAATTATATAAGTTAATGGAGAATAAGGCCATCAAAGGCTCTTAGCCAAAATGGTCAGGGATGCAACCCCATAGTCTGTGCATACCTAGCCTCTGACTGCCAGAAGCTGGGAGTGCATGATGGGATGGACCACTCGATAATGACCCTGTCCTGTTCATTCCTTCGAAAGAACCTGGCACCGGCCACTTTCAGAAGACAGGATAGTGGGCTAGATGGACCATTGGTCTGACCTAGTATTCTTAGTTCACTCTATGCACACTTTAGACAATTTAAGAAAATTTGTTCATTTGTTTTTGTTTTTTAATAGTTTCACTTTTCACTCTTAGGCACAAGCACAATGTTACAGTGTCTGGGTAGCACTCACTGCAACAGAATGTTAAAATCAGCAAACAAAACTGTTTTCAGGGATTTTTTTTTCAATATCTTGAACACATCTCCCTAAGAGTTTTCTATAATGCCGAGCACTGTAATATCCACGGGCTCTGTCGAGCCTAGTGCTGAGGACTCTGCAGCTGATCCAGCCGTAAGTGCTTTACTTTAATATTAAACTATTAATATAGAATTTTGAGAAACATTTGTCTTGTACAACGTTCTAAATTCCGTAACAGAGTAGCTGTTGTTGGCAACAATACTAAGAGATAAAACCACACAACACTCTCATGTGATAGGTATTATTTTAATAATTATATTAATGAGTAAACTGATGCACAGAGAGATTAAGGCCACATTTGGCTGCATATAACTTGCCCAAGGTCATAGAGTAAATCAATGGCACTGCTAGTAATAAACCACTGCCAAAATGGAGTCCTGAATCCCTATCAACATCTTATTCATAAAAGTATTAACATTTGGAATAAATGTTGCAATTCTGGGGAAATTTGCCTCATACCCATTTTCTCCCACAGTTTTGTGAATCCCTATGTATGTGTCTCCTTCCCTCTTTCTCTCAAAAACAAAAACAAACAAAAAAACCCCACACCACTGAAAAGCCCTCCTCTATTCATGCACTAAGCAGCTCTTTAGAGCAAATTGAGGGGAACTGAAAATGTGTAGCTCTGACGCATAGAATCATAGGACGGAAAGGGAGGTCATCTAGCCCAATCCCCTGCACTCATGGCAGGACTAGGTATTATCTAGACCCTCCCTGACAGGTGTTTGTCTAACCTGATCTTAAAAATCTCCAATGATGGAGATTCCACAACCTCTCTAGGCAATTTATGCCAGTGCTTAACCACCCTGACAGTTAGAAAGTTTTTCCTAATGTCCAACCTAAACCGCCTTTGCTGCAATTTAAGACCATTGCTTCCTTCCTATCCTCAGCAGTTAAGAGGAACAATTTTTCTCCCTTCTCCTTGTAACAACCTTTTACATACTTGAAAACTGTTATCATGGCCCCTCTGTCTTCTCTTTTTCAGACTAAACAAACCCAATTTTTTCAATCTTTCCTCATAGGTCATGTTTTCTAGACCTCTAATCATTTTTGTTGCTCTTCTCTGGACTTTCTCCAATTTGTCCACATCTTTCCTGAAATGTGGCACCTAGAACTAGCCACAATGCTCCATTTGAGGCCTAATCAGCGCAGAGTAGAGCGGAAGAATTAAGTCTTGTGTCTTGTTTACAACACTCCTGCTAATACATCCCAGAATGATCTTCGCTTTTTTTTTGTAACAGTGTTACAGTGTTGACTCATATTTAGCTTGTGTTCCATTATGACCCCCAGATCTCTTTTCGCAGTACTACTTCCTAGGCAGTCATTTCCCATTTTGTATGCGTGCAACTGATTGTTTCTTCCTAAGTGGAGTACTTTGCATTTGTCCTTATTGAATTTCATCCTATTTCCTTCAGATCATTTATCCAATTTGTCCAGATCATTTTGAATTTTAATTCTATCCTCCAAAGCACTTGCAACCCTTCCCAGCTTGGTATCGTCCATAAACTTTATAAGTGCTCTCTCTATGCCATTATCTAAATCATTGATGAAGATATTGAAAAGAACTGGACCCAGAACTGAGCCCTGCGGGACCCCACTCATTGTGCTTTTCCAGCATGACTGTGAACCTCTGATAACTACTCTCTGCGAATGGTTTTCCAACCAGTTATGCACCCACCTTATAGTAACTCCATCTAGGTTTCATTTCCCTAGTTTCTTTATGAGATGGTCATGCGAGACAGTATCAAAAGCTTTACTAAAACCAAGATATACCACATCTACTGCTTCCATGCTATCCACAAGGCTTGTTACTCTGTCAAAGAAAGCTATCAAGTTGGTTTGACATGATTTGTTCTTGTCAAATCCATGCTGACTGTTACTTATCATCTTATTATCTTGTAGATGTTTGCAAATTGATTGCTTAATTATTTGCTTCGTTATCTTTCCAGATACAGAAGTTAGCTGACTGGTCTCTAATTCCCCGGGTTGTCCTTATTTCCCTTTTTATAGATTGGCACTATATTTGCCCTTTTCCAGTCTTCTAGAGTCTCTCCCATCTTCCATGACTTTTCAAAGATAATCACTAATGGCTCAGATACCTCCTTGGTCAACTCCTTGAGTATTCTAGGATGCATTTCATCAGGCCCCGGTGCCTTGAAGATATCTAACTTGTCTAAGTAATTTTTAATTAATTCTTTCCCTATTTTAGCCTCTGATCCTATCTCATTTTCACTGGCATTCATTATGTTAGACGTCCAATCACTACTAAACTTTTTTGGTAAAAACCGAAACAGAGAAGTCATTAAGCATCTCCGCCTTTTCACATTTTCTGTTATTGTATTTCCCCCCTCATTGAGTAATGGGCCTATCCTGTACTTGGTCTTCCTTTTGCTTCTAATGTATCTGTAGAATGTTTTCTTGTTACCCTTTATGTCTCTAGTTAGTTTGATCTCATTTTGCGCCTTGGCCTTTCTAATTTTGTCCCTACATACTTGTGTTATTTGTTCAAATTCATCCTTTAGAATTTGACCTAGTTTCCACTTTTTGTAGGACTCTTTTACGATTTGTAAATCAATGAAGATCTCCTGGTTAAGCCAGGGTGGTCTCTTGCCATACTTTCTGTCTTTCCTATACAGTGGGATAGTTTGCTTTTGTTCCCTTAATAATGTCTCTTTGAAAAACTGCCAACTGTATTTAATTGTTTTTCCCCTTAGACTTGCTTCCCATGGGATCTTACTATCAATTCCCTAAGTTTGCTAAAGTCTGCCTTTTGAAATCAATTGTCTTTATTTTGCTGTTTTCCCTTCTACCATTCCCTGGAATCATGAACCTTCCTTATCAATAGGTTTCAGAGTAGCAGCCGTGTTAGTCTGTATTCGCAAAAAGAAAAGGAGTACTTGTGGCACCTTAGAGACTAACAAATTTATTAGAGCATAAGCTTTCGTGAGCTACAGCTCACTTCATCGGATGCATTTGGTGGAAAAAACAGAGGAGAGATTTATATACACACACACAGAGAACATGAAACAATGGGTTTATCATACACACTGTAAGGAGAGTGATCACTTAAGATAAGCCATCACCAACAGCAGGGGGGGGAAGGAGGAAAACCTTTCATGGTGACAAGCAGGTAGGCTAATTCCAGCAGTTAACAAGAATATCAGAGGAACAGTGGGGGGTGGGGTGGGAGGGAGAAATACCATGGGGAAATAGTTTTACTTTGTGTAATGACTCATCCATTCCCAGTCTCTATTCAAGCCTAAGTTAATTGTGTCCAGTTTGCAAATTAATTCCAATTCAGCAGTCTCTCGTTGGAGTCTGTTTTTGAAGCTTTTTTGTTGAAGTATAGCCTCTCTTAGGTCTGTGATCAAGTGACCAGAGAGATTGAAGTGTTCTCCAACTGGTTTTTGAATTTTATCATTTTTGACGTCTGATTTGTGTCCATTCATTCTTTTACGTAGAGACTGTCCAGTTTGGCCAATGTACATGGCAGAGGGGCATTGCTGGCACATGATGGCATATATCACATTGGTAGATGCGCAGGTGAACGAGCCTCTGATAGTGTGGCTGATGTGATTAGGCCCTATGATGGTATCCCCTGAATAGATATCTATCTACCTGCTTGTCACCATGAAAGGTTTTCCTCCTTCCCCCCCCTGCTGTTGGTGATGGCTTATCTTAAGTGATCACTCTCCTTACAGTGTGTATGATAAACCCATTGTTTCATGTTCTCTGTGTGTGTGTATATAAATCTCTCCTCTGTTTTTTCCACCAAATGCATCCGATGAAGTGAGCTGTAGCTCACGAAAGCTTATGCTCTAATAAATTTGTTAGTCTCTAAGGTGCCACAAGTACTCCTTTTCTTTTTCCTTATCAATAGGAACCTTCCTTTATCAATGACTAGTGTGTAATAATAATCAGAGAATAAGGAGATTTTTTTAAAGAAAATTTGAATCAGAGAGGATAGCAGGGGTGCTGGAACAATTTTTAGAGTAGGGGTGCTGATGTTGGAAACAATGTTTTTGTTGTTTTTATTATTACTTCAAGCCAGGGCATGCAGCAGCACCCCCAATTCCTCTAGTTCCAACACCACTGGAGGATAGTCAAAGTTCCAATAACAGCCACATTGTTGTCTCTAGGCTGAATAGAAAGCCAAAGTTTGGGGCCTTGTGGGGTGGGTCCCATTTGGATGAAAAGCTGGTGATAAGGTATATTCTTGGCATAAACTTGTTTATTTACAAAAATGCACAAGGTCCTGTTTCCCTGAGTAGTGCCGCAAACGTACAGCATACAGACTATTTCTTGGCTCAGAAATCTCCATATGTGGACCTCTCCTGCCACTACTGTGCCCAAGGAGAGGCAGCCTCTCTGCCTCTACTTCCTTTGGGATTCACACACAACTACTTCTTCTGGCTTAGTGATTCCAACTCACACAGCGTGAAATCAATCCCTATCCCTTGTGTTTGGATTCCCTCAGGAAACCCCAAAGCTCTCCATATGACTTGCCCTTTCAGGTAACTTTGGGAGTTAGCCTGCTCTTTGTTTGAATCTGTTTTTACCAAGGGCTTGATTAATATGGACGTGTAATTGGCTGGGTTGTTGAATGTGAAAATTGGTAGTGTGTTTTGCAAGTTCGAATCTCACTGACATGGCAATATTTTGGTTTTTAGTTTTAAAGTTGTGATTTCTCCATTCTACTTAATGGTTTCACTAAGGTATGGTGCAATAGTAAAAACTGAAGGTTGGGAAATAGAATTTGTACACCCACCATAAAATCTGCATTCTGTTTTCAAGGATGTTCTTTCTGTAACATGCTCTATATATTGCTCATTGCTATATTTTACATCATATGAGGGGGGTAAAAACATGCTAGAAGTGCAGATTTCCATGGGTAACAGATGCAATTTAATTTCTTTCTTTTGTGAGGCTGCAACTGAGCTGTGTTGAGGTGGCTCTGCAAGAATTTTTTTTATTGAATGGTAACAGTGGATTTCAAAGAGGTATTCAAAGTTTCAGGGCATGTGGTCATACAAATACAACCTAAAATATACCAAACAAATCTGGACAGGAAGGAGCGTTGGGAAAAGAATTGCTTTATTAATAAAACGTAAATGAACTAGAAAGATCAATGTAGGTCAACTTATACCAATTCTGATTATAGTAAATATAAGAACATTTACAGGAAGGAAAGTCATGCTTCATCCAATATGTAATTGTTGCCAGCTGGTGCGATTCATTGGGCTGAAGCATATGTTTAAACCATTATATGAATTAAAACAATTTACAAAAACATGTATCTGTCTATCCATTTACTTACATATTTTATAAATTGCAGTTATGTACATCAGGCTAACAAAGCATAAAATTACATTGGTTTCCACTAGCTTCCATTGTCCACAGAGAGTTGGACAGTGATCTCAATTTTGAGCTGTCCACACATAAAAGGTGTATTTGATTTTTTTCTGTTTCATGTGTACTTTATGCATATTTAATTAGAGTGTGTGTGATTGAGAGGTTTTTACTAAATCTTAGCATTGCAGTAATGATAGGATTTTGCATAGAATATATGTATAGGCCAGGTCCTCAACTAATATAAATTGGAATAGTTCTAGTGACATCAGTAGATCTATGCAGATTTAAACCATCTGAGGATCTGGCCTGTATAAACATATTCCATGAAAACTCCCATCGTTACTACAATGTTAAGACTTAGTAAACAAACACTCAAAAGTCACACACAACCCTAATTAAATACGCATAAAGTACATATAAAAACTGAAATGCATCCTCTCTCTGTGTGTGTATATATATATTCAAGAGATAATGTTTAAGAAATAATTAGTTAAAAGTAAACAAACTTCTGTGTGTATAATTTCTTAAACATTCTCTTGAAATATATTTATGGATTATATGTGTGTGCATGCACACACACATATATATGTATACCTATCTATATACACAATGTGTGTGTGTGTGTGTGTGTGTGTAATTAATACCACAGGTATAGTTCAAAAGATTTATAGTATTTGGGAAATAACTAGTAAAAGTAAGCAAATACTTCTTTATAAAAAGACACTAATGAAATATCTAGGAAGCTTTGTGCTTCATGATTACAATGTATGAGTATTTTACGTTTTTCTTATTCAAATATCTTTGTGTGATATAGATATAAATCTGGGCTTCTAAAAACATACACTGAGGTCAGCAGGACTATGTGTGTAACTGAATACTGGGATTGGATACTGACAACCTTATTGTGAACTATTTGTGAAATTGTATTTTATCAAAAGTTTAGGTAGATGCATTCTTGACCTTTCGTTAAAATTCATGAGTAGCCAGGAGTTTCTGTGCATATCAAATGAAGGTCCATTTTTGGAAATTAAATGTCCATAAATTTGTACAATAGAGCCAGGAACTCCTTGTCATGGTTATGGGACTGTTTGTACCATGATCTCCTTTTTGGTCTGACTGAGTGCACATGCTCAGGTATTAGGCCTTGTAACCTTGCCTGTCTCAAGGTGGAATTTTGCAATTCTCCCACTCTTATCAGAACATAGTACAACACTCCCATCTAGGCCAACTGTTTTGTAACACGCAGGTCTGACTGGATGCCTGTGTTCCTTCTCTCCAGGAGCTTGTGACCAGCACTATACAGTGATGAATAGCCTTCATAAAACAAATAGGTTTATCTAGGGCATGGACCAAAACTTTAGAGAGCCAACACCCTACATCAGGGGTGGGCAAACTTTTTGGCCCGAGGACCACATCGAGGTTGCGAAATGGTATGGAGGGCTAGGAAGGGAAGGCTGTGCCTCCGCAAACAGCCTGGCCTCTGCCCCTATCCACCCCCTCCTACTTCCTGCCCCCTGACTGCCCTCAGAACCCCCAACCCATCAACCCCCGCTCCTTGTCCCCTGACCACCTCCCCCAGGACCCCACCCCCTATCCAACCCCCCCTGCTCCCTGTTCCCTGACTGCCCCCACCCCATCCACACCCCCACCCCCTGAGAGGCCCCCCAGGCTTCCTGACCCATCCAACCCCCCCACACACACACACTCCTTGTCCCCTGACTGCCCCCCCGGGACCCCCATCCCTCACTGCCTCCCCAGGACACCAACCCCTATCTAACCTGCCCTGCTCCCTGCCCCCCCCACCCTCTATCCAATCCCCACTGCTCCCTGTCTCCTGACTGTCCCCCCCGAGCCTCCTCCCCATCCAACTTCTCCCCCATCCCCTGACTGCCCCCTGGGACCTCCTGCCCTTATCCCACCCCCCGTCCCCCTTACCTTGCCGCTCTGAGGGGCAAGATAGGCTTATTTGAAAGCCTGAGAGGTGGGTGGGCACAAGCTGCACTGCCCACGCGGCGGCATGGCTGTGGGGGAGGGGGAACAGCAGGGGAGGGGCCGGGGGCTAGCCTCCCCAGCTGGGAGCTCAGGGGACAGGCAAGGCAGTCCCGCGGGCCATAGTTTGCCCACCTTTGCCCTACATGAATATTTACTCTCATTTAATCTTATGTTTCAGAGTAGCAGCCATGTTAGTCTGTATTCGCAAAAAGAAAAGGAATACTTGTGGCACCTTAGAGACTAACAAATTTATTTGAGCATAAGCTTTTTTGAGCTACAGCTCACTTCATCAGATGCATTCAGTGGAAAATGAATCCGATGAAGTGAGGTGTAACTCACAAAAACTTATGCTCAAATAAATTTGTTAATCTAATCTTATGCTTCCCTACAAGCTAAGTTAGATGGGCTTCCCTCTTGAGTTACAGAGAGAGACAACAGGCCCTACTTATATTCTTTTAAGAAGCCCCAAACCTCTTGGGACCCAATCTGATCTCCATTTCCCTTTCAGAGTGTGTCCCCCAGTCTGTTCTCCCTCTCAGAGAAAACTCCTCTTTCTCAAAGCCCAACCCTGCCTGTGTGTGTCTGAGTCTAATTACAGTTTTGCTTAATGGCTTTTGTTACAGGGCCTATGTGTGAAGTCTTCCTTTTGCCTCTTGCTGGGTTTTTTTCCCCCAGTCAGCCAGTCCCACCCTGTGATGGTTGCTCCATTGTTTGGCAGTTAGCCTTAAGGGCTTGCAGTCACAGGCTCTGTGACTATGAGGGGTGTTCTGAAATGGTCTGTTCCCCCTTAGATTCCAGCACACCACTTCAGAAGTCCTATAGATAAATGACATTTTGGGTCCAGATCAATATTCATTACCAAGTACCCTGGCATCCATTCAGCACAACATTGTGGGAATGGTTATCTGGGTGAAGTTACTATGAGGTGGTAAAAAGAAAAGGAGTACCCGTGGCACCTTAGAGACTAACAAATTTATTAGAGCATAAGCTTTTGTGAGCTACAGCTCACTTCATTGGATGCATCTGATGAAGTGAGCTGTAGCTCACAAAAGCTTATGCTCTAATAAATTTGTTAGTTTCTAAGGTGCCACGGGTACTCCTTTTCTTTTTGCGAATACAGACTAACAGGGCTGCTACTCTGAAACCTATGAGGTGGTAAGTGTCTGCATTCAGACTCCCAAGATGGCCCATCTGTTTAACACTAGACTGAAACACCTAGTGAATTACCGTGTATAGAGAGTACTACAGCAGTGCTACAGTGTACTAGAGACCCTCACTTGCTTCCTTTAAATAAACAAGCACAGCTGCCAATTACTAACTTAATTTATGGAGGAAGAAGTCGGTACTGATCAGATTTTGGATTCCTGCTGTCTAAAAATAAAATCTCCCAGAGCTGCTTTTGAAGCTTTTAAGAGATGTTTTTCCCTCTTTCCCTTAGCAAAAGTCTATTTGATCTCAAATACCATTTAGATAATGGTAGAGATCAAATATACATTTTCTCAGGGAAAATGAAGCTGTAAGAGCTTCAAAAGCAGCTCTGGAGGCTGGAATACTTGTGCTTCACTGACATCCCAAATGGCATCCATGAGCCATATGTATGGTACTTCACAGATCCAAATATATGAGGTCTTATGGGGCTCACACATCTATCAAGACATAACATAGTACTGCATATCCCATCGACATCTGTGAATTGTAATGGAATAGAAATGCACATCTATAAAATTGCATCATTAGGCTCCAGGAAAGCAAAAGGATTTATACAGAGAACTCTGAAGGATGCAGAGATGGTATGACACAAAATTGAATGTCTGGCACAAGAAGAGAACAAACTGAAGCTAACAAAATGCCAATTTATCTTCATGAGCTGTATAATCTGAAGGTAATCACTGATTATCAGAAACAGCACTGGAAATTGAAAATGAATATATTTTAAAAACAAAGAGTTAAAGGATAAGACAATATTGCAGGACATTAGTGGTAGGACAGGAGAATGAGCAAGAAGTATATGTATGTCCTCCTTATTCTCAAGGATGTGACCTGAAACAAAATATTTAGTTTTGATTTTCCTGATGGAAAACTGAAAAAAATTGGCAAAATAAAATTAATTTTCTGGAAACTGCATTTTCCTTCAAAAAACATTTTGACAGAAAATTCCTGACCAAATCTACTGTCCTGGTTCTTGTATGGCTCCCATCACTTTATATTTGAGTGCCTACAAGGCAGGGAGGAAACATTTAATTCCATATTTCCTATTTGTTTTCCAAGGTACTCCAACATTGCAAATCTATTTACCTGGAACCTAGGGCCAATTTCAAAGTTGCTGACAGTGTGATTCTGACTGCATATACCACTCTAGACTTTTGTATTTTGATGTAAACAAAAATATTCCTTAGAGTCCCAAAACAAATTTTCTTTAGTCTCATAAACGAATCTCAGCTACAGGCCCAACATTCCCTTTTTCAATATTCATACAAACTTTGCTCACACAGAAGTTAGTAAAAACTGAATAAAGAGAGGCATGAACAAGGGTGAAGCTAAATTTTATTTAGAAGATGGTGAAATGTTTATTAATAATTTTTCGCACAGTTTGCCCAGCTCTACATAAATGCTAAGTATAATTAGGTACTATTTATATGTGGGTTTGATTCGACCCTTGCCCACAGTGTGATTTTTAAATTGACTGTAATAGCCTTACACCTGTTTATTCTGCTCTTCAGCTTAACTGAATTTAAGCAGTTCCTTTCACTTTCCTCTTCTCACAGTGAACACTGTGGGTAAAGGCAGTCTGACAGACTTCTCCAGTGTACGTGTAAAATAAAACTAATAAGATAAAAATCTACCACTTAAATGCTAAGTCTTAAAATAAAAATTGTTCCTTCATCAGGAAAATTCTGGGTCACAAATGGCTGAAAGGACTCATGCGATGAGTCAACTAATGTATAGTCTTCTTCAAGTAGTATCCCTATGGGTGCTCCACTGTAGGTGCACCCCTGTGCCTTTAATGGAGATCTCTCATAGCTGTGTTCGTTTGGCTCGCATATGGGTGTTACTCAGTGTTATATAGCACTGCATAAACGAACTGCCTTCAGTTCCTTCTTAGTGGCCTCGGCCAGAGATTAAGCCTTAACAGTCATCTGCATTGAGCTTACCTCAACTGTGTCCCCTTAGCTCTTTTAGGTTTCAGAGTAGCAGCCGTCTTAGTCTGTATTCGCAAAAAGAAAAGGAGTACTTGTGCCACCTTAGTCTCTAAGGTGGCACAAGTACTCCTTTTCTTTTAGCTCTTTTAGTAGTTAGTTTATTACAGTTGTTTTTAGTAGTAGTTAGTAGTTTTAGCTGTAGTAGTTTAAAAAAAACCTTTTTATACATAGCTTTTACATAGTTTCTCTCCTCCTGGGAGATTTTGCTTTACTGGAAAGGCATGCCCAGTTCTCCTGGTTTCAAATGTTGCCTTTTGTGTCTTGAGGCAATCCCGGTGAGTGATGGCACTCTCACTGCATCCACTGCCTGGGGAATCTCATATTTTCCAAAAGTGCAACTTCTGTCTAGCATTACAATCTAGAGCCAGAAAAAACAGGGAGATCAAACGTTGGTTCCTCATGATGGAGAGCTCACTGTGCCCAGCCTCTAACCCAGACCAGGGGACCCCCTGTATGCTTGTCTCCAAGTAAGTCAGCTACCTGGGCCATCTCCAAGCTGCACTCCTGAGGGAATCCAAAAGGAAGACACAAGATTCCTCTCATAAGACTTCCAAAGTTCATACCCCGAGTTCTCCAGGGAACCTAAATCAAAGAAGTTGAGGTTGCCAATGACTCTAGCCACTTTGGCTTCCATCGGTCTCTACCCAACGAGGGTGCTGGTTCCTCAGGTATTGAGGGCTCAGTTAAGCCTAGAGACTCCAAAAAGTCGGGCTTCCATAGACCATTGGTATCAACGGGGGAGTGAAGCAGGAAGAAGAGCTCTACCTCTTCATAATCGGTACCAAAAAAGGACCATTCGGACTCCATCTGGACTCCCCTTTTGAGCACTCAACTCCCTCAGCTACCATTACTTCAGCTCAAGCCATGGACATGATACTGACAACATTCTTGGTACCACAGGAGTTTAGTTTTCCCTGAGACCTGGCTGTGTCTGAGACTCCTGACTCCCCATTGCTCATCTCCAATCTGGTCTCAGTACTGAGGATCTTCAGTTCCACAGACACACATGCAGTACCAACGGTTGTATATCAAATGTCTTCTGCTACTCCAGCACTTCAAAGTGACTTGGAGGAGGAGGTCTCTGAAGCAGATCTTGCCTTGGTCTCTCAAATATCTGTCCATGGCTCTCCACTCTATCCCTATAGAGGCTTTTTTCCAGAGGTCTCTAAGGCAGTTGATCTCACTCATGAGACACATCCACAACTACCATCTTGCTGGTATGAGCACTCATGCATGCCTCCACCTATGCCATATGCATCATCCAGTTGGTCATACTGGGACCCTGGGTGGCCTATCATCAGCAATTCTCTAGGTCCTCAAGTACCATCTGTCACAGAGATAGACAACCTTTCTCACCATCCCTCTCCAGGAGACCAGAACCTTAGGAAGAAACCTTTGAGAAACAGGAAGCTAGGGCTGACAAACAGCTCTCTCCACCAGCTGATATCTCTTCTTCATCCCCGGATGAAGAGATCATGCCACCTCAACTATCCCTGTCTGACAATTTAAATAGTTCCAGGACCTTATCAAGAGGGTTGTGGATTCTTAGCTTGAGGAGGTTAAAGAACCTCATCATAAGCTGCTTGACATCCTCCACACAGTTTCATCTGCCTACATTGCCTTGCCTGTTAATGAGGCACTCCTGGATCCTGCAAAAAGTATCTGGTACACCCTGGCCTCAATTCCACACACATTCAAGAGCATGGACAAAAATATGTCCCCTCAAAGGACTCAGAAATCTTATTTTCTCATCTCTCTCCTAACTCCTTGATGGTCAAGGCACTTATTGAATATGGAAGGCTGTACCACACAAAATCTATGCCCTCTGATAGAAATCACAAGCCCCTCGGCCTGTTTTGTAGAAAATCATATTCACATAGCTACTTTACAATTTGGAATTGCTATCTACCAGGCATTAATGGAGAAGTACAACCAAACAAATTGTACCAAACTGAACTCCTTTATTGTACATTTACCAACAGAACACAGAGTAATTCCAGGCAAATATTGCAGAAAGCCAACTGCTCACCAGAATTTCTCTGCAGGCTTCTCTCAGTGTCGCTGATACTGCTGTTGATTTCAATTTCTATGGCAGTAGTTATGAGGAGAGCCTCCTGGCTTCAGCTCTCAGGATTTCCAAAGGAGGACCAGAATACAGTCAAAGACCTTCCCTTTGATGTCACTAAGCTGTTCGCTGACAGCATGGAAGAATCCCTGCACATGTTGAGACTCCAGGGATACTTTACATTTTCTGAGGATCTATACACCTACCCAAAAGAGAAAGTTCTCAGACAGCACAGAGATCCTGCCCTGCCCAATTCTCAAATTTGCAAAGGTCATATGAACCGCAATGCAAGAAACATAGGTACTAGAGAAGAAAACAACCCACCTCACAACCCTCCACCCTGAAGCACCAGTTTTGACAGAGTGGTCAACCTTCTGAGCTGCCATTCCCTTTCACCTGCCTTCCTCTCTTTGGCAACTACCCTTACCATTTCCAATAGGCTTGGAAGTCCATCACTGTGGACAAGTGAGGTTTGGAGATAATCTCCACAAGGTACTGCATCTAATTCACTTCTCTTCTGCCTGCCAATCCCCCTTCCCAATCTGTCTTCAGGGACCTGTTCCACAAAGAATCTGCTAGGTCAGGAAATAGACTTTCTTCTACTCTTGGATGCTATAGAACCAGTTCCCATGGAGCACAGAGGGAGTGGGGGGTATTCCAGGTATTTCCTGGTTCCAAAAAAGAGTAGTAGTTGAGAGACCCATCCTAGATTTAAGGCTACTCAACAGCTTAGTGAAGACACAAAAATTCAAAATGGTGACACTTGTAGCAATAATGCCATCACTGAACCAAAGGAATTGTTCTCAGCCCTCAGCCTTCAGGATGCATATTTCCATATAACAATCCACCTATCCCATAAAAGATACCTATGTTTTACTGTCTGTCAGAACCATTTTCAGTAAAGGGTTCTCCCTTTTGGCCAATCATCTGTCCCAAATGTCTTTTCAAAGGTCATGTCAGTAGTAGTGACACACCTCTGCAGAAAAGGAATTCTGGTGTTCCCTTACCTAGATGATTGGCTTCTAAAAGGTCGCTCCCTGGGCCTAACTTCACAGGCAACTTGTGAAGCCATATACCTTTTCCTCAAATTGGGCTGCAATTGAACATTTAAATATCCACCTTGATCCCTGTGCAAAAGTTAGAATTCATAGGAGCTCATCTCGATTCGGTAGTGGCAAGAGCATACTTCCCAATGCACAGATTTGTAGCCCTATCCAACTACACTACTTTCCAAACCCACCTTCATAAAGGAATCCCTCAATTGTTGGCAATACCCTCCCAACCTTTGTGCTGGAGTCCCTTTCACCCACCCTCCCCCAGCAGTTAACATAATGACGAATGAATCCCTGTTGAGATGGGGAGCGCAGCTAGACACCCACACAGCCCAAGGCACCTGAATGCCTCAGGAAACCACTCTACACGTCAACCTCTTGGAACTCGGGGCAGTCAGATACACTTGTCTCCAGTTTCTAACTCTAATCAGGGGCAAATACATGAAGGCCATGACAGACAATGTGTCATGCATGTTCTATGTTAAGCAACAAGGAGGGGCAAGACCCCCCCCCCTTGCCACAGCTGTCAAACTGTGGAATTGGTGCATACACAGTGTGTCATTACAGCAGCTTACCTCCTACGAGTTCAGAACTCACTCTGCAAGATCTACTTCCACTTCTGCAGCCTCTCTCAAAAATGCTCCCATAACTGAAATATGTAAAGCTGCGACTTGAGGCCTGTATACTTATCTTTACTGAGCACTATGCAATAACTCACAACTTAGCTTTTGATGCTGCATTTGGCTCAGCTATATTTTCTTCAATAGTAGACTGATCTCCAAAAACCCCTCCTCCTAGTCACCTAGAATGGAGCACCCATAGAAGAAGAAGAAATGGTTACTCACCCTGTGTAGTAACTGTGGTTCTTCAAGATCTGTGTCCCTGTGGTGCTCTACTACCTGCCTTCTTTCCCCTTTACTTTGGAATTCTCTGCTATGGAGCTTCACAGTAGAGAAGGAATTGAAGGTGATTTGCTCGCATAGTGTTGTATAACAGCACGGAGCACGAGACTGAGTAACACACATGCGCAGGCTGAATGGACACTACTCTGAAAAAATCTCAGGGGCCGCAAGTGCACCTAGAGTGGAGCATCCATAGGGGGACGCATCTCGAAGAACCACAGTTACTGCACAGGATGAGTAACCAATTCTTGTTGAGGGGATGATAATTCTGAAGTGTGAATATGCATTCAAACAGGATACAATAAGTTCCATTAATGTTTCATCTCAATGTTTCAAGTAGATTGCCCCTCATGTAGAGAAGCCAAACAAAAGACGGAGGAACTGAGCAATAATCCCATGCTGTGGCTGCAGTCTCCAGACTCTCTGGATCTGGAGCTTTTGTATTGAAGGGAAACCCTTGACGTGCAAAGACAGGAAGATTGGCCCCTTCAATCTGCTCTCCTCTTTCCCACTTCCCCTTTTGAAATAGCCATGGTACCCTTAATCTTTGTACAGTAACATCCATGGAAGGTACTATTGCCTTCGAACATCATTATCTCCTATGAGATTTCTACCAGTTAAACCCTTAGACTCTGCACAGGATGCTGCTGCTTATAAAATACCTGTTTGCCACTTCCACTCAGCCCTACCCCAAAATCCTGCATAACTACACTTCAGCAGAGGTTCATCTGCAAAGCATCTGCAGGGTCCCAATAATGGTGAGACAGTGCCACAGAGTTGACACTTCCCCCTCCCATCCAGCAGCTGTATCTATTAGATTGGGATTCCCCTCTGCTCATAGAGGCAGAGAGAACAGTCTCACTCTTAATATATATCTCTTAGGTCAATAATTTTTAATCTCCACCTTAACAGAAGCCAATATCTGTTAATACTGTCTGTGCACTGATTAATGCTCTCCAGCTAGTAAATTCTCTGTCGTAGAAATGTGTTTACTGTATCAGTTACTTCCACATATCAGTGATTTTTATATTCTTTCACAGTAGGGTACATTTTGCAGTTGTTTATTCTGCCGGTAGCTATGGGAGCTGACTTTCTAGCAGGCTGACTTCATTCCTTGGAAATGTTCCTTACTATCAAGAGCTTTAATACCCTGGGCCCTGCCCACACTGGAGCCAAGTATTCAGTATTTGTGTTTTTAGTAAGTGTGTTGTGACTATTGCAAAGTGTTCACAGCATATTTTACAGTGGTTCAAGTCTCGGTAAAATGTAAAGGTACAAGCTTCAGTCATTGCAATGATTAGTGTAATTCCCATTGATTTCAACTGGAGCAAAGAAAGAAAAGCTGAGTGTGAGAAGAGATGTTGAAATATGAGTGAATATATATACTTTATTAACAGAATAGTCCTCATATTCTGTACAAACTGTTACATTAGTCCTTCATGTTTCAGATAATGATGTGATCTATTCTGGGCATCTCTCACTGGAAAAACTGCCAGTTAAATATCCTGCCAGAGAGGGAGTGAGATGCCATAATCCTTTCTTTATAGTATAGCCAAGGAGATAAAAATTAATAGTCAATCCCCAGTCATTGATTCACTTTCCAGCTGATTATTCATTAGTGCTTCATTATTTATATACAATATTGTCCACAGCCAGAAAATAACAGGCATCCATCCTGGCATTACAAAGCAGGATATTTTCCTGTAATTGATTAAGAGATTATTCTTGAATAGATATAAGCAGGGATATTGAAAATCAGTGATACTGGACATAGGTCAGGAAAATGGGTGAATATTTTGTATACAGTCCCTCTCCCCAAATAATCAATTGAAGCTTGGCCATTAACTTCAATACATGCAAGATTAGGCCTAACTTTATTTTGCCCATTTTTATTTCTCCTTTATGTAGTATTAAGTAATAGGTAGTACCTGTTTGGTTGGTGTCATCATACACCTCTTCTGTTCTGTTAATCTCATCTCACTGCTAGCATGAACTGTAGAAGCAGAGTTTGGGCCTATGAGCCTGAGCCTGTAGTCTAGAATTGCCGACTTTCTAATAGCGGAAAACCAAACACCTCTGCCCTGAGGCCCTGGCCTCTGCCCCACCCCTTCTCTGAGGCCCGCTCTCTCCCTCTCCCCCACCCTCACTCAGTTGCTTATTTTCACCAAGCTGGGGCACAGGGTTGGGGTGCAGGAAGAGGTGAGGGCTCTGCAGTGGGTCTGGGGATGAGGGGTTTGGGGTGCAGGTAGGGTTGCCAATTTTGGTTAGATGTATTTCTGGAGGTTTCATCACATTACATAATCTTTAATTAAAGATGAATCTTTAATTCCCGGAGACTCCAGGACAATCCTGGAGGGTTGGCAAACATACTGTAGCTCCATGCTGTATATGTGAGCTACTCCTTAGTTGACTGTAATAGAGGCCACTGCAGGAGAAGGGTTGGTGGAAGCCTGGCAATTTTCAAAGAGCTATCTGCTGTTTTGCCCCTAGTTGCAAGAGCATATTTGCAGTGCAGCGAGGAGCAGATACAGAGCCATGCAGCCTTTTCCACTTCCACTGCTTTTTCCCTTTGGCCTGAGGACTGTGACTGCTCTAGACTAGTCTCGGGTCAGTGAGCTTGCCTCACTGGTTGGGAAGACTGAAATAGCAGGCATAAAACAGTGATAATTCAGCCGAGCAACTATGTAAATATCTTCATACTCAGTAAACCTTGATTGATGCTGATCACCTGCAGATCACTCATGCATACCTCTGCCTAATGACCATGGGAGCTGCTCAGCACTTCTTCAGATTTTCTCTTTAATAAGAAATTTTTTTATAAATTGATAAACCAAAATCTGTGTTTTTCCTTATCAGGAGAGAATGTAATCTATACACTGGGAAGCCACTATCTTTGGGTTTCTTCTTCACAAAATTATAACATTTTTTAAAAATGAAATGCTCATTATCTGAATGTGATCTTGCCTATTGCTTACATTCATGTTAAGTGTTATGGTCTAGTTTATTACTCGTCTCCTGCTTCCTCAAAGATATTGTGTGACCCACAAGTCCTGGTTTAGAATGAATTGTTCTGGTTTCAGGGCAGTCCAGTTTTATAGTCTTTTGGACCCCCATAGTAGCACTACACTAGTTTTATGTATCATCTTAAAATTCCTTTGCTATGTGAATTTGAAGAGTGATTTATAGCATGCTATAATGGGATTATGCTAGAAGTGATCTCTCATTTATCTGGGAGTACCTTATTGTTATAATATATTGTGCATGCCAGTGAAGTTAATCTGGGCTTTGCTGCCACCACCAGGTTACATACATTGTACAAGTAAAAAATTCTACCCCCTCTTCCTTCCCCTCCAAGTTCTTCACGGAACAGAAGCACCCTTAGGGATAGAAAGAGGGAACTCTATATAGGCTTTAACAAGGTGTGGGGGGAGGGAGGAATATACTATGTTTCTGCTGCTGGACCTGTTGAAAACTTCCTCTGTCTGTCTGAATTAAAATAGCTATTTGGCCTCACACATCTCCATTGGTAAGATTAATTTGACAAATGTTGTTATGCTTTGGTGTCCTGCTCACTCAGTATTAATCCATTTTGGAATCACTCTTTTCTTCTTGCTAGAATCAAAAGATAATGGTCTCTCTAAACATCTTGTTCCAGTTAAAAAAAAATAGAGCGGAAATGTGAACTAAGATTATCACTAGCTATTTCTAATATATATTTACAATTAGATTTTTCAGTTCAGTGAAGGGGGGGTTGTATTGGTGGGGGGGCTTGAATCCACTATGAACTTGTCTCTGGTGACACTTGATTAACCCGAGCAGGTCTGGTGAGAATGTGAGATCAGTCAGTGGCCTCAGTCCAACTCCTTGTGGACCAATGTCCAAAACACACAAAAAACTGTTTTTATTGGCCAACTTTGGAGCAACCCCAGAAACTGAAAGGATGGGACACTGCTTAATTCTGCTGCTCATGTTTACATGTTCTTGAATAAAGAAAATACTTTGTTCTCTAGTGCCTTCAAAGCTTTAAGTTTTCTTTAGAAAAGTCAGAGGAAAATGAGAGAATCACATGCTATACATCAAAGCTCAGAGTTATAACCTGTTTAACAGGTTACATTCTTAGAACCAAATTCAATGCTGGCATCAGAGGGAGTAACACCACTGAAGTCAATAGAGCTCTCCCATGAACATCAGTGGAAAATCTAGCCCTTATGCCTTATTTCAAAAAGATACACTATTAACATTTTTGAAGATGGCTTACAATGAAAAGAGTTTCCATTTCCATCCATCACAGTCCCTTTGAAATTGTAAAGAAGTCACTGGTTGTAGATGAAATTGATGTTACTTTAGATTTATTCATTATGGATAACCAACTGTGTCCACAATCCCAGAGGTCGAAATCAAGGGACGTGTCAAGTATCTGGAGAAAACAAGAGCAATGGACTACTCCATGCCAGTTTAAGAAAAGTCTTTCAAATGTGTCAGTGATATTCTGCTTTAAATCTAAGAAATATAGGTCATTCTGATCTAGATTTATGTATTTATGCTTCCCATTTCTACTCTCTTGCCTCCAGTCTCTAATCACAATAAGCATTTCTTTCCTCAGATCGTGGGGCAAGAAGGTCTGGACTATGTATTTGCAGTCCTCAACATCTCAGTGAATCTGAAAAATCCTTATAGCAAAATCATTCATGATATTTTTCACTTTTAGGGCTATTAAATGGAAACAATAATACTGTTGTGATTAGAAAAGGAGTACTTGTGGCACCTTAGAGACTAACAAATTTATTAGAGCATAAGCTTTCGTGAGCTACAGCTCACTTATCTCACTGCTTCTGTTACTGGTCATATCTTCCTCTAATACAAGGGTTGGAAAACTACGGCCTGGGGGGCCACATCCAGCCCATCTCATGTTTTAATACAGCCCTCGAGCTCCAGTCAGGGAGCAGGGTGTAGGGTTTACCCCACTCCCTGCATGCCAGGTCTCTATACGGGCTCCCAGAAGCAGCGGCATGTCCCTCCTACATGTAGGGGCAGCCAGGTGGCTTCACACACTGCCCCTGCAGCTCCCATTGGCTGGCAACCATGGCCAATGGGAGCTGCAGGGGTGGTGACTGGGGACAGGGCAGCACACAGAGTCTCCTGGCTGCGCCTCTGCGTAGGAGCCAGAGAGGGGACATGCCACTGCTTCCAGGAGCGGCTTGAGGTAAACGCCACCTGGAGCCTGCACCCTGATCCTCCTCCCAGGCCAGAGCACCCACCTGCACCCCTAATCCCTCATCCCCAGCCTCACTCTAGAACCCACATCCCCAGCCGAAGCCCTTACCCCCTCCACATCCCAACCCCAATTGCATGAGCATTCATGGCCTGCCATACAATTTCCATACCCAGATGTGGCCCTCTGGCCAAAAATTTTGCCCACCCCTGCTTTAATAGAAACATAAACTAGTTATTTAATATTAAGGCTAGTTTATTTCTCAGAGCAAATCTTTTAAATGCATCTATACTGTTTCTGTCATTATGGACCCTGTAGGCTTTAGCATCACTGAAAACAGTAGACATGACTCTGCCTGTCTGCCAGTGATGGAAAGTTAATGGTCTAAATTGTTAAAAGCAAGAGGAGAATCAAGCCCATTATACTGTTTCTAGAAACACCTGCAACAACCCATTAGAGGGAGTATTGATTAGTGTTGATTTACATCTGTAGGTAGTACATAGGGTTTAGTAGATACTAGACTGGTAAAATACTCTTAAAGGAAACTTAGACGTTTTATTTTAATCTATAAAACAGATTATTTTTCTGCCTTTCCACATAAAGCTGCTGTCCAATTCTCTGTCCTATTTGTAAGCCCCAATTTCTGCCTTTTCTTTGGCCACATCCAGTTATCCAGGTAGAAAATTTGGGCATATTTTGATATTAACTTCCTGTGTATGTGTGGGAGTAACTGTATTGCTCTTCCTCGACATTATTAGGTCACTCTATCTTGTTTATTTGTTCTGAATGCAGTTCTATTCAGAACTCTAATGCAAGAATGTATTTTATTTTTTATTTTGCGCAAGATGGGCATACTCAGCTATTACAGATGAAGGGAATAAGAACCACAGGAGATTTGCCAATAATAAGTTAAATGAAAATATTGGCTGTTAAACTGTTTATTTTTTTCATTTTTTATAATGTAGTTTAAAGGATGGATTCTAACGAATTGTATGACACTCAAAGCAAAATGGTTCTGGAAGATTGGAAGAGTCTGTGGAAAGAGTTACATGAAAGATAGTTATGAATTCACTAGCGCTGGAGTGACTATGTTAGTATTAGTATGTGTGTTAAGCCTCTGATCATGACAGTATGGACTGTTTCAGAAGCCTGAGGAGTCTTATTCTGAGGTGTGTGTTTGTACTGTTAATTCACAGTGCTGTACCTTCTCTCCTGGTAAATTTGACTCCTGGGTCCTTGTAGTAAGGAAATGATTCATCGGTGCAGTACCTCCTGTCAGTCGTCCTGGGAATTAGCTCTGTCGCCCCAGAGCACCCTCTGCAGGCCGGTATCTCACCTGCCACTGGCCTCCGTGTCCCTCCCAGATCCCGGTGCTCCTCTACAGGAGGGTTCTGCCCCCTGCAGTAACCCCAAAGCTCTGGGTCTCCCCATCCTGGGGAACCCCCAACCCTCTATCCCCACCTCGCCTCAGTCTATGGCTATTGCCAGTCACCATCTAGCCCCTGCTCACTGGGGCGGACTGCCGTGTATAAGCCATTCATTGTTGGCAAAGATGGGTATGGACCTGCTGCCTTTGATTAGCCCCTGGGCTGCAGCCTCTGGGGAGTTGCCAGGCAGGAGCTCCCCTGCTCCTCTTGCCTTTCCCCAGCCCTGCTCAATTGCCTGCACTCTCAGCTCCCAGACTCTGAAGCTAGAGGGAGAGTCCTGACCCTGAGGCCTTATAACAGGGCAAGGCATGGCCTGATTGGGGCGTGGCCCAGCTGTGGCTGCTTCCCCCAATCAGCCTAGCCTTTGCTCACAGCCCCAGCCCTCTCCCAGGGCTGGGCTTTAACCCTTTCAGGGCTGGAGCGGGTGACCACCCTGCTACAGTCCTCCTTAAACATTATATTGTGTTATGAAGATTCATATATAAATGATTATATATAAATAAAAAATAACATACAGGTATAGCTTTTTTCCCCTCTCAAACTAGTTCCAAATTGTTCCTAATCTGGTACATAACAAGTTTCTCAACAGTAAACATTTATCTATCAGTTAATAGCTTCTCCCAATCTGTTTTATCATTGCAATAATATTGTGCAAAAATGAGTGTCTAAAAATATCCACTCTATCATTGACTAATTCTTATACTAGGCCAGAAATTTCTCTTTAAAATGAAAAGATAAGGAGAAGTCAGGACTGTGGTTAATGAGAGCATGCCAATTAATGAGATTAGCTTATGGACTCATTAGTGCTATTAATTGGCATTACCGTCACCAATTAAATATCCATGTTTATATTTTAAGCTTAGGCCTTTAATGAAAAACTGGTGATGTGTTTTAAAGTGCTCTTTCCTTGAGGGTGATATTTCCATAAAATTTGAATTGCATTCTCTTTGGTATTAACCATCTGAAAGGATATCTAGTTCAGTTCATACTACACTCGTGAATACTAGTGACTCATCTTCCTGCTTAAGGCTTAATATCAAAAGATGTTTTATTTATTAAATTACAGATCCAGAGAAAAAGATGCCCTGCTGTTGCTCTCAGAACTGTGCTTTTGGGTATAATAGTGGTTCTTGCCTTTTTTGTTTTAGGGGCATTTTTTAATCTTAAGGTTTCAATGAACTTGTGTAATATTTATCTGATCTGTGACTCAACTTGTCCATTACTTACCTCTGTGTGTCTTTAGAAAGTCACTTTTAGTTAAATCCCTGGGTGCATCTCTGGGAGAATGGGCCAGATTCAAAGCTGATTCCATTGACTGGAATTGGGTAGCACTTGGCATGAATCAATAACGAATTTGGCATGTTGCTTTCAGACTAGAATTTTGTTTCTATGTCGGTTGGTAAGAAATTTCCTATTGCATAGTGGGCTGCATTTTTAAGGCTTTTGTTGTTATTATTTATCACTTATACTACAGTAGTGCCTTGCTGCCTAGTCAGGATCAGGGCTACCTTGTGCTAGGCAACTGTACAAACAAAGAGTAATTGTCAGATCATTTACTGCTATGTTTATTTCCAGACTTTGTAAACTTTTATTAATTTTAAGTTCTCAAGTTTTTGACTGGAATCTTTAAGTTAGAATGATCTTATAGGGAAATAAATTAGATGTCTGGGAGGAAAAGGGATTAGCTACAATAAATATGACCAGTTTTCATTACAATCCCTAAAAAATGAATTGCTAAAGTAGTTTCAAATAGAGACATCTGGAATCAAAATCACTACTACACAGCAGTGTATATTGGCACTCACTAACAAAACCACTCTAGCTCTTTCCCTGAACTACTGTCTCCAGAAGAAGTTACTTCTGATACTTACATCAGAGCTCAGCCAATAAACACAAAAGTGGTATTTTGCATTAAGTATAATACTTAGGAAGGAAAATGACAAACACATAGAATCGTAGTGTTTAAGGCCAGAAGGGACCACCAGATCTTCTCATCTGACATCCTATATATCACAGGCCACCAGTACCACCTAATCACTTGCACACTAACCGCAACAACTGACATTAGACCAAAACATTACAAGCATGACCACATGAACAGCTGTAGGAAAGTAGGGGCAGAAGCAGGAAAAAATGACCTAGTAAACCCCATTATTTAGGAATACCTTTGATTTTTCCCCCTGAATATTAGCAACCCATTTTTAGTATTGATGCTCTTAACAGAAAGTAAATCATAACATACAAACTGTGATGATTCAGTAAAATATACATTCTAATGATGGCTTTTTTCTAGTTTTAAACACTGAAATGTACATATCAAATGGGTTGGTGAATGATTTGCCACTTATGTTTTCTTTGTCTTTTAGCTCCAGACCAGTCTGAGTGAACCAATGACATTATCCAAGTCAATCTCACTTCCCCGTAGCGCATACTGGCATCACATCACCCGACAGAATAGCGTTGGAGAAATCTACAGTTTACAAGGCAAGTAGCTTTAAAAATAAAATGACATGTTCATTAGTTTCCCTCACATTGATCAGAATTCATGCTTATCATTTGCATGGTTGTTTTTCCTTCATTTCAGTTTATCAACTGTCACCAACTCTAGAGGAACTCCTGAGATTTGCAATACAATTTTTTTTAGTTATTTTTTGATAAACTAATGGTGAAAATTACTTCCAGAATCACCATGCATCAGTCAATTTGGCACTGGAATTTGAATATAATACTGTATAATGTAACTTATAAGTACCTAAAGAGTGTCTGGCATCTGGATCCGTTTCATAGTGTGTTCTGCAGAGAGCTTTTCTTGCATCTCCTTTTCCTAATAAGATAGAATATGAGGAGACCAAATGATATTCACCCAAGAGTTCTGAAGGAACTCAGATATTAGGTTGCAGAACTATTAACTGTGGTATGTAACTGATTGCTTAAATGAACCTGTGTTCCAGATGACTGGAGGGAGGGCTAATGTAATACCTATCTTTAAAAAAAGCTCCAGGGATGATCCTGACAATTTCAGGCTGGTGAGCCTAACTTCAGTACCAGGAAAATTGGTAGAAACTATAATAAATAAAAGTATTTTCAGATACATAGAAGCACACGATATGTTGGGGAAGAGTCAACATGGCTTTTGTAAAGGGAAACCATGTCTCACCAATGTATCAGAATTCTTTGAGGATGTCAACAAACATGAGTCTCTAAGGTGCCACAAGTACTCCTTTTCTTTTAAACAAACATGTGGAGAAGGGTAATCCAGTGGATATAGTATACTTGGATTTTAAGAAAGCCTTTGACAATGTCCCTCACCAAAGGGTCTTAAGCAAAGTAGGCAGTCATGGAACACGTAACTGGTTAAAAGATAGGAAACAAAGGGTAGGAATAAATGGTCAGTTTTTAGAATGGACAGCGGTAACCAGCAGGGACCCCCCAGAGATCTGTACTGGAACCAGTGCTGTTCAACATATTCATAGATGATCTAGAAAAAGCGGCAAACTGTGAGGCAAAGTTTTCAGATAATACAAAATTACTCAATATAGATAAGTCCAAGGCTGACTGAAAAGAGTTAAAAGGGATTTCACAAAACTGGGCGACTTTGCAACAAAATCGCAGAGGAAGTTGAATGTTGATAAATGCAAAGTAATGCACATTGGAAAACATAATTCTGACTATACATACAAAATTATGGGGTCTAAATTAGCTTTTACCACTCAAGAAAGAGATCTTGGAGTCATTGTGGATAGTTCTCTGAAAACATCTACTCAGTGTGCACTGACAATCAAAATGCTAACAGAATGTTAGGAACCATTGGTAGATAATAAGACAGAAAATATTATAATACCACTATGTAAACCCATGGTACACCCACATCTTGAATACTGTGTGCCGTTCTCGTCACCCCATTTAAGAAAAGTTAGAACTCGAAAAAAGTACAGAGAAGGGCAATAAAAATGATTAGGGGCATAGAACAACTTTCATATGAGGAGAGTTAAAAAGACAGGGTCTGTTCATCTTAGAAAAGAGATGATTGATGGGGGGATATGACAGAGGTCTGTAAAATCATGGTGTGGAGAAAGTGAATAAGGAAGTATTATTTACTCCTTTAGATAACACAAGAACCAGTGGTCATCCAATGAAATTAAGAGGCAGCAAGTTTAGAATAATAGAAGATTAGGTTTGGAAGAGACCTCAGGAGATCATCTAGTCCAACCCCTTGCTCAAGCAGGACCAACCCCAACTAAATCATCCCAGCCAGGGCTTTGTCAAGCCAGGCCTTAAAAACCTCTAAGGATGGAGATTCCACCACCTCCCTAGGTAACCCATTCCAGTGCTTCACCACCCTCCTAATGAAATAGTTTTTCCTAATATCCAACCTAGACCTCTCCCACTGCAACTTGAGACCATTGTTTAAAATAAACATAAGGAAGTACTTCTTCCCTCAATGCAGTCAACCTGTGGAACTTGTTGCCAGGGGAATGTTGTGAATGCCAAAAGCATAATTGGGTTCAAAAAAAGAATTAGATGAGTTCATGGAGGATAGGTACATCCATGGCTACTAGCCAAGATAGTCAGGGATACAACCCCATACTCTGGCTATCCCTAAACCTCTGACTGCCAGAATCTGGGAGTGGATGACGGGATGGATCACCACATAATTGCCCCGTTCTATTCATTCCCTCTGAAGCCTCTGCATGGGCTACTGTCAGAAGACAAAATACTGAGCTAGATGAACCATTGATCAGACCCAGTATGTCCATTCGTATGTTCCTGTATATTCTGGAAGCTAGCTTCAGGGTGTCTGATTAAATCTGCATAAAACTGATGTATGAATTTCAAGTCTAACATCAAAACCCCTAGAACAGGGGTGGGCAAACTTTTTGGCCTGAGGGCCACATTGGAGTGCAAAACTGTTTGGAGGGCCGGGTAGGGAAGGCTGTGCCTCCCCAAACAGCCTGGCCCCTCCCCCCTATTTGTCCCCTCCCATTTCCTGCCCCCGACTGCCCCCCTCAGGACTCCCGACCCATCCAACTCCATCCTGCTCCTTGTCTCCTGACTGCTCCCTCCCAGGACCCCTGCCCCTAACTGCCCCACAGGGACCCCACCCTATCTAATACCCCCCCGCTCGCCATCCCCTGACCGCCCTGCCCAGAACCACTGCCCTATCCAACCGCTTCCTGTTCCCCATCCCCTGACCACCCTGAACCTCCACCCCATCCAACCACCCCCTGCTCCTTGTCCCCTGACCGTCGCCTCCCGGGACTCCCTCCCCTAACTGCCCCCCGAGACCCCACACCTCTCAAACCCCCTCTGCTCCCCATCCCCTGACTGCCCCCCCAAACCTCTGCCCCATCAACCCCCCATTCCCCATCCCCTGACTACCACCCCCAGAACCTCCGCCCCATCCAACCGCTCCCTGTCCCCTGACTGCCTCCTGGGACTCCCTACCCCTTATCCAACCCCCTGGCCCTGGCCCCTTACCAGGCTGGTCAGAGCAGCATGTCTGGCCACCGTGTCACCCGGCCAGAGCCAGACACACTGCCGTGCTGCCCTGCATGAGCACGCAGCCCTGCTGACTGAATGGCAGCTTGGCTGCGGGGGATGGGGAATAGCAGGGAGCTCAGGGGCTGGGCAGGATGGTCCTGTGGGCTGGATGTGACCCGCGAGCCATAGTTTGCCCACCTCTGCCTTAGAATATCAGTGATTTTTGGTGAATATGCTTATATCTAGAGACAAATGTTCTGCCCTGGGCTTGACTAAATAGGGGCCTGATTCTGATTCTGAGACATGATGAGAAAGACAGTGTATTTTAGTGGTTAGGACCTGTACTGGGGACTGCAGGGACCTGAGTTCTGTTGCAGCTGTGCCAATGACCTGCTGTGTGAGACCTGGAGCAAGTCTATGCATCTCTTTGTGCTTCGAGTTCTTCTCATGCCTTTTGTCTTGTGTATTTAGATAGATCCTCCTCAAAGAGGTTACAGTCTCTAATTATGTATTTGAACAACATCTAGAACAGTTGGGTCTTGATTTTGTTTGAGACTTCCAAGTGCTACAATAACAAAAATTATTAATAATGATGAATAATGCCAATGATGAGTAACTTCCCTTTAAGTTAAGTGGAGAGGCAGGTGATTTGCCCTTCCATGGTACAGGCTCTTTATGTATTTTAAAATTTAACACATAAATAAGAATAATGGTTTCATTCAAACTGAAAAATAAAACAAAAATCTACATGCTATCTATCTCTTTGTGTAATTTGACAAGGGTTTAACAGTTTTACTTGACTTATCTCTTAATGTGCATGTGCACTATTAATTTACAGCCAGAGCTAGAGGTTAGAAATTGCAGGATGGCTGAAATATCTTGCCTGAGAAAATATTTTACAATTTTTCTTGAAAACTGGTGCAGTGCAGTGCATTGATGAAAGACCTGGGCTGTTTTGTTTTGTTTTGTTTTGTTTTTTAAATCATCATATAAATTAAACTCAGCAGGTGGGAAGCTCCTGCAAAGATTGTAGAAGAGAAAACATCTGTACACTAAAGCGTGTGTTTGTAAGTCCTGAATTCAACCCATAATGTAAGCATTATTAACAGGATAAAATATTTTTTCTTTTCCTGTCTCATCTAAGAAGGGCAAATAAAGAAGAATAACTTTCTAATCAGGCAGTTGATGCAACTTCTGAGTTTTGTATTAGAGACTCATTCCTGGTTTAGAAAATATCCCAGGACTTCATGGCTAAAAGTTTATAAACAACAAAGATGTCATAGATGTCCTACAAACACATGCAGATATAGAGGTTCCTACATAGAGGTAGCAAAGGTGGGTATTTTATATTTACAGCATTCTTCACATGACAGGGTAATTCTGTGCAAATCCTGAAAAACAAAACAAAATTAATTGTGACCGATAACAGAATCGTGTTTAACAGCCAGTATCTTTTTGAATGTTTTTTGTCTGTTTACCTGGCCATCTGGACATTCACATCATTGTGCTAACCAAAAAGTATTGTGGAGTTGATTGTGAAAAATATCTTAATAATGTACTGCTTGGATGACCTTCACCATATTGTAGATATTTCATTATATTCGTATAGTAATAAATATAAATAAAATGTATACGCATTCAGATATTACAGTTCTTCTTGTTATGTTCAGTTATGTTTTGGGGGGAAATATTTTACATTATTAGCTATTTTTTACAGGACAATGATATGGTGTTTGTCTTGTGAGACAAATATATGAGACATTGACAGTAAGACAATTTTATGAAACATTGTGCCATATCTTGTGTTTCTGAAACAGCAGCTTTGCTATGATAGGATCAGTGTAACAAAAATGTAGGAAATAAGGCTAGGTATATGGAATATAATAATAATAATTAATAATATGCATAACTGGTTTCACAGGAGAAAATATATTAAAATATGGTATACCAGTATATGTATCTTTAAAACTGCAGAAATTCTGCTTTATGAAAAATTGTAGATTTATGTATTCCACTAAAACATGATAGACATATTTTAGAACTTGCCTATCTGTAGTAAGATGATTAGATAAGGGTTGGTATGTAACATTAACCACTTTGTTTGGAACAAAAAACATTTTAAAAATGTTGAAATTTGCCACAAAATAGAAATTTGACTCTCTAATTTCCATTCCCTTTGCAACAGCTCAGATGGAAACTTTCTTTTTTTTCATAATTTTGTTTCAAAGAATTCTTGAAGCCAGACCATCCAGTAAAATATAAATGCAAAGGTCCTGAATCTAGCTAACATGTAAGAACTCTTTAAGAATATTAGCCTTAGGGTCAATTTACACTCAGGAGGAGCATGTCTGTATTATGATGCATAGATATAAATAAAAGACCCCAATCTATACCTATTGCCTTACAAATTATAGTGGCTGTTTCTAAAGTTAGCATATTAATAATCCAAATCAGACCTTCCATTAAAATCTAGACATAAAATTTCATGTTTACAACATTTTAACATAACACAATTAAAACAAACATCAAAGAAAGAAAAAAAACTCTTTCTCACCATATGCTGATTTGAAATATGTACAATAGTGAGACTCAGATTCACTTCTACTTTTTCACAAATAGGAAGTGGTATTCATTTCTATAGAAAATGTAAGGCACAAAAAAGCAAGATCTGATAGCACAGCAGAACGTCAGGTTTTGACCGCTTTACTCGTGGAAGTAAATATGCCCAACTTGCAGCCTTTGTAGTTGGGATGGGGACAGTGCTGATCTACCAGTTGGCTATTGCTACTACCTAATATTAAGGTGGAAACTAGAAGGTCTAACCAGTCTACCCAGTTGTGAATTCACGTAACCCATTGAGGTTCAGATATTTATCCCTGAAATCTCTTCTGCTTGCTTTGTCCAAGCAATCAACATTATATCAATCTTATCTTGTTTGGAATCTCAGCCATTTAGCCCTAATCCATGTACCAAGTTCACCCGTACACCATGCAATTGATTGTTTGGCCAGGTACTGATGAGGTAGAGACAGAAAGCTCTGTGTCAACAACATACTGATGATACTGTATAGCCCATGCCTTCTCACTAACCCCCAATGGCTACTTTTAATCAGAGGGATGATAAAATGGAATTGTCGGTTGAGAATATGCTACTTCGGTGTCTAAGTTGATATATTATGCCTAGATACTGTGATGTTTGGTGCTTTAAAAATGTGAACATAATAAATAAATAGGCTTACTGCAGGGTGCTCTTTGTTTGTCTTGTTCATTGCATTCAGTTTCTTTATTATTGGTCTACAAGGTAAATTACTCAAAAGAAATTATTTAAAAATACATGCAGATAGGATTCAGCTCTGTAAATGGGAATGGTTTTGGATTTATTTATTTTTTAATTTGTACTAATTATCATCACTTCTATCAAATCCCCTGTCATGGCTGGCTAAGTGGATAAACAAGAAATCTTGAGGTGCTGTCAGCAAAGGTTATGTTCTACTGCATGTAGTCATCCTATTCATATGCATGTATCATTTATATATCTCAAGTTATGAGCATTGGCTCCCTACGTTTGTATTTAAAGTGTTTGCTGTAGGAAGCACATAAGGCCTATTTGGTCAACATAGTGTGAAGGGGTTATTCAAGTAATTGAGAGTACTCAGCTAACAATGTATCTTGAGAGACACCAGTCCACATCTGAGCTTTTCTGGGAACATTCAAACTAACATGTAAACAATGGTGTTGGCCTGCAAAAGCTGAATCATTCATAGACATGTGACTGCAAAACTCCATCTTGTGGAGGGGATTTTACACAGAAGAGGAGAGAGATTTCCACCCACAAGAGAAAAACTATACAAGCCCCTGGAAACCCCTCCATTTTGTCTTCAGCTGGCTCAAAAGATGGCCTCTCCACCAAAGGGATGTCTGAAAGGGATTGCTGGACCCAGACTAGGAGGAAGTCTAGTCTGTAAAAGAAGTTTATTGGCACATCTCTGAGGGTGAGATTTACCTGCATTTAGTTTCCTATTTTATTAGGCTTAGACTTGCATGTTTTATTTTATTTTGCTTGGCAATTTACTTCATTCTGTCAGTTACTACTTGGAACCGCTTAAATCCTACTTTTTATACTAAATAAAATCACTTTTACTTATTAATTAACCCAGAGCAAGTATTAATACCTGGGGAAGCAAACAGCTGTGCATATCTCTCTATCAGTGTTATAGAGGGTGAACAGTTTATGAGTTTACCCTGTATAAGCTTTATACAGAGTAAAATGGATTTATTTGGGGTTTTGATCCCATTGGGAACTGGGTATCTGGGTGTTGGAGACAGGAACACTTCTTAAGCTGTTTTCAGTTAAACCTGCAGCTTTGGAGGGATGTGGTTGAGACCTGGGTCTGTGCTTGTAGCAGGCTAGCGTGTCCAGCACAACCAGACAGGGCACTGAAATCCCAAGCTGCCAGGGAAAATGGGCTTAGAGGTAGTCTCAGCACATCAGGTGGTAGCCCCAAGGGGGTTTCTATGACTCAATCCCTCACAGTTATCCTGATCGTGAACTCAAGAGACAGAGAATTTCCATGGCTCCTGTACCTCAGAGAGAGACAGGACACTGAATCCCCAGGAGGCCTTCATGACTTGTAAGACAAAGATATTCCTTTGGGAATATAAGGAATAGAGTGAGACTCCAGCTTTATCTTTAACTGTAGGAGAAAAAGAAACCAAGTGATTTGGTCTCTAAGATGGGACCTAGCCAGACTGGGCAGTAAAAAAACAGCAAGGAGAATGTGGGGGGAGAGAAACAATCTTGAACAAAGACGGTGTCTTGTTAGATTTAAACTTCTAGTTGCGTGTTTTCATGATTATTTGCTTGTAACCATATCTACCATATGTCTTTTACTTGGTATAATTTAATCCTTGCTCTTTGGTTAATAAACTTTCATTATAAATCATCAGTGCTGTGTAAATTCAGTAAAGTGTGTGCTTCTAGAAAGCTAACAGGTTGGAATGTTTTACTGTCTCTGTAAAGTCAAAGAACCTCACACTTCCTCTGTGAGGGTCTAGAGAGAGAGAGTCCCTGCATTAGGATCATTGTGGGGTGAATTTGAGACTTGTGGGCTGCTGGCAGGCTGTTGGGGATAGAGCTCTGGACCACGGATGTACAGCCATAAGACTCCCAGGGTTACAAGACAGATGCTCTTGAACCCGTTATTGCCTGGGCTGAGCCCCAGACCATCACAGTTTGCTAACACTAATGTTAGCCAGGATTTCTCAGCAGACATTCTACTATTAACAGTAGCACAAGGTGTGGCCATTGATGCTAACAGGTTTAAAGGCTGTTGTTATTGTATTGCAGCCCTTCTCTATGTGGGTAAACAGCTGATTTTTTATCCTGAGTATTCTTAATCCAGGATACAGTGTGATCAATAATAGTTCGGTAAAGAACAAGTCTCATATGTTGGCATTTATTTTCTGTGGGGAGGAAAACTAAGTAATTTTAAGCAATGTAAGTTAATAGCCAACAGAAGTCTTGTAGGAATTAATTTATATTTTTCTCACTTCATTTGGTCTCCTAACTGCTAGGCACAAAAATGTTTTCTCCCACCTTCAGGTCTTACACTAATTAATGGTAAGCCTGGGGGTTCTCTCCATCTGTTCTTTACTAATACATTAAATATTGGTTTTCGAGGTGACAACTGGACGTCTCAACAGTAGAGTACATGTTAGCTCCAATTCAGATTGTGAGTGACCTGAACAAGAATTCAAATCTACTTTGAGGGAGTTGGAGATTTTATCAACAGAAGCCATATTTTCCAAGACAGTATATTTTCTCTGGTTCTGAGTATTGTGCTGTTCTGGGCCAAGGTGCTCGAAGCACCACAGGCCTGCCAGGAGTACTCTGAGAAAAACGAGGCTTACACACAGCTGTGAGTTATCAGCTTTACTGAAGGTTAGTGACCCACCCGCAATGGGGACTCCAAGCATTGCAGTCATGAAGATTGCAGTCATGAACCCAGCACACCCAGAGCTCTGCCTGGGACGGAGTCCAACGGAGGGGCAGACAGTCAGCGTTAATAAGCACTACACAAAAACAGCTCATGAACATAGAATTAGGTACTTCCCAAAGGGGGGCTTTCTGCTACCTGGCGAAGGGCCATGCAAAGCAGCTGTGTCCTTCAGTAACTATCTATGTACTTCCCAACCTGGCGAAGGGCCATGCAAAGCAGCTGTGTCCTTCAGTAGCTATCTATGTCCTACAGTAATCCCTCAGCTCGAGAAAGTGGAAATTCCCTAGCTAGGCCATAACAAAGTTTTCTGCAGTCCCTTACATGTGCATTTTCACCAAATTTGTTTTCCAGCCACACAGCGCATTTGATCCAGTTGCCTCAAAAACAAAGGGCAAGTTAATTGGTTAATACCTGGATGAAAATAAGTAAAACGCTTCATATAGGTTGTCAGGGTTCCTTCTCCACTCTGAACTTTAGGGTACAGTTGTGGGGACCCACATGAAAGACCTCCTAAGCTTATTTTTACTGGCTTAGGCTAAAAACTTTCCCAAGGCACAAATTTCACCTTGTCCTTGAACAGTATGCTGCCACCACCAAGTGATTTAGACAAAGAACAGGGAAAGGACCACTTGGATTTCCTATTTCCTCAAAATATCCCCCCACCCAAGACCTTACACCAAATTTCCTGGGGAGGCTTGAGAATAAACTAGATGAGCACAAACCATCTTTGGATTTTTAAGACCCCAAAAAACCCAGTCAGATTCTTAAAAAAACAGAACTTTATTAGAAGAACCAAAAGAGATGAGCACATCTCTGTAAAATCAGAATGGAAGATAATTTTATAGGCAATCAGATTCAAAACATAGAGAATCCCTCTTGGCAAAACCTTAAGTTACAAAAAGACACAAAAACAGGAATACACATTTCCTCAGCATAGCGAATTTCACAAGCCAAAACAAAGAAAACCTACTGCATTTTCTAGCTAGATTACTTACTAACTTTATCGGAGTTGGAGGGCTTGCATCCTTGATTTGTTCCTGGCAGAGGTATCACACAGACAGACAAAAGCCTTTTCCCTCCCTCCAGATTTTAAAGTCCCCTCATTGGTCATTTTGGGTTAGGTGCCAGCCAGGTTACCCGAGCTTAACTCTTTACAGGTAAAAGGACTTTACGTCTGGCCAGAAGGGATTTTATAGCACTGTATACAGAAAGGTGGTTACCCTTCTCTTTATATTTATGACATAGGTGTAATAGCAAAGAGTGTGCCTGCTAAAAAATGCGTTCTTTGCTATTATTCTGGGATTGCTTACACCTGTTTTGCAAAGTCACTATAATTCAAGATGAACTTTTTTTTAATAGCAGAACATAACTGACAGCACAGATGTCTTTCATTTAAAAATTGTCATATATCTTGTTTAAACATATAGTTTAAGTTAACATTTTGACTGAAATTTTGCAGTGAACTGAAATTTAGTATTACAATTCTTGCTCTGAAGTCAATTTTCTCTCTCTCTCTCTCTCTCTCTCTCTCTCTCTCTTTTTCTTTTTTTCTAATTAAATGGATGTTGCAAATTTGGTATTCAATTGATTTGGCTATTTTAAGGCCAAAATAAAATTTTGATACAGAAACTTTTTATTTCTTCTCTCCACTCTGTTTTGCTATCATTGAAAACCCTTAGGAAATGAACTATAGAAAATCTAATTAAAGGCTGGCCTTAATCCAAGAAAACCCAAATTAAGGGTCACATACCAACTTCAGGTCCCCTGTTATGACTAGATCTAAGGTTCTGGTTGTTATTCAGGACTTGTTAGTGCAACCATCACTCATGTTAATGAACATGTACTCACACAAATAGTCCCATTGGCTTCAGGGAGACTGCTTGCATAAGTAAATGTTCACAGTATGAGCATTACGCAGGAATACCCTGCATGTTTTCATTTTGAGAAGAAAAGCAACTTCTTTTTTATAGTTACATTAAATAAAAGGAGGCACCAATGAAATTTTTGATTCAGCTTTATTATAAATGCCCAAAAGAGTATTTCTGCTTCAGACTTATTTTAAAACCAAAATGAAAGTCATCTAAACTTGTTTACCAAGGGCTAGATTCTCCACCTTTGAATTCAATGGAACTCCTTACAGAGTAAGATGCTACCCAGTATAATAAGTATGGCCAAATCTAAGCCTAGTAACTGCTTACCTGATGAGCACATACCAAAATAAAACGAAAACATCAGGGATAAAATCCTGGACCCATTTGAAGTCAATGTGATTTTTTTTTCCATTGAAACCAATGGTTAAGGTACAGGAGGGTCCTCTGTATACATTGGGGTTGCGTTCTTGAAAAGGGCAATGGATACCAAAACGGCATATACCGGGGAATTTTTCCTCATCAGAAATAATGGAATAAGGCAGGGGATATGTTCACAACTTTACCACATTCGCCTATGACAATGCTCTTTTCGCCTAAACAGTGTACCTAAACAGTGTATCTTTTTTACAATGACAGGTTATACAGTATACATTTTACACATAAACATTGAATAAAATAATGTAGAACCCTACTACCACTGTTCAAAATATAGAACATTGTAATATAGTAAATACAGTACAGTAATACAGTATAAAAGTGTCAATTACATTAAACTTAGGTGGGGTGGCAGCTGGATTTTCTTGGGCTGTCTTTTCAGTTCCAGAAGTCTTAAAAAAGCACTTTATCGATGTCTGCTCTCCTGCATGAATCTTTGAACAATAGATCTCCCTGTAGCAAGCCACTGCCTCATTGAGAGCCTTGGAGACGTTGGCAGTCCATTCACGAAAAGGATCACGACTCTGTATGATTTCCGTCATCTCATCCAGCAGCCCAAAAAATAGAAAAGATTCTTTGTCATCAGACTCCTAGCTTCCTGCCTTACATCATCGTCATCATCATCCTTGCTTTCTTCGGATATCCATTATTGATCCAGATCAATCAGTTCCTCATTTGTCAGTTGCTCAGCGTGAGATTCCAGCAACTCCTGTACATCCTCCTCCTCCACTTCCTTGAAGCTGACATCCTTCACCAACTTGACAATTTCTTGCTCAAGAGGAACAGCATCAAATCCCATGAAGCTGTGGACAGCATCTGGCCATGCACTGTGCCAAACGCCGTTCACACATTGCGAAGTGACCTCTTCCCATGACACGTCAATGTTTTCCACACAGTTCAAGATGATGTAGGTCTTCCAAAACTCCTTTATACTTGGCTTTCCTTCAACTGCCGTCTCCTTAATCAGCACGAAGAACATCCTCCAAATATTGTTTGTCATCCAGGCCTTTCAATTCGACTTCCAAATTATAGGGAAACGAGACTTAACATAGCCCCTAGTTGCTCTTCGGTTTTCACTATGGTACACAAGCAAGGGCTTCAACTTGCAATCTCCTTCTATATTTCCCCCAAACAGAAGAGTTAATCGGTCTTTTGAGGCTTTGAATCCAGGAGCAGTCTTCTCATCACAAGAAATACAAGTCATCATTGGCATCTTCTACCAGTAAAGGCCTGTCTCGTCTACGTTAAAAACTTGTTTCGGAAAGTAGCCACCTTCTGAAACAATTGTGTGTAGCTGCATAGGAAACATTTCAGCTGCTTCTTCATCTGCACTAGCCGCTTCTCCTGTGAGTTTTACATTATGTAGTTTGGCACACTTCTGAAATCTGTGGAACCACCCATGACTAGCATTGAAGGCATCCTTTTCTGCTGTTGAGTTCTCTCCCTCTCTTTCCTTTAAATTGTTATACAGGCTTTTGGCCTTCTCCTGAATCAAGCTTAAACTCACAGGCATTTTCTTTTGATGGAGGTCATCAATCCAGTCAGCCAGCAAACATTCCATCTTCTCAGTTGTACTGCTTCTCTGTTTCATTATCTTCAATTATGACAATTTCAGACCACTTCCAGCGCTTTCATGAATTCGATTAGCACTCTTAAAAATTGAGTGTACTGTCGAAGCAGGCAAACCGTCTGGATGCTCTCCTCTTTCAATATGCTTTATAACATCTAATTTCACTTCTAATGTTACACTCTTACATTACTTCTTAGACACAGGCCCACTCTTAACACTTTGAATGTGTTTTGCACTCATGATGGCTACAGGACAGTACTGTACACAGGGCCACCCTGCCTCTTCCTGCCCCCCTCCACCCATGCCCCGCCTCTTCCTGCCCCTCCACCCATGTTCTGCTTCTTCCCACCCAGTTCCGCCCTCTCCTCTGAGTGCCTCTTCCCCACTCCTTCCCCTTCCCTGCATGGCTCCTGAATGCTGCCCAACTGCTGATTGCAGCAGGCAGGAGGCACTGGGAGGGAGAGGGAGGAGCTGATCAGTGGTCCTGTGGGCTGACACAAGCACAGTACTGTACTGTACAATAGGGGATTGTGTTCCAATTCATGTTCCGTGCAAACAGTGGATATGCAGATCAGGACCAACATGAATGTTCCCCTATTGATGAGCACTGGATATCCGAAACAACGGATAAGGGGGAGATGTATATTGGGGACCCCCTGTAAAGGGGAGCAGGGAGATCATGGCTCCACTTCCTCTGATCAAAGCAGCAGGGAGCTCCCCCTCCTCTCCTTGCCCTGGATAAGCAAGGCTCTTCCTATTTCTTGGGCTAGTGAGGCGAGAGCTCTCCTCCTCTTTCAATATACTGCAAAGCACTTGCCAGTGCTAACAAAGCTGATATTCGTGCCAGTTAAACTCATGGAGGTTAAAAGTTTTAATTCTAAGAAAGTGACAATGACAATGACACAGTCACATGATTTCAGCTTCAAATTCCCAGACTTTACAAAGTAGAAGGAATGCTAGTTGGCAGCTCATTACAAATATTCAGAGAATATTCAAGTATGTAGAGCTGTTTGAATTATCCTGCTTAGTCCTCCGTTAGACTAATCCTTTGTGCTTCTTTAGCTTTCTGCAAATTAAAGTATGTAAAAAGAATCACAGAGCATTCATCATTTTGGCATTTCCATTGTTTGTTCATATTCACAGCAACTTAGTGCAGAATTCCTTTTTCTATTTACTTTTAGTCCCTGAACAATGCAATTGATATCAAATGTTACAGCATATAAATTGGAACATTCAGTTGTGTTTCACTGTCTGCCAGCGGCTGGATGAAACACCTTGCCATTTTTTTTTCTAAATCTATAATCAGGACTTGCAGATCAGTAAACTAAAGCCTCATAAAGCTGGAAGTCTAAATAAAGGATACCAGAAATATGTACAGAAGATCCACATTATTCAAAGTGTTATTAAATTATAGTGTGTAGGTTCCTTAATCTTATGCAGTATCTTTGCTCCTATTCCTGAAAGCTTTGAAAATCTATATAAATGAATCTATTGTTAGTTTTGTGCATTTTTCATTAGTTTTTTTTCTAAAACCATTTCATGAAAATGTATATACAGGAAACATTAAAATGTTTGGTCAAATCTCCACATACAGTGGTTCTGCCCCAAGACTTATTGTAAGTTTTTTGTTTTGTTGTTTTTATCAGGAACAGGGGTATAGGTGGTCTGGCCTAGGGATCACAGCTGGACTGAGGTCTGCACAGCAGGGACTATAGTCACTGAGCAGGAGTTGTAGGAATCAGAAGAGCTAGGTCCTATAAGGAAGAGTCAGGCTGGGGTCAGAGATCAGAAATAGTACCAGGCTGGAACTGGGAGACATGAATCAGGGTCAGAATCAGGCTTGGATCGGAAACCCGAGATCAGGAGATCAAGCAAAGTCTGTCATTGCAGCAGGCCAAAGTCTATGTGGTTGCCCAGACAACTTCCTGGGAGCTTAGCCAACCAGAGGACCACAGGGTGCTGTCACTCTAAGTTTCTTGGGCGGTACTTCCTGTGGTGCCTACTTTCCACAGTGCTCCCTTGCTGTGCCCCTGCATGGCTTTCTGGTAGCTCTGTAGGAACATCAGCTGCCCGACTTTCTCGTCCCCAGATCCTTACAGTTTTCCATTTCCCACTGAGTTTTTAAATCAAATTTTTTGGAAGAATAATTCCCATTATTTTCTTATCTATTCTATATGGCCCTCATCACCATGATAGCTGAAAACCATCAATATTCCCTTTTCCTTTATACATTAATGTTTACACCAAAATCCCCGATTCTCTAAGCTTCTTCATTCTACGAAATTATCACACGCAACCTATCCAATAACTCCCTGATTCGTACATAAGGAAACAATAGTTTTCTATGTTGAAGTGATTCTGCAACCTCTGCCCTTGATAAGTTTCTGCAGTGTGATGGTAGAGCCATGTGTCCATCCTCATTCCAGGCCTAATTTTGTTGGCTGGACATGGGGGGGAAAGTACATCGGACAGTCTTGAAGGATATAGCTGCTATGTCACTATGTTACATGGGATCTTCTAGGAATAATGATGACTGAATTATTTCCCCTTGGAGATTCTGGCTGATTACCTAATTCCTCCAGTGTGCCTCAAGCACAATCTAGCCTTATACTTGGGGAAAACAAAGTAGTTTTAGATTTGGGCTTGAGGCAAGACCCCAGGACTTTGAGGAAGTTCAGATCCTGATCTAACTTCTGCTGCGCAGTTCCACCTGAAATCAGTTTCACCTGAAAATACTTGCCAGGAAGGAATATAATAAACATATGTATCCTAATAAAAATTAAGTCTGTCAGTAGCTTTTTCCTGAGTGAAAGAGTAAATGCCATGTGGGAGAAGTTTCTCACTCTTAAGTCCAGCAGAGACTGGTATGGGGGAAGGAAGACCTGATTTTGCTCAACTGCTCTTGCTAATTAAGGAACAACATTGACAAGCTCAGAGGGGAGGTCATGTTTTTGTTCATTCTGAACCATTCTGGATGAGGTCTGAAGTTCCAAAAGTTGTTGACGATGTAAAACAAGGGAGAAAATTGTAAGGTATTTAAAAGGTTAAAAGATTTCAAATATGAAAGTTCTGTGTTCATTTAAGGCCTGATTGCAATACTCTTTCTCACAATGAATGTCACTTTAGTGAAACTAGTTAAGCTGTAATTAACTGTTAGCAATTTCTCAGGGTATTTTGAATATATAAAAAAAGAAGTGCAACAGAAATGATTCTATGTTGAATGGCTGCTTCAAAAATCAAGCAACTGATGGATTTTTAACTAGTTTATTTAATGTGCGTGTGGCAAATTGCCAGCACTACTTTGATGGGTCTCATGCTTTCTCTTCTTGGGGAGGGTTCAGGGCACCATTTATCACCCCTGAACTGGGGTATTAACTGCCCACTGGTGTCCTAGAGGAGGGGAGGGGAGAGGGAGAGACCCGGGCCTGTCCTCCACTCCGGGTCCCAGCCTAGGGGCCCTAGGGATAGCAGTAAACCGCTTGAACTAGTGGTTCCTTCCCCTGACTTCTTCCCTCTCCTGCCCTTCAGCTTGTGGGGCTTCCTGCCCTCCCTCTGTTATATTAGCTATAATAGCCTACCTTGCTTGTCACCATGAAAGGTTTTCCTCCTTTCCCCCCCCTGCTGCTGGTGATGGCTTATCTTAAGTGATCACTCTCCTTACAGTGTGTATGATAAACCCATTGTTTCATGTTCTCTGTGTGTGTATATCAATCTCCCCTCTGTTTTTTCCACCAAATGCATCCGATGAAGTGAGCTGTAGCTCACGAAAGCTTATGCTCTAATAAATTTGTTAGTCTCTAAGGTGCCACAAGTATTCCTTTTCTTTTTGTGAATACAGACTAACACGGCTGCTACTCTGAAACACACCAAGGAGAGCATCATTCCCAGAACGCAGATTAAAGAACAATTTACTATAGTTAATAAGCAACAATTTTGTGCTACTTAAGACGTCTTGTATTGGACTTTAGTGACTTTTGGTGGGACAAGCTTTTTGGGTCGAGTCCTCTCTAGAGAAAGAAACTGCTGATTGAGGGAAGCAAAAAACTCAAGCTTGGACGAGTGGGTGAAATTGAAAGTGTTTTTACTGTTTTTGGTTGAGTTGGTTGGGTTTTTTGTTTTTAATCACTTGGTTTTGATATTTAAATTATTTTGTCTATGTCCCCATGAGTTTGGTGGAAATTGGAGATTGCATTTCGATGATATTTTGTCAAGTCATGCATGTGATAAGTAACATAGCAAGGATGGGTATGTTCACAGCAAAAGCCCTATTGTCTCATCAAGTATGGTCATGTTACTAAGGCCTGGTCTACACTGGGGGGGATCAATCTAAGATACGCAACTTCAGCTACGAGAATAGCGTAGCTGAAGTCGACATATCTTAGATCGACTTAGAATCACTTACTTCGCATGTTCGGGTGAGGGATCGATGGCCACCACTCCCCCATCAACTCCTCTTCCGCCTCTTGCTATGGTGGAGTTCCGGAGTCGACGGCAGAGCGATTGGGGATTGATTTATCTATCACATCTACACTAGACGCGATAGATCGATCACTACCCGCCGATCCGGCGGGTAGTGTAGACATGGCCTAACAGTGGACTGGATTACCACCTTTCAATCCAGCCCAAGTAAGGGACAGTGCATAGTTACACTGTCCCAGGAGCAGGGATAGGTATTAAATTGTGACTCAGAGAGTCACAATTGGGTGCCAGCTTCTCCTTGGTGCGGGAATTAATCTGTACCAGCTTTTTTGCCATCCAGGGAGAGGAAGAAGCAATCTGCCACTCTTTGCTTTCCTTTCACCCTTTGCAGGGTTTGGCAATGCAGATAGGTGTGCAGGTGAGTAAGGGGCTCTTTATTCCTCTGTGCAGGTGCAAAGCCAGCTCATGAATGACCACCCAGTAACCAGTCTAAACTGATCAAAAAACAATGAGTGACTAATCAGAGCTGACATCTATAATTAGTGTGTTTTATATACATTTTTGTATTGGTTGTGGTTTCTTAAGAAAATAAAGATATCCTCATGCTCACAACTTTGTTCATTGTTCTTGTATTATATTAATCAAATTATATCAGTTTTACCCTCTACCGTATGCTAATGTATACAAGTTCTAATGTTTCCATGAATAGTTATGATGACCTTTCATGGAAGTTAAAGAAAACCCCATCAAGCATACCTACATATTTGACCTCATTTTGCTACTTTTCTGCATGTGTATTCAAACATATAAAAATAAAGCAATATTTTGTTCCTGAACACATACATAAATGTAACAGAATGGCAGCCCTGTTCCATAAATGTGCCTACATTTTTAAATAAACACAAATGATGCTTGTTTTTAAATAAGATTTCTGTGTACTACATTAGGATATCTAATGGGAGAGTCGTCAGATTTCCTGGTTTCTTGGTCACGGACTGATGATATCAAACCAGGGATGCAGGTACAATATGCTTTTCTCTTTCCACTCATCATCCACCCAAATCTCAGCCTCTGAGAATGATCATGAACAATGTGGGTGCTGAAAATGAAATTCAAAGCCTGTTTACATAAACACCAAAGCATGAACTTCAATTTGAAAAAGCATGCTCTCATCATAATTACTGGACATGCAGTGTGCGTTTGATTGGATGATTATTGACAGGCTTTGGCACTTGTTTTCTCCATTACTGCCATTGTTTTGTTCATCAATGTCTCAGCAGTTTTCAGTACTTTTATTTGTGAGATGACAGTCCTATCATCACCAAGCTTTTGATGTTACAGCCATTTTACCATAAGTAAGCTGAGCAGTTTTGGGTTAGGAAATGGAAATGTATTTCATTCGGTCTTGTCAACTGTCTCATTACGCTCCACTCATCAGATTAGGTATTTAATTCTGAGAAATAGCTCAGCAGCTTTTCATCCTTTTTGTGCCTTAATAGAAGCACTTTTATTTGATCGGGTATGTGCATTTTGACCATCTCTTGTTCTGCTTGTTCATATATCTGTTTCTGAAGATGCTTGTTTTCCTTTAACATCATATATTGTTGAAGACAACCTGAAGTTAGCTAATGGCTTCTGGTGAGGACAAGCACTATGGGTCCTCTTGATACCTGTGTCTGAGTTTCAATTATAGTGTCTCTGCTTTGCATTTCACCATTGTTGTCAAGAGACTCTAAAGCATAACAGTAGGAGCTTCCTTTCCCAGTATATGGGGATTCTGTGGTGGTTCAGAGACAATATAATGGCTTGTACACCACTTTCCTCCCTGTAGCCACTGTAGGGAGTATTTTCCAGGGAAAACGGGATGTATCGGGAATTCTCTGTACTCCAATGATCCCTGGATGACCCTGGGGTCTGTTAGACATCAGGCTTCTCTAATTTATGATGGAGGATTGGACTCGCACACAGATATCCAAGGACTGGTATAGTGTAAAGGCGGCTTAAAGCCACCTTTTTGTATACTCCAACTACCCACATGATTCTTGTCATATTGTGATTATGTCCTGTTCAGGTAACTATAATAAATAGAATTATGATTCAACCACTATGTAGGCTGAAAAGCATGAATGTGTTCTGCAATCAAATGTAGAGACATGAGACAATAATAGGTTTTGGATGCTGGTAAAGACCTTTTACACAGCACATTCAGTTACTTTGTCTGAGTAATATAAACTACAGGGATGAGAGGCTCAGAAGAAAGGGCGAGTGAACCCAGAAATACTAATGTTCAGATGCTGACAATAGTGATTTTAATGCCTGGGGGTTTTTTTCCAAATCAAGTATGCTTTTGTTCACATATTGAACATCTTTTTTAAGAAATTGGTGTATTATTTCACTTTATAGGAAATTCTGTCATCCTGAAAATAACAAAATTGCAGTGAGATGATATAATATACCCGTAAGTGTCGTAAAATCATAATCCAATATCAATATGTCTGAGGTTTTGGTCATAAATGTTGAGTAAATGTGCTGATAATATTTGGCTTGATGGTATAAGCTTATTATAGTTGTGAATTGACTGAAACATCTCCTTAGAGCAGAGGCACCCAAATTTTACCCAAGTAATAGCCATGTAACCAGCTTTCCAGAACCCTAGAGATGTATGTAATTTCTATAAAATGGAGCAATGGAGCAGATTAGCTAAGTACCTGTTTCTGTGGAGCTTACTGCTGGGACTTGTAGTCTCCAAAGGCTTCTTAGTGACATAGAACATCAGGCAGCCATGGACCACATTAAGGAACTTTGTTGGCTACGTTTATTAATATTTTTATGCCCCAACACGTCATGCTGTCCCGAAATCCAAGAAAATGTGTTCCTGGCCCTGAAGAGATTACAATCGGTGTATAGGCAGAGAGAAGCTGCTACTGCCTTCAGACTGAAACTTTCCAATCCTAAGCCTTAGGCCTGGGTAACAGGGAAGGGAGAGGGAAAGGGGAGGAATTCAATATTTGTGTTGATAAGAAAGAAGCATTTCTCCAGAAGGGATGATTTATAAAATCTCATAGTAGTTTAAGATTTTAGAATAAATCTCTGGAGATGAATATTGGACAGAGGGCAGGGAAGGCAGTGAAAAGTACATAATAAATTAATTTATCACATAAGTGTGTGTGTGCAAGATCCATTTTTCTCAGACTTTGGCCACCACCAATGTAGACCATCTTAGATCAATAAGCTTCTCTCAGAAAACTTCTCATGAAAGGTCACTTTCATGAAAAGAATACCAGTTGTTTCCAGTATTCCCAGTCAATTAATGGCTAATGAGTAAGTGCAGTTTCTATCATCAAAGTAATGGCTAACATGTGATCTATCAAAACGATGCATTTAACAGGCTGCAGTTTAAAAAAAACTCCAAATGGGGCTCTCAACAATCATTTGTAAGCTTGGCACAGAAACAGAGTGCCATTTTGTAATCAGAAAGGGTAAATTGCAATCATGATGCTGGTTAAAATCACTCACATCACGATCCGAGATGATACATCCAGGTAATATAAACACTCTTGCAGAAATAACTAATAACAATAATGATATATTGATATATCGCAAGTCATATAATAGAGAAAAGAATTAAATAAACCAACACAATTTTATCACATTTTTTTGCAAATACCTGCCATTTCTTTACAAAATATAAAATGTGTTAGAGAATAATGGAAATCTTATATTTTCTGCAGCTAAATCAGCTTGTATTTTGATCCAGTCAGATCTTACAAGTTAATTAGGGTCAGATTGGTCTTTACTTAGATTGGAGGCCTCCATAGTACATATTCAGGTGCTGCAAGAAATGCTATTGGTAATTGAATATGCAGCATTCTTTGAACTTTCAACAATATCTGGCATGATCATAAGAACAATGTAATAAAAGCATATCACCTTTTGAAAGAAATATAAAATTGAAGTCCTGACCATTTGTAGTCCTTAAAAATCCATAACACTTTTCACAAGAGTTGAGTTGTTAACATTAGTGTCCTAACAAAATTCCAGCACTTCCAGAAATAATATTTCTATTCTGTCCCAGCAGTCAATTAGATAGATGTATAGAAATGGGCCAAATCTCACATTTGTATGCTTTTATGTTAGGTTGGGGTTAGGGGGGGATCTATTTACTACGGATTTTTTTGCACAGTCCTGCATTAGTTTCAGAACATGTTGGATATCCAGCAAAAAGATCCAGCAAAAGTCCCTTTTTCCCAGGGATGGAAAATGGTTTTCCACATATTTTTACGTTAATGTGGACAATGCTTTGAACTGGCCTACCGCAGGATTTTGTCAATGCTGGGAGTGTTTTTGTGTTTGTTTGTTTGTTTGTTGGTTGTTTGTTTGTTTGTTTGGGGGGGTTGCCTGTTTCTATAAAACATTTTCTTTAGTAATGTTAAACCTGAAGTTTGTTGTGTCTGATTTTATTTAACTTCCTCTTCCCCTGCCCCCTACTTCTAGAATAATGGGTAATAATAATAATAATTAATAATCATAAAAGAGACTATTACTTTTTTTGTATCATGTCACAAGTAAAGGGGAAACTTGGAAAGTATAAAATGCTCTTAAACTCTACAGGACATTAATCTAAACAAGAACTGAATTTGTACTAAAACCAAACTAATAATGCCTGATCCCATGGCTAGGTATTATATTCTTCTTTCTGCCCTTAATTATTATGTAATCTTATTATGCACTGTTAAACAGCTGCCTTGTTTCACTCTGCAGATTACTACATTTCAGTGATGGATAAATTGATTCATATATGTAATTTGTTATAGAGAGTTTCCAGATCCTTAATTATTCTTATGAAAAGAACTTAATTTGAAAAATGCTTTGCCACGGCATAATGTTGCACACCCCCTTCCTGTTTACATTTTTTCTTGTTTTTTTAACAATAATCAGCAATATGGTTCCATATTTCCAGTGGTGTATTATTTTGTACACTATCTGATAATAAGGTACCTTAATTACTAGTATAGAATATTCATGGAGTTGACACCCTTTCCATATGGTGTTCGCACACACACCATTTCAACACACTTGTGTCAATGTCTGTGAACAAAGGGCAGTTCTAGGTATTCCTGAGTGAGAAAATAAAACTAAAGATATACCAGATGGGAGCAGATGAATACATATGAGGTGACCTAAGATGCTTTTTCCAGGTCAGTTATAGGCAGATGTAACTGTGGCCTCGCTCTAAAACTAAGAAAAATTGTGATTTATAGTATTGGAACTGGATCCTGTGAGAGGCTGGAGAAGCCAGTAACATAAGTAGGACCTCAACAGTTTGTCCCAAAGTGACTTTCCTGCTGCATCTGCATTATGATGTTAAATGTTTTTTTTAAATAGCCAAACAACTTAAAACACATCTCTAATCTAATTTTGCGTGAGTTGGACCAAATATATTTAACTACACTGGAAATGTAAAGTGATTTTAGACTGGAAGACATCATTTAATGACCGTCAAGCTCTTTGATCTGTAAAACTCCATGCTATAGTGAATCAGTGACTAACAGCATAGAGAATTTAAACCTATCATTTCCAATTACACTCAATCCTGAGGCTGCGTAAGCACTATTCTTTAGATGTCTATCAATGTTCAGGAGTTCTTGACTGTTTATCTTGATAACGTTTTGGACCATGGGCACAAAGAAGGTGCAAACTTTAGCCATCAATTAGATTTGAAGTCAGAGATAAATAGACTTTGTTAATGGTATCTCAGTTACTTAAAATGAAAAGGCTGTCTGTCTGAGAATTCAGAATCATTTCGCATCCAAGGCTATACTCAGCTTTTCTGATAAACAAACAGAAAGATACACTGTTAAATTGCCCTGATCTACACAGGGACGGGCAACTCTATTGATCTGTGACAGAAAATGGGATGGACTGTAAATTTGATCCCAGGGGCAGCCACCAGCTCTGGAAGCTGTAACAATGCAGCTTCACTGTAGAGACACCATTGGGAAATTGGAAGAGGGTGGTGTAACAGGCACAGATCTCACACAGACATACAGTCTCCATGAAGATGTCTCTGGCCCTCTGTTGACTCCATGGAACAATCATATAGACTTCCTCCTCTTTAACTTGCTTCCCGTGGGAAGAGAGGGGTTGGGCCAATTGTTGTTGGACGTTATTAAGCAAACGTGATTAATGATAAAATATGGAGCTTTCATCTGCACATCACTCATTTGAACATCCAGATGGCTAGTATCTTAAAGTCAGTCTCTTCTGCCCACTGGATTGTGTGGATTAAATTGGTGATTTCCCTCCAATTTCTAAAGGAGAAATATTCACAACACAAACATCTTTACCATCCTCAGAACTAATTTGTGTCCTTGTTGGAAATCTTAGTAGAGAGACTAAAACTGGCAGGTAGATGGAACTACTCTTTCAAACCAGGAATTGGTGACTTTAGTTCGGGGTGATGTATATTTTATCTTTATAAAGCTTGGCTGTATTTCAAGAGTATTTAATTGAACTTTTCTTAAGATCATTTTCTTTATTAAAAATTCTGTGAACTTTTTCTGAATCATGTGATTTTATTTCATTCTTACCATTTTCTAAAAGAAAGAAAGGAGAGAAATTTAGGAATTCTGGAATGAATAGGAGTTTTCTGGTGAACACAGTAATAATCCAGTAGTAGACTTTACTATTCAGTCATACAGTAAATGAAGTGAAATATAATGGAATGAGCAACTAGTATGCAGCATGGTGTTTTTTTCTGTGGATAAAAATTATGCAAAAAAAAGATGGTGAGATCATGATTTTGTGTTAAAATTTTATTCTACTCCTGTACCACTTCGCTACAGTGTGACTACTCACATGAGCAAGGACTACTGACATTAGTTAGTTGGGTTCGAGATCTTTCATATACGTTCTAGTCTGCGTAATAAATATTTAGTCACAAGGGGGCAATCTAGTTCTGTTGGGCTTAGTCATTCAGAGCATGTTTATGAACAAATGTCTAGATCAAAATACAGTCTATCGCAGGGGCGGACCACAGGCCACATCCAGCCCATCAGACCATTTAATCTGGCCCTCAGCTCCCACCGGGGAGCTGGGTTGGGGGGTTGCCTGCCTCCAGCACTCCAGCCAGGGAGTGGGAATCGGGGCTTGCCCCACTCCATGCAGCTCCCAGGAAATAGCCAGCATGACTCCCCTCCGACCCCACTCTGGCTCCTACATAGTACATGGAGACGTGGCCAGGTGCCTCTGCGAATGGGGCAGTGCACAGAGCCGCCTGACTACGCCTCGGAGCCAGAGCAGGAACATGCTTCTGGGAGCTGCTTGTGGTAAGCGCTGCCTGGAGCCTGAGCCCTCCCCTCCCCACCCATGACCCAATCCCCTGCCACAGCCCTAATTTCCCTCTCACCCTTCAAATCCCTCGATCCCAGCCCACTTGTACCATAAGCTCCTCATCTCCAGAGCCCACATCCCCAGCCAGAGCCCCAGCCCTGATCCCCCTGCTGCCCTCTGAACCCATTGGTCCCAGCCCAGACCCTCCTACACCTCAAACCCCTCATTCCCAGCCCTACCCCAGAGCCCTTACACCCCCCCGTACACCAACCCGGAGCAACCTCCCGCACCCTAGACTCCTCACCTCTGGCCTCACCCCAGAGCGCACACCCCCAACAGGAGCCCTCACTCCCTCCCGCACCCCTACCCCAATTTTGTGAACATTCGTGGCCCAGCATACAATTTCCATACCCTGATGTAGCCCTGAGGTCAAAAAGTTTGCCCACCCCGGTCTATGAGATGGTAAATATCACAATTATGCCCACTAAGTTATTTCAAAGATTACAAAGGCAGCTTCTCGAATTGAAGAATACTGCGATCGTCTCAGTACTATGTGTTTATCTGTCTGTCTAATGTTCTAAAGCCTTTCTTTTTCATTATTGTTTCCAATATCTCCATTGATTTTTAAATGGAATGAGCTTTTAGGACATGATCTTTAAAGCCTTGTTCATTTCAATGGCTTTACTCACATGAGTAAGGTTTTGTAAGATTAGTTCATAAATCTCAATCAGGCACTCAAATCCAATTTCAAATTGTCTGTCTGTCTCTTTAATCTCCAACACAATGGTCTTTCAAAATCTACTATTCGGCATAGTTTTTCCAGGCAAGAGGTTCAGATATTGCTGTCCTTCTCTGGGAGATTGTAGTAAATCTGCAGGAAATTCATTCTTTTATCCCTCAGGGTACCAGTAGAGTCCTCAGTGTTGAAAAGATTTTCACCTAGTGCAATTCTGTAGTTTGACGAATCGCAGCTCAGAGCCAGGTGGCATATGTCTTAACTATTCATTGTCTGATAAATTCAGTTCAGCAGAAGCCTAAATGGAAGGATGTCTTTTTGAGACCATCTGTCCTAAGAGATATCAGCAACAATAAAGAAAATAAAGTCTTTAAACATTTTAGAAAAACCCCACAACACCACACACACCAAACAAAACACTTCCAATTGGGCTCCCCTTTGATTTTGAGAAACAGAGTATGTTTAACTTTCAAATAACTTACTTGTCATATTTGTTGTGTTTATGAGTTTGAAGAATATGACTTCAGCTGACACACTTGTGTGTAAATATGTATCGAATGGACCTTTGCCATGACCATGTCTGGCAGTGCTGGATTGCCCCCTGGTGATTACAATTTTTCTTTTCAGCCTAGAATGCATATTAACTTATAACAAGAAATCACGATCACAGTTTTTTCAGGGTTTTCTTTTTTTTTTTTTCTTTTTTGGATGTTATTTATCCGAAGAAATTACTGTAATGGCTCTGCCACAAAATTAATTATCTTTAGAAGTTTCTTGTTATTGGATTACATTGCAATTATGATTTTTTGACTGTAAAATCAGTCAGGTTATTACTAGGCTCTCATAATGAGATTGTGATGCTTCAGCTGATGTAGACTATATGATGGTAACCATGATAGAAAAGATGATTCTTTGCTGCAGTTGAGTCACAAGCTTTATTGCTCTGTATGAGCCAATCTCTACTGCAACAAGAGTAATATTCCAGTCTCATATAACAAAAATATTTTTGTGACACAAACTCTTTATAAGATCAGAATGTTATTTGCTAATATACCACAATCGATACCTTGACTTTTAACAGAAATCCTACAGTCCCTTGAAAAGATTCTCAAAGACCAGCTTTCTGCTAAATGGAAAAAAAAAGATGATAAATTCACAAGGATCTAGATATGAAGAACTATTTGTAACTGAACTGTTCTGTAGCTCTGTTTTCCCATTCCTGGATCCAAAAGGAAAGGCAGAGGTAGGGAAATAGGGGCAGGAGGAGACAATGGACCTTCATTTTCAAACCTGCAAACTCTGTGTTAATCTACTGATGCCTGCAGTCCATTATCTGAAATGATTTAACCCTAGTGGCATACAAGTTGCAAACAATATTGTTTAGGTGTCAGATTTTTCAAAGGAAGCAATTGCATAAACCTCACACCTAAGTAAATAACATATTGAGGAGCTGCTTTTACATGCATTTGGCTACCTGACAATTTTTGTGTGTTAGGGAAGCAGCACTGTTTTTTATTCCTGCCTTATTTCTCGTTAAACCAATAAAGAAGTGGAAAATAGCCCTTGATGGTATTGGAAAACGTGCCAGCTACTCAGCTGAGATCCATAATTGCCCTGTTACTCTGGGCCAGAGGCATATTCTAGAAGAATGGGTTTTCTGCCTGACTGTGTCTCCGAGAAGAGAGAAATGAAATGTCAGACCAATTATCTGAGCAGTGGACAGTATAAGGAAAACTGGCTGCTTTGTGAAGTTGTGGCCAGAGTCCCAATTATTGGATTAGGCAGAGTTTGCTGCTACACTTCACTGTCATGCTGCTATGTATCAGGGACTCGAGTACACTTAGAGCTGAGTCATGTATGACTGCAGCAAAACAGCCAATGTGCTTTGGTAAATGAGGTTCTGATTGCATACAAGCAGTGTCACTTCTGTGGAATGTATTGTTGTATTAGTTGCTGTTGAACTGGCTTTCCCTTCAATGGTCAGTATCCATTTACTCCTGTGCAGATGGAAGTATCTCAATGAAGTATGTAAGGTTACACTGCTGAAAAACTGGTGTGAGACCAAAATCAGGCCTTCAGTGTGAGGGAGTGTTTGTAAATATCAGAAGTAAGAGAGAAACCTAATGGCAGTGGCAACTGTGGCTGGTTCAGTGCTTAAATACTCCATTTTAATTTAATTTGTAAATAACAAGGGGCAAAAACCAGTCAGAATTCTTCCAATAGTTAACCGTGGAAGTTGTGTAAGCATGCATCAAGTTGTCCCTTGTAAACTACAGACTTTGTCTGAATGGTCCAGCATAAGTTGAAACAAACCAAGAAATGGATATAAAAATGTTATCTACTAATGAAATTTAGCTCATGAATTTAGTATCAGGATTAAGCATCACAACATCAAATTAATGGATCTTGATAAAGTAGGATAAATGGAAAAAAAGCATGATTGATATCTGAAACATGCTAGAGAGCAGATTTTGCAGGTGTGCATCAGTAGCAGCAAATTGTTAGTGTTCTTGATGAACCACAGACGCTGCACCTAGTAAACAGAGTTTAGACCAGTGGTTCTCAACTAGGGGTACATGAACCCCGGGAGGAACGCAGAGGTCTTCCAGAGGGTACATCAACTCATCTAGATATTTGCCTAGTTTTACAACAGGCTACATAAAAAGCACGAATGAAGTCAGTACAAACTTCAAAGTACAAAGACAGTGACTTGTTTATACTGCTCTATATACTGTAGACTGAAATGTAAGTACTATATATATTCCAATTGCTTATGTTTTATAATTCTATGGTAAAAATGAGAAAGAAAGCAATTTTTCAATAATATGTCTGGTTTTGTAAGCAAGTAGTTTTTAAGTGAGGTGTAACTTGAAGATATGCAAAACAAATCAGACTCCTGAAAGGAGTACAGTAGTCTGGAAAAGTTGAGAGCCACTGGTTTAAACCAGCACATGGATTTTGGCTAAGTATTTAGCAATAAGATTCAGTTTGCTAAAAAGCAAAGCAGAATTGGAAATGTAAGGAGCCCATTTATCTCTTCCTGTCTCTCTTTTAACTGTCCTGAGTTGAGGAGCTGAAAGACCTTTTTAATTGGTTAATCACTTGGTGCTTAATCAATTATCTTGTCAATTTTGCCCATGTGGGGACACTTACAAAGTGCACAGAGTGATGAGTCAACCTGAGAATACTCATGCTTTATCCCATCATTATTTTTTCAAAGACTTAACACTAGGAAGAAAAGTTAGGCCTCTTCATTAGAGATCTGAACAGAAATAAGGAGCAAATCCTCAACTGGTGTAAACTGTTATGTTCCACTGACATCAGTGAAGCTATGACAATTTACGCCATCTGAAGATCTGCCCCATAATATTTAAAATGCATGAAAATCTATTCAAAATTGCTTGAACTTAATACCTTTTATTTTAATTTGCTTAGGTCATTCTCATTCAGTTTCTTCTTTCCAAATGATGCAACTCACTGATGTATGAAAAAAACACCAGTGAGGCATACATCAGCCCGCAATATAGTTCATTTAAATTCACAATTTTCAGCAGGTGACTAGGTTGGCATGAGACCCTGAGACATTCTTCTAAGCCATGTGACAGGGCACCAGCTGTGATGAATGGAAATAAGAGACTAAAATGTTTTAAGGTAACAACAATGTTCCAGCTGAAATAAAATCACAAAACGCTAGGAAAGAATTTGAATTTATTTAGGATCTATAAAAGCAGGAAAACTGCCAGAGAAGCTCAGCAAGACATATAGCATGCAATAAAATGGTTAACAGTGTGTCACAGCTTACTATCTTCTATATAACTCTCTTCTTTTTCCTCAAAAATATCCAGTATGCACGTTATAAAGCATCCTTCTTTTGCTGAGTCCCCTGCTAAATGTAGAGGACTCCATTTTAGGAACCTGCAATGCCAGAAGACTTACCATGTCACAAATTATTTGGATGTTTGAACTATGAAATAAAACTAACCTTACAAAAAATGTTCAGAAAATAATACGAAGAAGATACAAGCAATATAAAACAAAACCAAAATATACCAGAAAAAGTTTGAATACTAAATGTTAAATTTTTCATTAATTAACAATAACACTCAGCTTTTAATGCAAAATTCCAAATGTGATAGGTTGGCCACTGTTGATGAAGTTCAAAAATAGAGTTGGTCAAATAGTAAAATGAAATGGATTTGTTGCTCCCTAATAAAAGTGCTGAATTTTTTGGGGTGATGTTGTTCGTTATTCAGCAATGTTTGGATAATCTCTGGTTGTTTGTGAGATTCATGAATGATTATTGGTCCAAAATTCAAAATGAAGTATGCTGTCATTTATTATTTACCTGTCATTAAGCTCATCCAATCAGGAAACAAAAAAGTACCATGTGACTTAAATGACCCGTTGCACAAACCAAGTTGGGTTTGAGTCAGTAAAGCACAAACTATGTCCTTTGGTTTTGTTGAACTCAATGGAGCATAAGCACTTGCCAAGGTGATCAGAACTTTGGAAATTGCTTTCCCCCAATCCCCTAGCAATACAATCTTGAGAAACCCCAGGTCAGGTTAAGGTAGGCACAGGTCTCCTTTTTTCTCTCTCCCCTGTCCCCATGCCGTATCAGATCAGAATTCTGGCTCACCGGTTTCATAATTCCGGACACACAAAGTTCAGGAGAACTTAGATTCCTGTTAGGCAAAGGCATTGTTATTAAAAGAACTATGAAGGCAGATCTGATGCAAAGCCATGTGACAGGAGAGACTCTCCATCTGGGCAAAAAAATGAGACCCAGTGCACTTTGGATTGCACTGCATTTTGAGAAAAGGAGGAGCTGTTGTGTTTGCTGCGTCTGGGGCTGAAGGCCAGCACTGGTCTTTCATTATTGTTCTCATCTTTTGCAAGTTGTCTCCTCCAGAATCACTGCTGCTGAGACACAATAGCTGCTTGCAACTCTTGTCATTTGTGTCACATACTGGGCTGAAGAGCACGTGTGGAAGAAGGGAGGCTGTTTTCTGGGTTTTTCTAAATAAGTAAATGAAAATTATTTTTCATCGGGAGTGGGGGAGAGGGGAACATGACACATTGTGACACATCCCTACTGTTTTTTTAAAGCAAATTCATTTTCAAGACAAATCAAAAAATCCCTGGCTGGCAAAAGCCTGAGCCACTGTGCTCATCTCAAAATGCTCCTTCCTGCTACTGCTTCTTAGTTTAACTATTACAAAAACTGTTTAGTGCTAATGGTGTGGTTTTGATTTGTGCACTTTGGCTGTGTTCTTTGCCTGTTGACGCTACCTATGTGACCAACCAACCACTTCCTACTTCAGAAATATGTCTTCCTTGTACACCTGCCTAGATCACACACTGCCACCACAGAGTTTTGCAAGTGTTTCCTGGGAAATACCTTTGCAGGGGTGAAGCACTCTCTCTCAGTGCCTCTCCCAGTAATCCTGAGTGTCACCTAAGTTTTAAATAAGTTCCCAAATGTTTTTGAAATTCGGTTTCTGGTCATCCACTGGCTCCAGTCCCTGAAAGTGAACTGGGAAGACAGACCCCCTAGGTCCATACAGAATGCCATTTTATCCTGTGATTGTCCTCAACGTGCTCTTAAAAATACCAGATGTGTTCATTTAAGTTTGATTTGCCTTTGTGATGAATACCTAAATACTTTGTGCTTCTTATTTGCAGGCTGCCATTTTGCCTTAATGTAGAATCATTTGATCACCTTTTTCATCAGATACAATATTTTCAAAGTCATCTGTGTCAAAATTGGATTGGATTGACATCACCCAAGATGTCAGAGGCTCCCAGGCATGTAAAGGCAGTTTCCAACCCTCCTGCTCCCAGGTTTCATTCAACTAAAGATCAGTCATAATATATGGAAGGAACAACCCATGGCCCTAAGCAAAAAATTACCCCATGCTCACATTCACTAAGTAAAACAGAATCTATTAAAAGAAAAATGATCTTTACTGCACGTCTGAGTATTTATAATAGTCTCATGACTCAGAAATCAAGAAATGCCAGTAGACTGAAGACTAGATAAAGGGGACCAGTTTAACAGCACGCCGCAGTCATGGGGTATAAATATGGTGATTTTTATCATGCAGAATCAATGTCCTGAGTAATCAAGATGATTCAGGCATCCCTGGTGTGAGCTACCGCATAATAAATTCTAGATGTTGTTCTTCCAGAGGTAGAAAGCATCCATATGTTATTATAGCATGCCCATTCTATCAGAGTTATCTCAAACTTCAGCTGTTCCTGCCTGATGCACGCTCAAGAAAGAACTGTTGTATTATGATGGAATATATGGGCAGAAAGAGTTAAACGTGGTAACATAATCCTGTTACTGTCCAACATTAAACAATATTAAACAAGGTGTGGGGTTACAGAGACCTCAGCTTGCTTAGTACCATGGCAAATACACCATTTAAAATCTTTTTAACCTTTTATTTAAGATACAGAAAACAAAGAAAAGCAGTTAAGGCATTTGAAATGTAAAGTACTAATTATGGCTTTCGTGTTAACAACATCCCTTTTCCATTTCCCTTTAGTTGGAGAGAGTTTTTAGAAGGGAAAATACCCTCTATTTGTATTTGTAGCATCTCTTAAATGGTATCAAAGATGGTAATAACTGTTCCTTTGAGGAACAGAAAAGAAGTTAGTTGAAATAGGCTGAAGCTGTTTTTTCAAGTCCAATTTCATTTCACCCCAGGTTGTGTTTGGGATTCAGTGGTAGGTGAAGGTGGGGAGGTGATAGTGTCATCTAAGTCCCTCTCTGTGATCCGATCTAGTCAGGACATCTCTCAGGATCAGGATAATGAAGGCCTGGAGTCCCAAGAAGTGATGGGGGTGGAGCCAGTTTTTCTCCCAAAATCTCTTTTCTTAAGAACTCCAAAAGGTGGTGGTGGGCAGAATAGCCCTCCCCACCCTTTTATTTTGTCCATCAACTAGGCCTAGTTTCAGACGCATCAGTTTTGGTTCACTGATTTCTGATTCCATTCTTTTCTTGTTTACCAAGCATGATCTTAACCCAGTCCTTGAGTTATATTGTTAGGCCTTTTTGTCTGGACAAATTCAGTCTTTCTGTGTCCCTTTCATACCTTTCTTTGTTGTTACAGATTTTTTGTGAGATCTTATGAACTTCACTCTTTACAGTTCAATTCCGATTTAGGGTAAATTTGTAGGCCCAATTATCATAATATTAGAACCCCTCAGAACAGCTTCATTCTCAATACCATTTGACTTTAATAATAGTAAAGAGAAGTCATCATAATTGCTGGCTTATTTTTTAATAGTCTTATTTCCCAGGGAATGCCGCCTTAAGAAGACAAATTAAAAGCAGTGGGGAAAAGCTGTTTGCTGTTCATCTTTACTTTGGGGGGATTGTTTAGCTACTGTTTTTTTATTTCCTGTATTATTTTATTGTATTCTTAAAAACAGGAGATACCTTAATTTTGGTTTGCCTTTCGTGTTCAAACTCTCTAGCCAATAATCTTTGTACTGCATATTTGCAGGCTGCTATTTTGCCCTAATGTAAAAGCATTTTATCACCTTTTTTAATCAGACAAATTATTTCCAAAGTCATGTGAGCTAAAATTGGACTGTAATGTCCCTCCAGCTCAGTATAACTATATTCCCAGTTTCATCTATCTGGGAAGCCACTAAAATTCTGGTGTTTATTGTCTTCCTCTTCGGCTGTATCAAAGTTTGCTTGTACTTAGATAATTCCCTCTGTGTTTGCAATATTTGTGAAGAAGGGTGCTGTAGTTTAAGAATGTCTCGTATTGTGTGTGTCTACACAACAACAGGTTCTAGTTTAAGACAGAAGTTTAAGGGACAGATTCTATGCTGTGCCTCTCTCAGGAGATGCAGCCCATATGGCACAGTTCATGGCATGCATTTTCTTGATTTCCCTTTTTATATCTCTCTGCTTCTGGGATGCTGATCTAACTTCACCAACTTCTCTGTTGCTGTTGTTGGTTTGCTTCACATCCAAGAATAGCTAGAGCACAAAGTGCTGGCCACACCTCTTCCATCACCAAAATGTGAAGTGGGACTAAGCATGTGAAGCGGCATGTCAAGGAGAGCTGCATTTCCTTTACACTACTGCAGCATACAAATCTATCTCCAAATATTTCTAAATGGTGTTATGCTCTGCCAATTCTTCTCGGCTCACTGTAACCTTCTCTTTCTCTCACTCCTTTCTCCATCCCTTTTTTCACATTCCGACTTCCTCCTAAAAACTGATATCTTTTCATTAGCCTTGAATCAGCCTCTCCAATTCTCTTTCCCACTTTGTCATCTTCTATCTGTTTACAAAGCGCATCTGATATTGCAGTAATAGTAGAGAACAATCTTTGTAGTGTCTCCTTCCTTTTCCTATCAAAGCCAATAAGTTCATGGAGTATAGGTCCATTAATAGGTATTAGCCCGGACGAGCAGGGATGCAAAACCATGCTCTGAAGTGTCTCTAGCCTCTGTTTGCCAGAAGCTAGGACTGGGCAACAGGGGATGGATCACTTGATGATTACCTGTTCTGTTCATTCCCTCTGAACCACCTGGCATTGACAACTATCCGAAGACAGGATACTGGGCTAGTTGGACCACGGGTGTGACTAATATGGCCATATTCTTATGTTCAATAGCAACATTTCCATTCATTTCTTCAATCGAAGGATTGATCCCATTACTTTGTAAGCAATAAAATTTAACCTAATGCTGTCCTTTTCTCAAATGTTCATATGAAGTATAATTGTCTTGTGCATGTGGCACACTCTAAACACTATCAGTTGTGTTTTCCTGGAAAATAACCTGGGCTATTGAAAAGATTCATACTGTCTTTTTTTGTAATTATGTAGCTCATACTAGTAATACATAACTAAGAGGCACTGTGAAAAGACAACTAATTTACCCTTTGAGAAGACAGTTTCAGAGATCTGCCTGCCAGCACATTTAGCAGATTGTTCATTTGATTTGTCAGACTATAATGTTTTGCATAAGGATGCAGCTCCAGCCACTTGGGATTAAACAGAGCTGTGTAAGGATGGCTGCTGCACAACTGTTGTATTTTCTGAGACAGTACTGGTCACAAAGGCAACACTAACAAAGAAAGGGAATGAATGAACAGAGAAACAGAGGTGGCAGGAGACTGGAAAACACAAGATAGATGTTTACAAGTTAGGATAATGATTCCAAAAAGGATATGCTGGTAGACATTGGGGAGGGGGGAAGGGGAGAGGTATTTTAATGAAGCTTTTATTTTCTCTTTTTTTTTTTTGCAAGAGATGTTTTTAAGGGTCTCCTACCATCACCGCGCACACACACACTCTCTCTCTCTCTCTTACTTTTTGACACATCTTTTCAAGTTCTGCCTCATCTGGTTTCATCCAGCTTTACAAGCATCTAGTGAAAATGAGACAGGCAGTTCACAGCAGAAGTCCCTTCTGGGGAAAAGAAAAGAACATAACTTACATCCCTCAATAAATCTGTCCTTTGTTTTTGATTTCCTAGTGGTAATTGAGGGCTTTTACAGCTAAAACAAGCTATTTTTAGAGTTATGAAAAGTAGATTAGTTTCCCTTGGTGGTTCATGGATGTTTTGGGCAACTACTTTATTCCTACTAAACTTAAATAACCTAAATGAATAAACTTTCATATGCCACAGTAATAAATAATAGGGGAAAATATTTTGTTTGGGCCTGACAAATTACAAAACCAAAGAGAGAGAAGGGGAGCAATGAAAAGCGATACAGCTGCATGATAAATGTAGTCATGTGTATTGATATCTCCCTATTTTTTTAATGCAAATTAATATTTTGGCTTTGTTTATTTATGGCCTATCTTTTCAAAGAGTCACGTTAGTTAATACCTTAGCCGGAATGGAATTGTTGCCCAGAAGACAATTTTTGAGCTCTTTGAAAGTATTTTTTTTCCCCAGCAGCAACTTGGAGTGAGGATGGTTTAGGTCTGAGAAAGGATGACATATATGTGGGCTATTTGGAAGAAATCCAGGACATGAGCATGGAAGGAGGGCATCGGTCATGTGACCATGATAGAAGAAAGCTGCTCTCTCTAAGTTTCTCTAACTCTGAACAAGAACTTTATTCGTAAACTGGAAAATAGTATTTGTCCCTAAAGTTAATCTCTCTCTCTCTTTCTTTGTCATGGTCTAGAACCTTTTCTCTCCCCATGCGTAATGAGGAGGGTAGCAGACAGATGGAAGAGAGGTAGGCGGGAGCTAGGTTGCAGCAAAGCAAAGATCTTAAAGATAATCTAGGTGATCTGCAAAACTAAGTAGAAATACCCTAAGTCTTCTTCAGATCTGTTTACACTACGAAATTAGTTCGAATTTTAGAAACCGATTTTATACAGTTGATTGCATACGTCCACGCTAAGTGAATTAAGTCAACAGAGTGCGTCCTCACTACCGTGGCTAGCATCGACTTACAGACAGTGTACTGTGGGTAGCTATCCCACAGTTCGAGCAGTCTCCACTGCGCATTGGAATTCTGGATTAAGCTCCCAATGCCTGATGGGGCAAAAACATTGTCATGGGTGGTTTGGGGTACATGTCATCAGCCCCCCCCCCCCCCCGTGAAAGCAACTGCAATCATTTTGCGCCTTTTTTCCTGGGTTACCCATGCATGTGGCACCTTAGAGACTAACCATGGCAAGCATGAAGCCCACTGAGCTCACTGTCACCATACATCTCCTGGGTGTTGTTGACAGATGCAGTACTGCATTGCTACACAGCAGCAGCTCCTTGCCTTTGTGGCAGATGGTGCAGTAGTACTGATAGCCATCATACATCTCCTGGGTGTTCCTGGCAGACCTCGGTGAGATCGATCAGGGGCACCTGGACAGACATGGTTATTCTCCTCTTAGAGCACCGAATGGTCATTCTCTTCTTTAAGTTTCGTCTCATGGAGATTCAGTCCTTCCATGGAATATCATGAGAGCTGGAGGCTTCTGCCTTAGGCTGCTCTCCCAGTCATCAGTACTGCGCGGTCACACCTTCCGCAGCCTACCCATGGCTCATGAAGCCTGGACAATAGTAAGAAGCAGTTCAACTATAGGCTGAGCAAGTGCAGAATTGGTGTTAGAATGTGCCTTTGGACATTTAAAAGATCACTGGTGCTGTTTGCTGACTAGGTCAGACCTCAGCGCAACTAACATTCCCATTGTTATTGCTGTTTGCTATGTGCTCCATAATATCTGTGAGAGTAAGGGGGAGATGTTTATGGTGGGGTGGGAGATTGAGGTAAATCATCTGGCGTCTGATTTTGAGCAGCCAGACACTAGGGCGATTAGAAGAGCACAGCAAGGTGCACTGTACATCAGAGAGGCTTTGAAACCCAGTTTCATGACTGGCCAGCCTTCGGTGTGACAGTTGTGTGTGTTTCTCCTTGATGGAGACCCACCCCCTTTGTTGATTTTAATTCTCTGTAAGCCAACCACCCTCCCCCCTTCGAAATAAAGTAACTATTGTTTGAAACCATGCATTCTTTCTTTATTAATTAAAAAAAATAGATAACAGACAAGGTAGCCTGGGTGGGGTGGGAGAAGAGGGAAGGACAAGGCCACATTGCTTATTGTAGCCACACTAAAAATCAAACTGTTTGAATGACAGCCTTCTGTTGCTTGGGCCATCTTCTGGAGGGGAGTGGCTGGGTGCCCGGAGCCCTTCCTCCGCGTTCTTGGGCGTCTGGGTGAGGAGGCTATGGAACATGGGGAGGAGGGTAGGCGGTTATACAGTGGATGAAGTGGGGGTCTGTGCTCTTGTTGGCTTTCCTGCAGCTCCAACAGATGCTTCATCATGTTCATTTGCTCCCCCATTAGCCTCAGCATTGCGTCCTGCCTCCACTCTTCGTGCTCACTTAATTCTTTCCCGGCTTCTGCCACTGAATGCCTCCATGCATTAAGCTGTATCCTATCAGTGCAGGAGGACTGCATGAGCTCGGAAAACATGTCATTGCGAGTGTGTTTTTTTCACCTTCTAATCTGTGATAACCTCAGGGACAGAGATGATAGGGGAAGCGTAGAAACATTCTATGCTCTACGATTCTGGGGGGACTGCACGGTCACCTGTGCTGCTGAGTGCTGCTGAGTTCGCCATGTTGCCTAAACAGGAAAAGAAATTCAGAAGTTTCCGGGGCTTTTCCTGTGTACCTGGCTAATGCATCAGAGTTCAAAGTGCTTTCCAGAGCAGACACAATGGAGCATTCTGGGATAGCTCCTGGAGGCCAATACCATTAATTTGCATCGGCACTACCCCAAATTCGACCCAGCAAGGTCGATTTTAGCGCTACTCCTCTTGTCGGGGAAGAGTACAGAAGTCGATTTTAAGAGCCCTTTAGGTCGACCAAACAGGGTTGGTTGTTTGGACACAGTCATTTTTAAATCAACCTAATGTGGCTAAATTCGACCTAACCCTGTAGTGTAGACCAGGCCTTAGACATAGTCAGACCAGTGACCATGGAAGATTATTTCTGTAGCAGCAATATTGGGGACAGATTGAAGGTGGCATCCATTAGGTCAGATGAAGAAGCTGAAGTTACTAAAGTGACAATTAATCCTTAGGACCTGAACAGGGTTTTGGCAGAGAGGAATGGGCAAATTTTTGAGGAGTTGTATAAACAAATAACATGAATTAGTAACAGTATTACTATGCGGGAGAGGGAAAGAGCAGTGTCAAAAATTGCAGTGCTGAAATTGAGTTATCATTGTCACCCATCGATAAGAATTCAAAAAAAAATTAAAGAGGTATTTTACATGCACTTCGGAAAGCTCCCCCTTAATAAAGCTCAACATAAAGTTGATAACATTGAAACTAGTATTGTTTGAAAAATACTATTAAGAAGAAAATGTACAAGTTACCACCTTCTCTGACATTCAGATTGCAGGAAATGCCAACAGGATGATATACGCAGCTCCTTGCTCGGCTTCCTGGCTTTTGTGGATCCTATTCTTAAGTGCCTAACTCTTCCCAAGCATTGTATAGAGAGCTAAGTGTCCAACTTCGGGCTGTGGATTCCACTAAGCGGTAGAGCACCAAAAGTTAGGTTTTGCAACACAGAGCCTAAGTCCACTTTGTGGATCTAGCACATTCTCTCTGAACATTTTGCATGGCAACTAGTTCCAAGGAAAATTTGCACGATTAAAGTCTCAAGTGACAACATCATTTCCAGTAGTTGATAAAGACTGAATAAAATGTTCTGTTTTGAACTGTTCCCATTGACTGAAAATTAAATATAAATGTAATTGAAATATTGTTGTTTTGTATCATTTTATCAAGCAATATTGGGACTAAGGAACATGACATAAACAGTGCTGAGGATAATGGCATTACCTTCATGAACGTGTACTGGTCTTGTCACTTTCAATTCCATCTTCCCCAGAACAAGTATTATGATCTTGTATAAGAGTTGACACTAGAAGTGCTGTGGAGAGTTAAGATCACTTGAGAGATATTGTGATCAAGAGGGAGAGAAAATATTGTTATAGCAGGGGTGTTTATTACAGTGCATAAGCTTGAGACTCCTAGGGGTCTCCCAAGAAGAAGGCTCAGGGGCTTGGGCTGTTCTAAAGCAACTTGTTTCTAAAGGCCAGATCCTCAGCTGGTATAACTTGACATATCACCATATGGTTAAATTGAGCTACTTCTATTTACACTATCCAAGGATCTGGCCCAAAAAGAGGACAGATTTTTCTGAAGCTTTTAGCCTAGAACACTGTTTCTCAGTAGTAGAGCAGTGCTGCCTTTGGTGAAAGTTCTGTAGAATGGAAATATCTGTGTGCAGTTTTGACCTCCTCTGTTCAGGATAATCAAGACTTGTAAATAACTGTCTTACACTAGAAAATACCCTGACTCTTCCAAAAGGAAACTGATCTAGTACAAGGCCCCAAAGTCTGCTTCTGATCAGCAAATGTGCAAAAAATTATAAATCTATTGTGTGTATTTGAATGAAAATAAAAATGTGCTATTAATTAGTTTAATGATAAGAAAAGAACTAATAAATGAGGGAAAACAGTTTTAACTATTGGAAATCAGGATGAATATTTCATATAGTTATAATTGGTATGGCAGGTATCACCAAGTAGTGCTGTTACATATGTTCTTCGGTGTTTGTCGTTTTTCTTTACTGTGCAAGCAAATGTTCCATTTTAGGAAGCCGTATTGTGTTGTTTGCTTTGGAGTTAATCAAGGTTTTGTGGAGAAGGAGCTGTGAGAGCAGAAAGAGAGTTTGCTGACTGTCTTGGTCCCTGATTAGAGTCAATTCTAGAGGCAGAATTGCTCTTTAGGAACCAGGCATTGTTGTTGGCTGAGATTCCTGAAAGAAGGGATGCCCTGCATGCTCTTTGATCACTTCTGCTCCAGGGCTGGAGTACATTTGAAAATAAAACAAGTTATCCTAGAACAGGGGTTCCCAAACTTATTTCGCGAATTGTTCAGAGTAAGCCCCTGAAACGGTGAACTGCGGCCACTGGGAGCTGCAAGCGACCATACCGGCGGATGCTCAGGTAAACAAAACATCTCGCAGCTCACCGGAGCTTACCCTGAACAAGCTGCGAACCAAGTTTGGGAACCCCTGACCTAGAATAAACCCAGACTCTTTGCCTGGTTTCTCCTCCACTGGGAAACTGATTTGCAAGAAACTAGACAGACATTGGCTAGCACTCTGGAGATGGGCAACAGTTATGTCAGAATATGACACTGATGTTGGAAGCAGGGGCAATATTATAAACTTTTGCCTCAATCAGCAAAGGCTAGTAACTTCTGTTGTAGAAGGAAATTATTTATTACTGTTTCTTCCTGAATACTGGTTGAAAGGCATTGACTATTCAGGGCACTGTTTGGATGATCTAGGAATGTTTGGCCAAATTCATCCTGGTGAACCTTCCTTGACTTCTTTAGAACACATCGACCCACAAGTGTGTGTACAACTCCAGATGAACATCAGGGATACATCAGTACATCTCCTTCAGATATACATAAGAACTGGCTAACTGACAGATCTCAAAGTAGTCATCAGTGGGTAACATCATCAAATGGGGTTGTTTCTAGTGGGATTCCACCGGGATAAGTACTAAACCCAATACTATTCAGCATTTTCATCGGTGATCTGGAGATAAATATAAAATCACAGCTGATAAAATTTACATATGACACAAAGATAGGCAGAGTGGTAACTAATGATGGGGGATCTGCATTGTGTGGTAAGCTGAACCTATTCAAAGAAAATGTGTTTTAATCCAACAAAATGGAGGACTTCATCCTGGAAACCAGTGATTCTGAAAAGGATTTGGTGTCATGAGCAACTCAGCATGTGGTACCACTGTGATGCTGTGGCTAAAAGGGTTCATGCAATCCTTTGGTTTATAGAGAAATAGGGAGATGATTTTTACCTCTATAAAGAGCTCAATCTATTTAGCTTATCAAAAAGATTAAGAGGTGACTTGATTACAGTGTAAAAGTACCTTCACTGGGAGAAAATACTGAGTCATCAAAAAGTCTTTAACTTGAGGAGATAGGTAGAACAAGAGAACCAATGGTTGAAAGCTGAAGCCAGACAAATTCAAATTAGAATTTAGGCACAAATGTTCAACAGGGAGGGTGATTAACCATTGAAACACACTCCCAATAACAGTGGTGGAGTCTTCATTTCTTGATGGCTTCCAATCCAGACTGGAGCCTTTCTGGAATGTGTGTTAGCCAAACACAAGTTGTTGGGCTTAGTACAGGGACGACTGGGTAAAATGTAATGTCCTGTGTTATACAGAAGATCAGACTATATGATCTAATGCAGTGATTTGCAACCAGGGGTTCAGGGGGACAACCAAGCAGGGCCAGCATTAGACTCACTGGTGCCCAGGGCAGAAAGCCAAAGCACCACCACCCTGAGCTGAAGCCCAGGGACGTGAGCCCCGCCACCCGGGGCTGCAGCCAAATACTGAGCAATGTAACTTTACAGGGGCCCCTGTGACATGGAGCCCCAGGCAATTGTCCTGCTTGCTACCCCCTAACACTGATCCTGGCTTTTATATGCAGAAAATCAGTTAGTGTGGCACAGGTGGGCAGTGGAGTTTTAATAGCATGTTGGGGTCGGGGGAGCTCAAGAAGAAAAAGGTTGAGAACCCCTGACCTAATGGTCCCTTCTGGCCATAAATTCTATGAATCATCCCTCTCACTTGAATTTTCATTGTCTAAATCTTCCATTCAGGAAACTCAAAGTATGTGTACATTTCACAGACATTCACTGAAGCAAATAGCGAAAGAAGAACAATAGACATACTTGAATACTTGATGTAATGTACATGTTACTCCTTTCCTCCTATCTCATTGGGTCAATTTTAGTTCTTGATTGCTTAAGTAAAACTCACTTTGGTTAGACTTAATTAGTCAGATGTTGGTGACTTTTGATCACTATTTGTTTGCAGGATGTTTATGACTGGTTCATGTGGGTCAGAAAACTGTCTCTTGAGTCTTCCCTACCACCCTGATCTCATGTTAAAATATTACGGTTTGATAGGCCAGCAAAGTCAGCATCCAGTCTGTATAATATGTCAGTGAAGTATGTCAATCAGCAGTTCAGTCTCTGTAGAAATGTGCACAGAATCTTTACAAAAAGAAAAGGAGTACTTGTGGCACCTTAGAGACTTGCACGTTTATTTGAGCATAAGTGAGCTACAGCTCACTTCATCGGATGCCGAAAGCTTATGCTCAAATAAATATGTGAGTCTCTAAGGTGCCACAAGTACTCCTTTTCTTTTTGCGGATACAGACTAACACGGCTGCTACTCTGAAAAGAATCTTTACAGTAAATATGGGTTTGATATTGCATTGTCTGTCCAAGGTGAGTCAGATTAAGTCCAAGTCTTTCAACCCTCAGATTTCAGAGTAGCAGCCGTGTTAGTCTGTATTCGCAAAAAGAAAAGGAGTACTTGTGGCACCTTAGAGACTAACAAATTTATTTGAACATAAGCTTTCATGAGCTACAGCTCACTTCATCGGATGCATTTGGTGGAAAATACAGTGGGGAGATTTATATACACACACAGAGAACATGAAACAATGGGTTTTATCATACACACTGTAAGGAGAGTGATCACTTAAGATGAGCCATCACCAGCAGCAAGGGGGGGAAAGGAGGAAAACCTTTCATGGTGACAAGCAAGGTAGGCCATTTCCAGCAGTTAACAAGAATATCAGAGGAACAGTGGGGGGTGTGGTGGTGGGGAGAAATAACATGGGGAAATAGTTTTACTTTGTGTAATGACTCATCCATTCCCAATCTCTATTCAAGCCTAAAGTTAAATGTATCCAGTTAGCAAATTAATTCCAATTCAGCAGTCTCTCGTTGGAGTCTGTTTTTGAAGTTTTTTTGTTGAAGGATAGCCACCCTCAGGTCTGTAATCGAGTGACTGGAGAGATTGAAGTGTTCTCCAACTGGTTTTTGAATGTTATAATTCTTGACGTCTGATTTGTGTCCATTTATTCTTTTACGTAGAGACTGTCCTGTTTGACCAATGTACATGGCAGAGGGGCATTGCTGGCACATGATGGCATATATCACATTGGTAGATGTTCAGTGAACGAGCCTCTGATAGTGTGGCTGATGTGATTAGGCCCTATGATGGTGTCCCCTGAATAGATATGTGGACAGAGTTGGCAACGGGCTTTGTTGCAAGGAGAGGTTCCTGGGTTAGTGGTTCTGTTGTGTGGTGTGTGCTTGCTGGAGAGTATTTGCTTCAGGTTGGAGGGCTGTCTGTAAGCAAGGACTGGCCTGTCTCCCAAGATCTGTGAGAGTGATGGGTCATCCTTCAGGATAGGTTGTAGATCCTTGATGATGCATTGGAGAAGTTTTAGTTGGGGGCTGAAGGTGATGGCTAGTGGTGTTCTGTTATTTTCTTTGTTGGGCCTGTCCTGTAGTAGGTGACTTCTGGATACTCTTCTGGCTCTGTCAATCTGTTTCTTCACTTCAGCAGGTGGGTATTGTAGTTGTAAGAATGCATGATAGAGATCTTGTAGGTGTTTGTCTTTGTCTGAGGGGTTGGAGCAAATGCGGTTATATTGTAGAGCTTGACTGTAGACAATGGAGCGTGTGGTATTATCTGGATGAAAGCTAGAGGCATGTAGGTAGGAATAGCGGTCAGTAGGTTTCCGATATAGGGTGGTGTTTATGTGACCATCGCTTATTAGCACCGTAGTGTCCAGGAAGTGGATCTCTTGTGTGGACTGGTCCAGGCTGAGGTTGATGGTGGGATGGAAATTGTTGAAATCATGGTGGAATTCCTCAAGGGCTTCTTTTCCATGGGTCCATATGATGAAGATGTCATCAATGTAGCGCAAGTAGAGTAGGGGCATTAGGGGACGAGAGCTGAGGAAGCGTTGTTCTAAGTCAGCCATAAAAATATTGGCATACTGTGGGGCCATGTGGGTACCCATCGCAGTGCCGCTGATTTGAAGGTATACATTGTCCCCAAAAGTGAAATAGTTATGGGTGAGGACAAAGTCACAAAGTTCAGCCACCAGGTTAGCCGTGACATTATCAGGGATACTGTTCCTGACGGCTTGTAGTCCATCTTTGTGTGGAATGTTGGTGTAGAGGGCTTCTACGTCCATAGTGGCCAGGAGGGTGTTTTTAGGAAGATCACCAATGGATTGTAGTTTTCTCAGGAAGTCAGTGGTGTCTCTAAAATACCTGGGAGTGCTGGTAACATAGTTATCTTAAGTGATCACTCTCCTTACAGTGTGTATGATAAAACCCATTGTTTCATGTTCTGTGTGTGTGTATATAAATCTCCCCACTGTATTTGTCACCAAATGCATCTGATGAAGTGAGCTGTAGCTCATGTAAGCTTATGCTCAAATAAATTTGTTAGTCTCTAAGGTGCCACAAGTACTCCTTTTCTTTTTGCGAACCCTCAGATTGTGATCATTTTGTTCAGTCTGCATTCCCTTAACAGCTTTGTACTGGAACAGCCCTGGCAATATGTTTATTGTAGGAAACAATAAATTCATCTGCTCATAAGTAAACAATTTAGATGATTTTGGAATGGTGGAAGGAGAATTGGTTCCTTTACTTGAAGAAATGTTGATATACTTCTGTAGTTATGTATCATCAGCTAGATATGCAAGTGATGGCTGTCTTAAAAATGTGTATAATAGTAGTAGTAGAGACTATTGAGGCATGAGTGTGCTCTTGTATCAAGGATTCCTACACATTCCTTTTTGGGGAACTTGTTGGTTTCTTAATGAATGGGGGGCGGGCATGTGTGTGTATGGGGGGCGGGCATGTGCACGAGCACAAAATGCTGGACTTCTCTTTAGACAGCTCCTCAGATGGACATATCACAAAATAAAATTCAAAGAGGGAAGGCAGTCACCATTCTTCATGATCTTATGTACAGTGGAGCTGATAAAGAGAGACCCTCAGAAAGATTAATGAATACTGGGAGACAAATTCTGCCCTTGAATGTGCTTATAGCTCCCATTAAATTGGTGGCAACCACACATGGTGCATATAAGAGCAGAATTTATCCCCATGTGTTTACATCCATGTTACATTTAAGTCAATAGATTTTTTTTCTAAAAAAAATCTATAGTTAGACACAATTTTCTATATTAATATTTTTAGTTTCTCATTGCTGCTCTTTTTTCTTGTAATATTCTCTTAGAAACTACAGAATAAAAATCCTTTCCTAGTGCTTTTGCAAACACTGATTTTTCTCTCTCTTTATTATTGACTACAAGCTGACACAGAATGCAATGGATACTTCCAAACAGCATAATTTTCTGTTCCATCAGAGTTGTTAGCACTGTCCTGGGAATGGGATTTATTAATTGATTTGCGCTCCCTGTTTATCTAGGGTTTTTTCCCCATTATTTATACCACACTTATTACTGTGGAATCTGAGCTACTTTTCTAGCTGTGCAGCAGAGATTCAAACAAATAGTGTAGTGCGATGTAATAGCAGAGGGAACAGGGTTTTTATAGCATAGGGTGATGGGTGTCTGCTCAGGACATCACTTTTCAATGAAGTATTATGACTCTGGTAGGTATTCCATTCCTTACGAGAAAAATAAATAGTACAGGTCTAAAGTGACCAATTGTCCCTGGTACAATGTAACACTCTTTGTGTTTCAGACAAGTATAATACATAGAGTTTTTAATAAAGGACCACATGAAGACGCCATCTGGATTCTAGACAGAATATTCCCATGCTCCAGATGCCCCTGCAAAGTGCAGGCAAGGAGGGAATGGCCTTACCCTGAGAGGTCTGAGCATCTTTGGCTCTCATGAGCTTAATTTGGAGATGACAATATTCAGAGGAGGTGCCACTCACTACCTTTCAATTCAAACTCCTAGGGTCCAATCTCATAAGGTGCTAAATATCCTGGCCCTAATTAATCAAAGCACCTAAGCATAAATTTAACTTTAACCACATGAGAAGCTAGACTGAAATTAGGCATGTGCTTTGCTGGACAAGGGCTAAAATGCTCAATATTTTGCATGACCAAGTCACTATTGGGCGGGGGGGAAGGAGAAATATGGGCAGTAATGAGAAAGAGATGGGGACACCATGACAAAAGATATTTTAAAGAATAAAACAGAAAGATGCAAGAGGGAGAGTAATGGGAAATGTACTTTGTTTACTTACAAAGGAAAAGAGACAGACAAGATGCAAAAGTACTGGAGTGTTGCATAGTCATAAACTTGTTTCCCATTTATAATGCTTTGTCCATTCAAAAGGCTACTATAAGCAAAATGATACCTGCCTGTACATACTTCCTGGAAAACAACTAACAACCCAAACATATACATATTGTGACTACTTTTATGAATTCTGCCGTAGTAGACTACATTTCTCTTTGTCAGTTTCTTTGTGCTTACCTCCCTCACTATGTGATATCAGTGTATATGAGTGATACAAGAACTAGCATAAAAAACAGATATAGGAACTGTACAGCAGAAGCTGAAATATGATAGGATTACATCATTGTGTTGAATGACAAGTTCATTCAGGAATTAGAATCCATGCAAATTGAACTTTATATTGCAACACATTTCTAAACTATTAATTCTGTCCAATCACATCAAAAATTCCAGTAGAATTCCATACATGTAGGAATATGTATTGTGAAGATAACTAGGTGTTACTGAAGAATCAGAATGTACACATACACACAGCCTACTGTGATACAATTTAGCACAGCCATCTATCAGGTAAAGCAGGGGTCTGCTCAAATCAGGTTGAGGTGCTCTTGCAAAGGTATTTATATAGAAAAGTGCACTCCCTGGCTGACTAGCTACTGCTGTCAATTAATTTTAAAATTAAAATTAGAAGGAAGCATTAGGATAATCTAATCAGACTTCTTACATATCACAGGCAACAGAACTTCCCAAAATAATTCCTAGAGTATATCTTTTAGAAAAACATCCAATCCTGATCTTAAAATGGTCAGTGACGGAGAATCCACGACAACCTTTGCTAACTTGTTCCAATGGTTAATAATGCTCACCGAAAAATTTACACCTTATTTCCAGTCTGAATTTGTCCAGCTTGAACTTCCAGTCATGGGATTGTGTTATTCTTTTCTCTGCTATATTGAAGAGCCAATTATTAAATATTTGTTCCCGTGCAGGTATTTATAGACTGTAATCAAGTCACCCCTTAACCTTCTCTTTGGTAAGCTGAATGGGTTGAGCTCCATGAGTCTATCACTGTGGCATGCTTTCTAATCCTTTAATCATTCTTGTGGCTCTTCTCTGAACTCTCTCCAATTTCTCAACAGCCTTCTTGAATTGTGGACACCAGAACTGGACTCAGTATTCCAAGAGTAGTTGCACCAATACAGAGTGCCAAATACAGGGGTAAAATAACCTCTCTACTCCTACTTGAGATTCCTCTGTTTATGCATTGGAGGATCACATTAGCTCTTTTGGCCACAATGTTGCATTGGATGCTCATGTTCAGCTGATTATCCACCATGACCCACAAATCTTTAGAGTCCCCGACAGAGTCCCCCATCCTATAAGTATGGCCTATGTTCTTTATTCCTAAAGGTATACATTTAGCTGTATTAAAACACATATTGGTTGCTTGAACCCAGTGTACCAAGTAATCCAGATTGCTCTGAATGACCTGTCCTCTTCTTTATTTACCACTCCCCAGTTTTTGTCATCTGCAAACTTTATCGGTGATGATTTTACGTTTTCTTTCTGATCATTGATAAAAATGTTAAATAGCATAGAGCCAAGACCAATTCCTGCAGGACCCCAGTGGAAATACACCCTCTCCATGATGATTTCCTGTTTACAGTTACATTTTGAGACCTATCCACTAACCAGGTTTTAATCCATTTAATGTGTGCCATGTTGATGTAATATCATTCTAGTTTTTTAATCAAAATATTATTCAGTACCAAGGAAAACATGTTACAGAAGTTTAAATATATTATGTCAGCACTGTTACCTTTGGCAACTTATAATTTCATCATAAAAAAGCTATTAAGTTAGACTGATGTGATCTGTTTTCTATATTTTCCATGTTGATTTGCATTAATTCCATTACCCTTCTTTAGTTCTTTATTAATTGAGTCCTGTATCAGCTTCTCTATTATCTTGCCTGGGATCGATGTCAGGCTCAGAGGCCTATAATTACCAGGGTCAACCTGTTTACCATTTTTAAAAATTGGCACACATTAGCTTTCTTCCAGTCTTCTGGAACTTTCCCAGTGTTCCAAGGCTTATTGACAATCATCAAGCATCTAGTGAGCTGCACAGCCAGCTCTTTTAAGATTCTTGGATGCAGGTTATCTGGACCTGCTGATTTTAAAATGTCAGACATTAACATTATTCAATTTAACGTCCTCCAGAGATACCAGTGGAATGGAAAGAGTACTATCACCGTATGATGAGACTATATCATCTGATTCCCCCCAAATATAGAACAGAGACATTTATTGCACACCTCTGCCTTTTCCGCATCATTATAGACATTTCTACTCTTTCCATCTAATAATGGACCAAATACCATGATCAGGATGCTTTTTGTTCCTATTATATTTTTTTAAATTCCTTATTGTTCTTAGCTCTGCTAGCCATAGATTTGTCTGTGTGTCCCTTGGATTTCCATATCAGTTTTCTAAAATTGTTAACATCTCATTTATATTAATGACTATGAACTTCCCCTTTCTTCCATATATATGTATATATATATATATATATATATATATATATTATAATTCTGATATGGAATTCCCCCATGTTCATTGCAACACTTTTTGAGTTAGGAAATTGTCATTTATTATGTTTAGAAATTCCAAGGATGTTTTACTACTGGGAGCATGAGATCTCCAAGTATGTGTCATTCAAATGGAAGTTCCCCTAGGATCACACAGCTTTGTTTCCTACACATTGTAGATAGATGAATAAGGAAATGGTCATCCTGTTCCCTAGTGTAATTTGGTGGTCTAAAGCACACACCAGCTAGTACCCCCTACTTGGGCTTTATCTGATAGTACATTGATCCATAAGCATTCAAGATCATTTGCCAGCCTGATTCTAGGAGAGCCAAAATTTTCCCATAAAACCATATACCACAAGAACTGATGCGACAATCTTCCCTTCACTAAAATAAGTTGTGACCAGAGCCTAAGCATCAAAATTTCCACTGGCTTCTATGCAGTTGGGACAAAACTTGGTCCTAAAGCAGGTGTATACTTGGAAAGTGCAGTTGTAGGGTAGACACCAAATGCCACTTCCAAGCTGAGGTGGGAGCAATAGGGAGCAACTTCCGCTGCTGTTGTGCAGTCAGGGAGGCCTAGAGAGCTTGAGAGAACCAGATAGTTTCAGAGACTGCTTTCTGTTTTATAGGCCTCACAGTAATGTGTGCCAACATACAGCCTTGTCTACGCTACTTATCAGTCAGAGATAATGTATGTAGAGTGGGGAAGGCCTAAGTGTTGTGTAACTCCACTGTCCCCAGCTTCCCCGCTATCAAAAGTGTATAAATTATGTTGCTTGGTAGTCAATTTTTTAAATCAAATCCATATTTCAGTTTTATGAAAACGTGATGAAATCATATTCTCTCCAAGTGGCTAAACCAAATTTTCTCCCTGGCCTCAGACTTTGTATGGCGAGTTTTATCTTGGAATAGTTTTTTACAATAAGTTATCAATCCTGTAAATAGAGTATTTATTATGGAAACACTGTCAGGCCAGGAAATATCAGCAATACTATAATAGATAAAAAGCTTTAACATCTCTGAGCAATCAGCTTTATTAACTTTCTATTTTCAAGAGATGCTCTACTTTCCATCTTTATATCTAGCTTTATATTTTCAAAAAAAGTCTCTTTTTTCCTCTATTCTTTTTTAAGGCCTTCTAATATTAAACACTCCACTATGTCACTTTACTATCTGTAATGTCAGTGCATTGCATACAGGCCATTATCACATACAAAGTGTTTTCAGGGATAGCAATTCCAAAGGACATATGTCAAAGTGATTTAAAATTCAGTAAATATTTACCAGTAGACTATTATATAGCCTCAAAACCGTGGTGGAATTTGTTTGTTACCTCTACTCTGTAATTCTGTTAAAGAGTACTTCGGAGTGAAATCATGATAAGAAATCAGCATATATACTTTTTTAAAAAAAATAATATGGCAATTGATGCTATCCTTTGAATTGCATATTTGGTTAACAATTGAAAATTATTATGTATTACATTTTGAGAGACGTGAAAATGTCTGGTAAGAGATAACAGACCAGTAAATCAAGAAACTAGCACTGTTGATATAAGATACCTGTGTGAAAGTACTTTGGTAGAGGTAATTTTCAAGGATCTAAAAGAAAATGGTCTTATAAATCTATTTAGGTGTGAAATCAACAATAAATTGATTAATAAAATGATTTCTTGCTAAATTCAAGTAGCTAATGCAGTGCAGTCACCATCTTCTTTTGCTTTTGTTTCTTGTTTTATTACTCTTATATCCTTACCCATTTTCCAGGTCATTCCAATAGTAATTGGAATTTTTTAATATTAATTTAATATTTTAATGGTTCTCTTTCCTTACTATTGATTTGTTATATGCCTATTTTATTTTTGCCAGAGTTTGCTTTGTGATCAGACCAAATAGGTAATATTTGTCATTCCAGTCTAATTCAAACATCTTTTTCAAAGAAAATAGAACAATGTTGTCTTTGGGTGACTTCCTCAGCCATTTTCCTATTTCTTTCTCTAATATACCAATTCTCAACTCTATTAGTGGAGCTTTGTGAAGCTTTTGTTAAAACAAAACAAAAATCCTGCAACCACATGAAGCTCTGCTCGTTTTGAGCTTGAACAAGACAATGAAACTATCTGGCTTCTCTGCAAAACTATTTTGGCCATTAACCTTTGGTATAACCTACAGGCAAAGTTATTTTGCTGCATTTTGGATAGCAAGGAACAAATAATTAAAACCAAAGTTTTGCTGTTTCATTTATAAACCTTCTTCCACTTATCACATAATAATGGGTTGTCTGGGTCCCTGATTGTCTCAGCCAATGTGATTGGGAGACCATATATGCCCCTTTTTAGGTCTTGAACTCTTGACTCCTGAGCACTGTCAACACCTTTTGTGAAGATAGTCACCACTTCACAAGATCAGGCTCATACTCTGAAGTGACTCAATCCTCTTCGCACTTAATTTTTCAACAGGACAAAAGTTGAAATTTTTTGTGCAACCACGATGTTGAAAACGTTCTGTTTCAATATTTTCAATCAAAACTAAACATTTTCACATTGCCCAAACCAACTGTTTTGTGTCAGTTGATTGAAATAACCGGAAACGCATCACTTTAAGTCAGTTGAATATGTGACTCCCATGACCCCATTCAGAGGTTAGAGGGAAAACTGCATTGTATTAGGGGAGATATAGTCCTCTGGGGAGCCTAGACCATAGGAGAGAATGGGGGCCCAAACCTCTCATAAGGCAATGTACTGGGAGGGAATGTAGCTTTGTTGAACTGCTTCAAAACAAAATGTTTAGGGTCAGTTCAAAAGACAAAATATTGTGATTTAGGTTGAATTGACCAAAATAAAATAGATTTACATTTAGATTTTCCCAATGGGAAATTTTGAGCAAAATCAAAATTTACTTATATGGATGCAAGATTGGACCCACTCCACCCCCCATGAGTGTGTGTGTGTGTGTGTGTGTGTGTGTGTGTGTATTATGGGTTTTCACATACAAAGATTTCCATTCTACTCTCACTAACACCAATATAAATGAGATTCCTTTCAAGTAAATGGGGAGAGCTGATGACAAAGCCATTAACCCTTAAAATAAACAATAATGGTCCAATCCTGTAAGGTGGAGAATGCTTTCCACTCCCATTGAAACAAATAGACATTTATGATGCTCAGTACCTCACAGAAGGCCCATTCTTATGCCCATTGAATTCAGTAAAGACTTACATTGACTTCATTTTTGATCAATCCCAGAGTTGGGCTTTTAAAGAACACATGAAAGAATACATGAATATAAACATACTCACAGCAAAATAATGGGTTTACTTTGTAGTAGTTTACCCTAGTATGAAACTTTGCTTTAGTTTTCCTATTTAATGATGGACAGAAAAGATAAAAGTGGTTTCTCATTAACTGGTTAATAAGAGATATTGTTTGTTCAATATTGAATTGTAGGTAGAATTTTATTAACCAATAGAAGCAAAGTAGAGTAACCACAATTCTTTATTTTCTGCTTTAAATGAAATTTAACAATACAATAAAAGACATTTATGGTGACTTGAAGTTGCTGTTAGTGTATTTGATAATCCATCTTCTGTACCCAGATTAAAAAAAGAGGATTCTTTATTTCTGCTCAACAAAAGGATTAAAGCTTCCCTCTAAAATCAGCAGCAATAACAATTTAGTGTTTCATTCTTCCCAGTGGAAATTAGGACCATGGCTACCGTGCCTTTCTGTTTTTGTCATAATTCTTTACAATGATGCTGCCAAAAATATACAGCTTGAAGCATCTCTGGAGACACACTCCCTATCAAAACAACAACATTACCACAACCAGTGGGCCTTACCTGAAATAAATAGAAGGCGCTTTCACTGATGATGGAAATGTCTTTAGAGGATATAAATCTAGATAAAAAGCTGTTACCAGTTTTATGAACTTTTCTGGCCAAAAGACCATTTCTAGAGCCTAATGAGTGAAGATACGTGTGGAAACAAAATGCAACAGCTGCCTCCTCCCCACACATATACAGACATGCTCTCACATACCTTTATTCTGCAAGCATCCATTAACTTACTGCTTTTTCCAACTTCCCTGCAACACTCTGCACACAAATTTCCTAATGGCTGCCATGGTGCCATTGCTTTCTTAACTGCTCCATTTATTAAAAGTATAACAACTTGACAATGAATTTCTCATGAAAAGTAGACTTTGTTTTACTTTGCTTTGCTTGATCCACTTTTCAGGCTCTGTGTGCGCACAAGTTGCTGTATACAACTTAGTTTTCAACACCCATATTTTTCTATAGCATGTAACCACCATAGAGCTGTATTCCTGACTTTTGAGCACTGCTGTATAAAATAAAAATAATTAACTGACTTTAATGCCTGATATTTTGTGCTCGTCAGCACTTGTGCTTGCAAATGTTACAATTTTCATTTGCATCACAAAGCACATAGTTTGGTAGTTAGACATCTCCAGCTATTTTTATTACATTAAAAAACCGCATTAAAAGCACATTATTAAAATTGCAAAATCAAGCACTCCAAAATGAGGAAATACCAAATTTAAGGTTGTCTGGGAACCTTAATTTGAACCTCTTGTGCATAAGCATGATGACAGTGTGACTAAGTGGGACTGTTCTTAATGTTTCCTCTGAATATTATAGGGGTGCCCCAGTTTCCCCTATGCATTTCTTAAGTCTCTAGGTGGTGGGATAAGGGGGTGTAATTGTTGGAGAGCAAAGGGCCAGTGTACGTAAATGGCCAACACTCTGTCTCCTGGCAACTGATGGCCTGGACCCTCCCCCTCCCCCCGGCAAGGTGAGAGCTAAAGGGTTGGAGAACAAAGGAATCAGGTGACCTCCTGGCCCAGGAAAGGGACAAAGCCCAGAAGAGGAGGGGCTGGAGGATGAGCCAGGTTGGGGCCGGCTGGGGACGTAGAGTTGTCTGGCTCCCTGCTCCCCAAAAAGGAACCAGGTGCAGGGGGTCCTGTTCTTTGTACCTACAAGCTCTGTTTTTGACCATGTTCCTGTCATCTAATAAACCTTCTGTTTTACTGGCTGGCTAAGAGTCACGTCTGACTGCGAAGTTGGGCTGCAGAACCCTCTGGCTTCCCCAGAGCCCCACCTGGGCGGACTCACTGTGGGAAGCGCACAGAGGGGAAGAGGATGTTGAATGCTCCAAGATCAGACCCAGGAAGGTGGAAGCTATGTGAGCTGCTTGCCCTGAAGACAGGCTGATCACAGAGAGGGAACTTCCCCAGAGTCCTGACTGGCTTCATAGGGAGCAGTTCCAGAGCAATGCCCAGGGACTCCATGACAGATAGTCATTAATGACATGAGCACATACTATTTGTTCCATAGGATCCCTGCCTTTGTGGGTGGGTGTGTTCATTCAGTACAGCAGAACCTCAGAGTTATGAGCACCTCAGGAATGGAGGTTGTTCGTACCTCTGAAATGTTCATAACTCTCAAAAAAATGTTATGATTGTTCTTTCACATGTTTACAACTGAACATTGACTTAATACAACTTTAAACTTTACTATGTAGAAGAAAAATGCTGCTTTTAACCATCTTAGTTTAAATGAAACAAGCACAGAAACCAACTTGTGCACACTCAGAGCCTTGTCAAATTTTTTTTTTAATCTGTCCCTTTATTTTTTAATATAGTTTACATTTAACACAGTACTGTATTGTATTTGCCTTTGGTGGGGAGGGAAGAGGGGGTCTTTGCTGATGATTGATTACATACTTCCAGGTCCAAATGAGGTGTGTGGTTCACCGGTCAGTTTGTAACTCTAGTATTCGTAACTCTGAGGTTTTTACAGTATTTTGTTTTCTCTTCATTGCTCAATGTAAGGTCTTTATTTACTGCACACTATTTAAACCCTGCTCTAAAGACAGAATTATAAATTTTCTCATACTTATGCTTATACTAAAGTGCTGAGTGATTCACAAACATTAATTTTTTTTTTCATAACACCATGCTTATTAGATGAGCAGGTGGAATTATCCCCATTTCACACCTTGGGAACTGTCAGATGACCTTAATAGTTGGCAGTGCTACCCACCCCATTTGTAATTATCTTTTATTATTTGTATTATGGCAGCACTTAAGAGGCCCTGATCATGATTGGGTCACTATTTTGTTTGGTGCTTTCCCACTACGCAAGCAGGTCTAGTCCCTGCCCACAACAGCACAATATGTTAAAGGGGCTGCACCCCACATGTTAGTTTTGTGCCCCTAGTCAATTTTTAAATATTTAAAAATGGAATGGGAAGCAAGGAACATTGAAGGGAGCTATTGAGGGGGCATAGAGTAGATGATCCAAGGAACCAAAGGGCAAGAAGGAAACTGCAGGGGCTGAGGGACCTGGAGGGAGGTAAGGAAGGAATCACAGGCAGGCATGTGTGGATTGGACCTCTAGAGAAGGGACTTTTTTAGGCATCATAGAGTGTGGAGCTGGAGTACAGGGGTTAAGCAGGAACATAGATGTGAGCAAATTCAGGAAAACTGAGCAGGAAGATAGGGCTACCTTTTATCACTTTTTAAAAAAATAAAACCCAAGGAAATTCATAAACAAAAATGCATTTGCTTAGAGCTGAAGTCACTCAAGTGTATGTCCTATCAACACAGCCAGTAAAAATCTAGGAAATTATTGCTTAAAGGAGGCAGGCCTATACATTAAGATGTGTATATATTTTGAAATCTCTTGCATTTTCCATTTAAACTCAGACCACTTTATACACTTCTAACCTCCTTGGAGAAGCTGTGATTATTTATCTACCTACCCATCTGCCCTATCATTAGTTGTTGCTGTTTTGTTTTTTATCTCTAAAGTAGCATAATATGTAAGAACCATGCCACAAAAAGTGTTATGCTGCAGTAAACTGCTTCTGCCCCCAACCTAATTAAGATTAGGAGGAATCTAATTTTGTCCCAATTTGCCAACTGACACGTGTTATCTTTATGAATTGTGTATACTTATTTGGTTTGACTAAAGCTTCATTGCATCCTGTGATAGTGAGAGGAATAAAAAAAGACAAGAAGTTATGTAACACAATTTCCTGTCCTAAAACAGAAAAGAATTAGACTTTTCATAAATCCGTCACAGACCAACTCACATAGTGTGGAGGGGTCCTACCAGTGTATGGTAATGGAACTTTTTACCACAGCCATGGAAGTGTGTGTGTCTGTCTTGTGCACATTGTGAAATGTACAGGAAAAAAGCCCCAGTAGCTCAGAGCTGCTGAAATATGCAGGAGACAGTTTACCGATATAGGCTCTCAACTTGCCAGGTCCCAGATGTGGGATTTATAGTGTGTGACAGTTACTCAGAAAGTGGGACATTCATAATGGAAGCTTAAAACACTGTGGAATTAATGTATTTACTGCAAATAACTCTGCCTATATATTCAGTTTCAAATGTAGTTTCATTGAATTTGAAATGTTTAGGAGCAAAGTATGGATTTTGACAAAAAATGTAACAGGAAAATGTCTAATTGTTTCATTTGGAAAATGTTGAAACGTGATTCATTTCATTTTGACCTTTATGTTATATTAATATTATGTATATGTAATATAGTAATATAATATAAAGTCAAAATGAAACAGTTCAGTGGTCTAGAAGCTAAAAGATTCAATGATCTTGAATTAATTTTTGTGGATTTTTGTTACATGGGAAATTTCAAAATGTTTTTTCATTGAGATTCAGAATGAAAACAAAATAGAAATGTTGGAATTTCTCATGGAATGGTAATTCAGATCACCTGGTAGCTCCAGTTCTGAGTTATGATACGTATTTGTTTTCATGCTTACTGAAATGCTTCTTGCTTACAATGTCACCTGAAAGTGAGAATAGGCATTCTCATGGCTCTATTTTAGCCGGTGTCACAAGTTATTTATGTGCCAAATGTGCTAAAGATTCATATGTCCTTTCATGCTTCAACCAGAGGACATGCGTCCATGCTGATGATGGGTTCTGCCAAATAACAATCAAAGCAGTGTGGACCAACGTGTGTTCATTTTCATCATCTGAGTCAGATGCCACCAGCAGAAGGTTGATTTACTTTTTTGGTGATTTGGGTTCTGTAGTTTCCGCATCAGAGTGTTGCTCTTTAAAGACTTATGAAAGAATGCTCCACATCTCATCCCTCTTAGATTTTGGAAGGTACTTCAGATTCTTAAACCTTGAGTCAAGTTCTGTAGCTATCTTAGAAATCTCACATTGGTATCTTCTTTGCGTTTTGTCAAATCTGTAACGAATGTGTTCTTAAAATGAACAGCATGTGCTGGGTCATCATCCGAGACTGCTATAACATATAACGTATGGCAGAACATGGGTAAAACAGAGCAGGGGGTCATACAATTCTCCCCCAAGGAGTTTAGTCACAAACTTAATTAATGCATTATTTTTTTAAAAAGCATCATCAGCATGGAAGCATGTCCTCTGGAATGGTGGCTGAAGCATGAAGGGGTATAAAAATGTTTAGCATAAGTGTCACGTAAATACCTTGCAATGCCCGCTACAACAGTGCCATGCAAATGCCTGTTCTCACCTTTGGTGACATTGTAAATAAGAAGAGGCAGCCTTATCTCCTGTAAATGTAAACAAACTCATTTATCTGAGTGATTGGCTGAACAAGAAATAGGGTTGAGTGGACTTGCAGGCTCTGAAGTTTTACATGTTTTGTTTTTGAGTGCAATTATATAACAAAAAAAATCTACATTTGTAAGTTGCATGTTTCACAACAAAGATTGGGCTACAGTACTTGTATGAGGTGAATTGAAAAATACTATTTCTTTTGTTTATCATTTTTGCAGTGTGAATATTTGTTATAAAAATAATATACACTTTGATTTCAATTAAAACACAGAATACAATATATATGAAAATGTAGAAAAACATCCAAAATATTTAATAAATGTCAATAGGTATTCTATTGTTTAAACTGTGATTAATTTTTTTAAGTGATTCATTTTTTTGAATTAATCACATGAGTTAACTGTGATTAATTAACAACTCTAATTTATACATAAGCCGACTTTTCTGTATCATTTATTGCACTTTTGGTGGCGTTTTTTCTTTGTTGGTTTAACATTACCACAATTTAGTTTGGGATTGTTGCTGTCTAGGATTCTATTGCTCTATGAAACAGCCACTGGGCCCTAGTTCTGTCTCTTGAATTCTTTGGGCATGAATTTCCCCCTACCATTCAGCACCTGGCAGTGGTAAAAGAACCACATCTGCAAAAACAATCACCCACCTGGATAGCCCTTCACTGAGTCAAGTGTCTGGAGGTGATCAGTTGGGAAGATAGATGCACTATGTGCATTGTTCTCCTATCTTACCCCACCTCACACCAGCTTGGTGGGGAATCCACTGAAAAGTTAATGTATCTTCAGTCTGTATTCATGTTTCAGTGAAGCCCCGTGCACTGTAGTCCTCTCTCCCCCCTGGAAGAGGGGCCTAACAAAAGGTGAACAGAGGAGGCTTTGGTAACATGGCTGCAAGAATCCGGGAGAGTAGATTCCAAAGCCTATCCAGAAGCATAGGTCCTCCATGAGGGAAACCTTTTCCTCCTGTGGATTTCCCTATGTGATGCAAAGTGCAGAATGTGGCCCAAAAGATTAGTATTTACAGACTATTTTTGTCTAAATCTAAATTCTCTGTCCAGTCCAAGTGACAGGACTGAGCACTGGAGAATTCTATGAGGGGTAGAGGGAGAAGGAGCCTTTTCCTCTAGATCCCTCCACAGCCTTAACTCCATCTTAAAAGCTGGAATAGACTTCATTTGGCCTTAGTGTGCTCCACAGGAAAGACCAGAAAATCTCTGTAAGGTAGCTCTTCCCCATCCCTCCTTCTGTTCATCCTTGAGCATCAGGAACATGGCCAAGTCTGGAATATGCAATTAATAAGTTTTGGAAGGGGGAAAAGAGGGCTTGTGGTACTTATAGAGGAGTGGAATCACATTATTTCCACTGCAAGAGGGAATGGTAGAGGGAAATTCATGCACATGGCAGAAGGAGTGTGCAAGATTTGTCACTTAACACATACTATTAAGTTTTTCAAATGGCAGTTAAATATAATTTTTAAAAGTGCTTAAAATCATTTATCAGACTTAAATCATCTCTCACACAAATTTACTCCCTCCATATCATGCTTCCATGAAATTTGCCTCACTAAAGAACAATAGTTTTTATTGTCTACAAATGTATGGACTGCCACAAGCGGTTTTGTTAATTCTACAAAAGTGAATTAATGCTTCAGAATTAGTCACCAGCCTGTTCATAGATTTCCACTGAGACAGGAGATTCTGGTGAGGAAACACCCAAATGGATTTGAAATATCCATGTGAATCCCACAGAGTGAGCAGATGGGAGAAAACTGGCTTCAGCCCTTCGGAAAGAGTGAGTTATCTGTGAAAAAAAGAGACCAGTTTCTGCCAACTCCTGGTGAGCTCCAGGACTGTTCTTTTGCTTTTGCATGGTTTATACCAGAGACCAAAACACATGAACAAAGGTACAATATGACCATTAAAGGGAATGCAAACAGGGAGCTAGTACTGGTTTTAGGTACATGCTCACTGGTGTCATACGTTTCAAAATACGCAGTAGAATACTGCTAAGATAATCTTTCCCGTTTTGATTAATGTTTTTGTGTACCATCTAGTCTTTTTCTAAGAGCCTACCATTGTACATAGCAAAATGCATTTCAAAGAATAGAAAAGACCAGTGACATGGATGGATAGATGAATTAGATTAGATAATTAGCTTTGTTCTCTGCCTGTGTTGCTCACAAACATAATACTTTACTGGTGAAGTTCTGAAGACCCAATAAAATTTCTATATTAAGAATCCAGTAGGAATCATTAACTACTATATTATTCCAGCTTTCAGGTAAGTACAGAACGAGTCTTTACATCTTCAGAAAGGACACTGGAAGCTTTGAAAAAATGTAAGAGCATGTGACTGGACCAGAGATAGGTTTGAGTTAAGTTAAAAAAGAACGGATCATTATGATGCAAACCCCAGATAACTATAAAGCTCTGCAAGGCCCCAATTGAATCTCTTGTATGAGTAAAGCTTTTCATAATTGACTCTTTACTATCCAAGTCCGCTTGTGCTTTTTCAATAGTTTTACCTTGTTGTTCAGACATCACTGCTAGTTTAATGCAAAGGCTCCTTGAAGCAGAAAGACATTTAGACTTGGCATCTCAGTCAGGATTTTGATAGCTAATGTTAATTTAACCCAGTGAGGAAAGCTATACAGACAGAATGCAGTCTGCTGTGCATGCTATAAAAGGGATTTTGTGATCATTAAGTTGCCACTGGGAAAGCAGTCTGTGGTTTTATTGTCTTTAATGTTGCTGGGTTGATTAGTCGTTTTGTTTGTTTCCTCTCTCTCGATATTGTTGCTCATTTCCTTGCCTTTTGGTGACCTGTAATTTTGCATGAAGCAATAGACTTATAGCAGTGGCCATAGCCAGACTTTTCCAAGGACAGCCATTATGGCAAAGTTTTGCAATGTGTCTCATTCCTGATCAGCTGCATATTTGCTATTCCTGCTCTACTAGTTCAGGTTTAAATCATTCTAGAAAACTGCTAGTTATCTTGAAATTCTTCAGTGTGAAACCATCATTCTTATTCACTGTTAAATAGTTTCCTTTCATTCCATGCAAATATTTAATTTTGGCATTGTCCAAGAGGATTATTCTTTCATCTTCTCATATATAGTAAATTTACTAAATACATTTTAACACCTTCTAATCTCACTTCAGCTCTAGTCTTGAATGTGGATTCCAAAGGTGAAAAAGATGGATAATAATTTGTACTAATTATCCTTTGATCTAAGGAGCTAAAAGAGTTTTATCAATTGTAGATAATTAATTTCGCCTCAAACCTTCCATCTGAGGTAGATAAATCTATGGGATAGGGAACAAAGTAATCTGAGTTCTATTCCCAGTTTTATCACCGGTTTGCTACAGGGTTTTGGACTTTGGACGTCATTTAACTTTTCCATAACTCAGAGTAATTAGGGACAGGTCATGCTGCATATCAATAGCATAGCTGAGAATTTAGGTAGTTCTGTAGCCTATAGGGCTAGCCTGCTTGCTTGCCTGCTTGCTACAGCTCACTTCATCGGATGCATGACTAATTGGATTTAACTAATTGAATTCTGTGCTGGTGAAAGCTCTCCACAGCTTCAAAAGTAACTAGTGAGACTTACATAGCCTTTTTCCTAAAAGAGCACTTTAGAACTTGACCATGTTAATTGTTGCTGTGAAAAATGGCATATATTTTGTTTGTTAGTGAATAAAATAAAAAGTCATTTCATATGGGGAAAGCAAGGATGACTTCCACTTACAATCACTCTCTCCCATAACAGCCTGCTCACACAAATAACCGTTATGTATGTGCACACCCAAAACAGTACAGAATCTAATCATATGGGGTCCGGGGGTTGTTGGAGGCATCCCTTACTGAAAAGCCCAGGAACAAGGGCATAAATATGAATAAATCAGTACTTGTTAATTTGATTCATGGAGGAAATAAAGGAAGAGAACCGAAAATGCAGCCAAAACCTTGGTTTGTTCTTTTTCTCCTCTGTCTGAGTGTTTTTGGCTAAAAGGGTCCAAATACAGTATGGAGCTGATGCACTTGTGTGTATAGAGGATGTTGCCAGTTCAGAAAGAGCTATGGCTAATATCTTATTAGCCTATTCAGAGGACATTTTCAGCTCAATTGTTTTTGAAGCTCAGTAAGTTGATTCATAATACACTGCTCTCTGGCTTCCTTCCAGGTCACAGTCTCAGTTCAACAAAGGTGTCTCGTGCACAGACGTTTCCCAGCTACACCTCAGAACCGGGCAAGGAGCACCAGCAGTCCCTGTCGCTGTCTAGCAGCTATGGATTCAGCTTCAGTTCAGCCCTCATCCAATGATACACACACAACAGATGACCAGAGAGACAGTCGAGCCTGGAACCTGCCAGTAGGTTCAGAAAGCCAGTTGCACCCTCAGAATCCACGAAAGACAAATTATAATGAAAATTGAGGCCTACTAGCTCCAGTCTGGTCACAGTGAAGATTAAAAACTGCAATGCAACTTCCATGAGGCACAGGCTAAGTCTTTTTATTTATTAATTTTTTATTTTCTTTGGTCCATATGTAAAAACAACCAGACAGATTCCCAGGTGTAAGAAAGCAATTGAATCCAATGAAACCCTGCTGGTGTGAAGCGGAGGTTTCTGCTTCACAGGACACCACCTGTTCTGGAGTGGAAACATGATGACACAATCAACGTTAGACTTGTCCCCCAACACTATGGTCAAGTTTGCCCATCTCCATTCCCACTGACAGCACCCACCTTTTTATATCGAAGTGGCCGCCCATTGGTTCCAGTTGGTACTGGAAAAGTGTTGTCCGTTAAACAGTATAGCGACTGTAGATGTTATCCTTAGAAATAAGCAAAGCTGCAATTACAGAAAGTAGAACACCTTTTTAATCAGGTTCCCATGGCTACCATGTATAACTAAACATGTATATTGGGAGTAGCAAGATAATCTTTAGTAACATCTTGGGAAATACAATTTGGTGCATTAAAAGTAATATTACTACCTAGTTTAGCTCTCATTTTAAATTCCTACGGCCAATTTCTGCCTCTGAATGCCATTCAGAGCTGTACATACATATCTAAAGGGCAGAATCCGGCTCTTAGAACTGTGAAGTCTTCACACCTGCAAAATATCTAAACAGGACTGTCTACTGTTATGACAAGTATATCTTTAAAAAAAAAAGAGGGGAAACTATTCTTCAAACAAAGGAATCTGGGCTGAAATCTTGAAAGGCAAACTCCTATTCTACCTAATGAGCTAGATTCTTTGCTAGTGTCTAGCAGCCTAGCTCTATTCTTATGCTTCTGGTCATTGTTACTTTGATTTTTTCAGTTTCTTTCCAGGATTTCTGTTTTAGCCACATTGTGTGTTGTGTATGATTGTGGATCAATTAATTGGAAAGACATGGAACAATTCTAAACTAGGCCTTTCCGTGCTTGAAAGGCATTTAAAAAAAAAACCTGCTAAGTTTGTTTAGAATCAGTAAGGAATAATGGGGAAGGCACAAATGTAGGTCTGGAGAATGAGTTTGAGCTGCCCTGAATATTTAATTTTTCATAAGGGTCATCAATTATTTATGTGCAGCATCTGAGGCTCTGAAATGCTGGAAATTGGGGGAACAAAAGATCTACTTGCTGTGTATCATGTGAGCCAACCATACAGTCCATTCTCTTGTTTTCTGCGATTACCAGAGGAATTCTTGTCATTAGTTGTCAGGACTGGCAGAAGCAGCATAACAAGGAAAAGAGCAGAAGATTTTTTTTCCAATTACATGAACAGTTTTATCTATGGTAATTTAACTGAAAAAAGGCTGGTTTTTTTATAAAAGAAATGTCTGCTTTGACTAAACATTTATTGATAAAGTATGTTTGACTTTTCTCCAAACATTTTACAGGCTAACAGATTGCAAGCTTATACACCTCAGTGAACAGCTGCTGAACGAAAAGGTTTGTGATTTGTTTGTTACAAAGTGCAGCTGATTCATTTAATCAAGGTTATTCTTTTCTTTCTTTGCCTTTCTCTTCCCAGTCCTTATTGGGCCTCTTCCCCCACCACATTCACAAATAGAACAGCCCCCTGTATAGCATAACGGGCTAACACCACAATGGAAATATGCCATCCCACACTGTCAGCAAATTGCACCCATGATACTGCACCCATCAATAAAGCCTCAGCTACACTTTTCATTTTTAAAAAGAAAATCAGGTTCAGATCCTCAGCTGGTATAATTTGACATAAATCCATTGTTCAAAGGAGCTATGCCAGATTTACATCATTTGACAATCTGGCCTAATATTTTTACTTCTTTGTAACTGGAAATGCTGCAGCTTGCCCACAATGAGAAAGAAAATGTGTGTGTGTGTGTGTGTATAATTTCCTTTGTATTTCTTGGTCTAAATACTCGTTTCATGACCTCAGATTCTCATTCATTGTGTCCCTCAGTGATATCAATGGTGGTCACTTTATATTTATACATACATCATGGTCCAAAAACAAGGGAACTGGCAGGGTTAAAAGGGAAGCATTGGAATTGCCATACGGACCACATGTCCATATATTTCAGAATCCAGCCTCTGAGGGTGGCCCACAGCAGTTGCTTCTGATTATACCTCATTATGGAGATTTTCTGCTTTTGAGTTGTATGGATGATATTACTGTCTGACCCCAGCTGGTGATCACCTCATATGGTGATATATGATTGCTGATAATCTGTGTTATTTTAGTCTAGCCCTTGTAACAGCAGAAACTATCTGCTGCCCCCTGCAAAAAAAAAAAAAAAAAAAAAAAAAAAGCCACTTATAGGAATCTTAGTAACTGCCTTTATCTTCATAACTTTGAGTGGCTATAATTTCCAAACCACTCATACTTTTATCAACTCTTTAACCAGTCCTTGCACCTTCAGGTGCAGCTAAAACAAAAGAAAAAGGAGGGAAAGTAGGTCCAAAATTAAGTTAAATTAAACCTATAGAAAACCTGATTTCTCAGACAGTGAACAATGAACTTGCAGCATCTTATAAAGACTCGTTAAAAGAAATCCCCAGACACAGGGATTTTCAGAAGCAGATGAGTAGATTGCACAGTTTGCTTTATGTGCCACCCCAGAAAAGCAGGTGATACAGCTGAAGAGGTTTGGGTTTGTCATTCTCCAGAAGAGTGTTACACTTCCTACAAGAACCGTTACACTTCCTACTAGTGCTAGCCATATCACAAACACTGCCTTCTTTGAATTACAGTAACTCGTGGCATATGCCTGCTTATGATATGAGTGGCTTCTCACTGAAACAAGCTTTTACAGCTCCTAATGGGGTTCTGCCAGAAGGAGCTTCCTTTTTGGCACATAGCTGAGCTGCAGTCTAGAGACCATCAGGGTCCATAAGGAGCCTTTGGACCACAAAGAGTCCTATTCAAGTCTCAGCTTCATTCCTGTGCAACATACACAGATAAGAAGTCCACTCCTGAAGCATGAAAAATGAACTCTGATTTCAGTTCCTGGGCTGTGTAGAGTAAGAGGGCAACAAAATGACTTCTTTGGTTCTGGTAACATGAATATATCTAATTAGCTTTGATATACACTTTGAAAAGGACTTTTCTAATATAAATACCCAGGGTGTACATTAGTCATTATATACAAATGAGGCTCTGCATAGATGCACTTAACTAGAATCATAGCATGTGAGATGTTCTAGTAGATTGTCACATGCTGATGTCTTTAAGCTGTAGCATTCACTTAGGGCAGATAAGAGGAAATGGAGTGGAGACCAGTGATAAATAATGAAATATGCTTCTAAAGTAGTGTAGTTTCCTCAGGGTTGTCAGTGCCACCCCAGTTTTTAATACATTTGATCCAGTGTGACACTTTTTGCTTTAAATTTGGCTCTGAGTATACCATTATGGATCAAATTTTGCTTGCCTGCATTAAATATCTTGAAATCTGGAGCTTAGAGTCTTCTTGTAGAAAAATTGTACAACTATTTGGGCTTTGCTTTTGTCTTTTCCAATTTGATCCCAGTTCTCCAGCTACACGCTGTCCTTCTAAAGTTATGCTCTTGAGTTGGTGCAGGTAGAGCAATAGGAAAAAGCTTACGAATCTGTTGGTAAAGTAAATGCAGGTATCAAATTTGTTAGGAAAGCTATTCTGTTTCATTCTAGCAAAGGTCTAACATGAAGTTTCTAGCAAATCTTACATTTGACGCCATAGAAACAAATCAGAACCAGGTAGTAAAATAAACATACTGTTTTTAGCTATGCCTTGCATTAGTTCCTCCCTGTTAACCAGACCAAATTTTATGGGTGGTGTTGGGACAAAACAGCTGAAAGACTCCATAGCAATAATTTCACTAGTAGGGCTCACAATATTAACAGCTCACAAACATCCTGGGCTTTTTTTCCTAAGCGAAACTAGAAAGCAGTCAATTCAGCATGTTTCACGAGCAATAAAGTCCTTTAGTTATACGCAGAACAAATGCAACAGGGATAGTACTTTTTCTCAGCCTTGAACTGTAGTGGCCACCTGTGTGTAAAGTTCAGACTTCATGCTCATTCAGTCATTGGCCTCCATTGTAACTGCTAACAAAGATGCTAATTAGAGCCAAGAATGCTGGTGATTTTAGGGATGCCATTATCTGTGTATTAGAAACTCACTGAGACCATTGGCCAATGTCACGTAGGTCTCAGCTTAGAGGTTGGCCACCAGCAATCTAGGCTGGATTTTAACTGGTAACCTGCAGGCTAGGCTTTGTTTTCTATGATCAGATCTCATAATTGCTACACTTTAGATTGAAGCAAAAAAACAAACATCATTCAAATGCAACATGTTTGTCTCCAAGTCCAGTTTTGTATTTTGTAATTTTTCCACATTTTATAGATAATTTCTTAGGGGGTGAAATGGCCATTGCACAAAATCAAAAGAAGAATGGACTAGAGGATAGGGTAGCAAAAAGCCATTGTTAATTAAAGATGACAGGGAGGCAGCACCAGAAATAGAATGACTCCTCTTAGTACATCAGCCCAACTAGTGACACTCTCCTATAACCATTTATGGCACAACAAACAAATCCTAGCTTCTCACATTCTCCCACACACAGAAAAGCCTATGGGGTCAGCCTATAATTTACTGGTGGAAGGTTGCATTGACACAGGTTTTACAAGTGAACTGGTTAAGATTTGATGCAGTACATAAGCACTTTCTGGAGATAAAGTCTTGAGCTTCTGTAATCAAGCATAGTCCTTATTCCTGACTTTGTGAAGAAAGGGGTCTGATATTTGTAATGAGTGAGCAAGTAAAACAAATACTCTTGAAAATAAAATGAATACTAAGAAGCACAGAGGAACAAACATGGTAGTTGAATGGTCCTTGAATGTACACTGAATGTCCTTCTGTAGCACTAAGAGGCAAAACACTCACAAGGCAATGAAGACAATGGGAGGTGATGGGTACTCATAACGTTTAAAAATTAAACCACTTATTTAGGTGCTTAAATGTGGATTTAGGACCCTACCTCTATGCTTCTAGGTAAAAATCCTGATTCCATGCATGTCAGTGAAAGTTTTGCCATAAGACACCTTTCTGTAGCTTTTTTCTGCAGTTTGTTTCTTATACTTGGTAGACTTTTAGAGAAAGATGTTAAATTAATTGTAAAGAGTTTGTTTTTATTTAAAATGTTTAGTCATTTAAAAATAAAGAGGAAAACAACATTATTGTAGATGAAGCACAGTTTTTCCTTTTAAGTTCACTTTGACCCTATGGGCCAGCTTTTGCCTTGAGTTACAACCCCTTTGAAAATAACTTGTTTTCAGTTACACCTTGTAACCCCCCACTAAGCTCAATGCCGGTTCAGCATATAAAATGCTCTTTAAGAGAGATTTCAGAGTAGCAGCCGTGTTAGTCTGTATTCGCAAAAAGAAAAGGAGTACCCATGGCACCTTAGAGACTAACAAATTTATTAGAGCATAAGCTTTCGTGAGCTACAGTTCACTTCATCGGATGCATGAGTTCAAACCCTTCTCAAATTTCACACTTCATTCTGAACAGCATTAAGGGTTAAGTTTTCACCACTTCTGCCTTATCTTTCTATGTAGAAAGCGTCCTGAGAATGAATAGATTTGCATCTTTCTTTTGTTATAGTCTTAGGACAGTCAGAGGAATTGATATATTTTACAGAGGATTTTTCCATGTACCTATTTTAGTTCTGAGCAAAGTTATCCCCCGTTTTTAATGTATGTTTATTCTTGTTCTCAATATATATTTCATTGTCTTGTAACAAAGACTGCAGCGAGCATAGAAAGACAGCATAAAATGAATCCAGTCTCTTGACAATTTTACACCAATAATGAGAACAAAGATGGCAGTTACACATCTATTGTCATGACTGCTCTTGTAGCAAGAACAGAACATGGTGCAAAATAAAGCTATCCTTGTGACAAAATTAATATTGGAGTCTTTTAAGCTTCCTCAGATGACAATGATATCAAGCATCTAAATTCTGGAGGTGCTTTTTGTAAAAGTTGCATTGCACTTTTTTAGACTGTAATAAGAAAAACAGTAATAAATGGAATGTACTCATCTTCAAGCCTGCATTCAGCTCTTGTCCCCTCATCTCCAAAAGGGCATAGTAAACAGAGCCCTCAGGGAAGGGCAACAAAAAGAATAGAAGCATGGAATGGGGTGAGGAGTCAAAACATGGAAAGACTTAAAAGGATTAGGATTAGGGTGATTTAGGAGATATGATACTCATAGAGCATTGGATCCTGCAAGGTGCCCTCTACTCCTATTGAAGCCAGTGGAAACTGAGGGTACTCAACTCTCACTAAAGTGCTCAACTTCCACTGGCTTCAATGGAAGCTGAGATTGGCACTCAACTCATAGGATCAAGGTCCCACAGAACAATAATTTGCGCAGAGAGGGTCAGTCAGGTGTTCTTATATTATGGAAAAGGGTAAATAAGAACATCAGCACTCATGTTAAAATGCATTGTTTAATCTAGATGAAAGAAACTCATTTATAGTTGGTTTAGCTTGTGGAACTAACTGAGGTAAGATTTTATTGAAGCAAATAACTTGGAACATTTCAGAATTGGATTAAACATTTATGTGAATAAAAACAGTGTCAGCAATTATAAGAAAGAAAATTTGAGGACCCTCAGTTCTCATACTTCTGCCCATACAATGACATGCAGAAGGAGTCTAATGAGAAATTTCTTACATGATATATTAGTGTACAATTATGGAGGTTTTACATCTTCTGCAGGATATAGTATAAATCTTAAAACATTTATTTTCTTGAATACCTTCTTTAAGCTGTGAGAAAATATGGTGTTGGCAGAGTGTACACTTAAATGGAAATGAAATATACACTACTCTTATTAAAAAATACAAGAAAAATGTGGCAAAATGTACTTCGACTATAATTTAGCATGGCTAATGTGCTACTGATCACTAATTGGAAGTGATTTCACGTAGGAATGAAAGAGATATGGAAGGTAACAAACAAAATATACTTTCTAGTGACTAAAACTTAACTTCAGCATGTTACAATCTTTGTCGAAGCAGGTTTCTCACCTACAGTCAGTTCCCAGAGACTTCACCCCTCTTCTTCCTTCCCCCCCCCCCCCTTGGTTGAAGGATCAAGATTTCAAGAGCTCTGGCCCCTTGTCTCTCTCAGCTGATAGATGCCAAAGTGGCTTTATGTTTCTGCTTATATTTTCCAAAGTCTCTGTTTTAAGAGCCAGGAAGGCTTCCTGAGGGTACAACATACCCCATTTTGATCGGTAAGTGGTCATCTCCCCTATCTGCTAGTTTTATGGCTGTGTTTACTTTAAATGTACTTCCATTATGCCTGTCCTCACCTTGCTCAATTTACATTGACAACACCGTGAAGCCGATGAAACAACATTCCTTTGGCTGGGTTAGGCTAATGCACTGCTGGACAAACACGTTTTAAGACCATATTTCCAGCACACAGCTATAATTCTCTATACATCACCTGTAATGACTGGCGTGTTACCAGTTTCGATAGGATACCTTACAGGATGCCTTTTTTTTACATAGATTGCCTCAACTCACTGTTGTCATAATGAGTGTGTCAGACCTCAGGTGAGTTATGGTATGGTGGTGCCTTCTTCCAGTTGGCAATAGAGAGGCACCCAGGGGGTCTCAGCTATTTCTCATTTTTTCCATAAGCATTTTCAACTTTGCTCAGTACGGGCTGTGTTACTAGGAAAGTGGCTACTCATAAAAATATGCCAATTGCCTTAGATAACTTTACAAATTTACTTCAATATTTCTAGTATTCCAGTTATATCCTATATAAAGTATAGGTAGGCTAGACAGGATTAGATTTTTAATACCTATAAACATTGATTTCTCCATACTCACATGTTGATAAAAAAGTATTTCCACTGATGGCAGCAAAATTTATCAATAGTCACAGTACAAAAAGTGCCGTTTGCAAACTTATTAGATTTTGATTTAAGGATGGTCGCTTTGTATATTTTGACATATGTTCTTGCTTCCACCCCCATAATTTCATGATAATGAAATTTTAAATGGATTAAAAATAAGCTTACAAATAAACATTGATATTATGTGTCAAAAATTACAAAAAATAAAAATTGAATTCTGCCAAGCCAAAGCATAAGGGAATATTGTACCATAGATACTAACATAAACTTATCTTTTTAACTAAGGTAAAACTTTTTTTTTTGAGTACCCCACATGATGGAAAAGTAACTGTATCCAGAATCCATCTTTGTATTAGACACAGTGCTAGCAGAAGGCAAAGTAGCATGATAACTGCATCATTCACTCTGAAATAGAGCTTCCAAGACAGAGATGAATTCTGAGAGCGGTGACTAGATTTAGGAAATATTCAATACAACATTTTGTTCAAAACCTTCAAAATAATGTTTCAGCAATGTGTGGCAAACACAGCCATGTGTTTCAGCAAAGTGTGGCAAATTTTACTTACCCCAAGGTGCATATTTTCCAGCATTGATGAGCTATCTAAATTTTTCCAGGTATATCTCAGCCTGGGAGGTAGATGCCTGAGCTGCTTTCTTCTGAGAACTGATTAAAACATCAGGTAACATTTTCAAATGCATCTGAGCGCTTTAGGAACCTATCTTCCATTTTCAAAAGAGTGTAACACCTGGTAACGAACTAAAGCTGGTTCAGCACTATCTCCTATTGATTCCCATGGCAACTAGGCATGTAACCTGCTTTGGTGCTTTTGAAAATCTGACAGTTTGCCTATCCACATCTCTAGGTGCCTAAATACTGTAGAAAATCTGGTCATTAGGCACTTAAGTTTCATAGCAAGTCAGTGGTACTTAAACTTTTAAATGCCTACATCATTTTTGAAAAAAGGGACTTAGGAGCCTCAATCATTTAAATGTTTCTAAAATTTTGCCCATCATCTAAATAATTCTATGAGCAGGGTTTAGATTGGGAGCCTGAACTAGTTAGGTTGGTGTCCAACTAGACATAAAACATGTAAAAGGAAATGTGAAATTTTAGAAATGTGCACAATTTCAACATCTCAATGGTGTTAATTTCAGAAAGAGCTTTAAAATAAATTTCTCAGAACATTGAGAAAGTCATCTTGCTACCCGATGATCATTAAAGACAGGAGCAAACAATTAAATTTAATTGGAGAAACAAGGCATTAGCAATTAATTGTAGCCCTGGAATAAGCAAATACAACTCCACTGAATTCAGTGGAGGCATTTACAGCCTGGGTTTCCTCTCACTTACATCTGTGTAACTCAGTGAGGTAGATGGTAACTGTGCTGGTGTCAATCAATGGACTTCAGAGGACCATCCCCACATGACAATCACTTAGCCTACTGAGTTTAAATGGAACTTTAGAGGTGTAAAGTAGATATGAGAAAATCTGCCCCCTGGTTTCCAGAAGTTTTAAGACTGCAAGTAATCTTCGCCCTAGGATCTGTTATTTGAAACAGTTTCTTTTCATAGCTCAGCCCAGACCATTCCCCAAATCCAAAGTTCCCTGCCTGACTCAATCTTTCAAGTACAACCCAACATACACTTTTAGCTCCCTTCTCTCCCCCTCTCAGTAACAAACTCTCCAGATTTCAGAGTAGCAGCCGTGTTAGTCTGTATTCGCAAAAAGAAAAGGAGTACTTGTGGCACCTTAGAGACTAACAAATTTATTAGAGCATAAGCTTTCGTGAGCTACAGCTCACTTCATCGGATGCATTTGGTGGAAAAAGCAGAGGAGAGATTTATATACACACACACAGAGAACATGAAACAATGGGTTTATCATACACACTGTAAGGAGAGTGATCACTTAAGATGAGCCATCACCAGCAGCAGGGGGGGGAAGGAGGAAAACCTTTCATGGTGACAAGCAGGTAGGCTAATTCCAGCAGTTAACAAGAATATCAGAGGAACAGTGGGGGGTGGGGTGGGAGGGAGAAATACCATGGGGAAATAGTTTTACTTTGTGTAATGACTCATCCATTCCCAGTCTCTATTCAAGCCTAAGTTAATTGTATCCAGTTTGCAAATTAATTCCAATTCAGCAGTCTCTCGTTGGAGTCTGTTTTTGAAGCTTTTTTGTTGAAGTATAGCCACTCTTAGGTCTGTGATCGAGTGACCAGAGATGATACTCACCAGCAACCACACACCACACAACAGAACCACTAACCCAGGAACCTATCCTTGCAACAAAGCCCGTTGCCAACTCTGTCCACATATCTATTCAGGGGATACCATCATAGGGCCTAATCACATCAGCCACACCATCAGAGGCTCGTTCACCTGTGCATCTACCAATGTGATATATGCCATCATGTGCCAGCAATGCCCCTCTGCCATGTACATTGGCCAAACTGGACAGTCTCTACGTAAAAGAATGAATGGACACAAATCAGACGTCAAGAATTATAACATTCAAAAACCAGTTGGAGAACACTTCAATCTCTCTGGTCACTCGATCACAGACCTAAGAGTGGCTATACTTCAACAAAAAAGCTTCAAAAACAGACTCCAACGAGAGACTGCTGAATTGGAATTAATTTGCAAACTGGATACAATTAACTTAGGCTTGAATAGAGACTGGGAATGGATGAGTCATTACACAAAGTAAAACTATTTCCCCATGGTATTTCTCCCTCCCACCCCACCCCCCACTGTTCCTCTGATATTCTTGTTAACTGCTGGAATTAGCCTACCTGCTTGTCACCATGAAAGGTTTTCCTCCTTCCCCCCCCTGCTGCTGGTGATGGCTCATCTTAAGTGATCACTCTCCTTACAGTGTGTATGATAAACCCATTGTTTCATGTTCTCTGTGTGTGTGTATATAAATCTCTCCTCTGCTTTTTCCACCAAATGCATCCGATGAAGTGAGCTGTAGCTCACGAAAGCTTATGCTCTAATAAATTTGTTAGTCTCTAAGGTGCCACAAGTACTCCTTTTCTTTTTGCAAACTCTCCAGACATTCCTTCACACCTCCAACTACTAGCAGACAAAATGTGCTCTGTTGGGCCAGAGAGAAAGAAATAGCCAAGAGGAACAGAAAGAGGGAAGTTATGATGGAGGCCTTGGCAGGATGCAGATTATTTATTGTCTTTAAAACACATCAGCATTTTTTTAAGAATAAAGAAAGTTAAAGGAAATATTTCAATATAGCATCTCAACTCCCTGCTATACTATCTGCCCAAAGCACATTAAAGTGGGAGTTTTTCATGAACCAGGAAGATGGCTGTCTCTGCAGAGTGAAGTGCTACCAGAATAGGCCAATTTCAGATACTATTTTACTCTGGAGGACTCGGTTCTTCAAGAGACATGTATTTAAATTTAAAAGGTTTCATAATGCCATCAATTACAGGACTTCTCCTTGAAACATAAACCAAGCATATAAATGTGTCTTTCCTTGCATACAACTAGCCATAGCACATTTAATGTGTCACTGAAGAAAAGCCATCTTTTCCTTTTCATCAGTATAATTCCAGTTTTCTGCTAAGAGGTCCCTTAATTAAAGATTAACAAATTAAATATCTCTTTTGTTTAATGAAAATATGCTTTATCCTGTAAGCTTCATTTATTTAAGTAATGTTTCTGGAGCCTGGGTTTGTTTGGTTATTTTTAAATAAGTAATGCTGTAACAGCCTTCAGTAAATCCCATAATCTGGCTGCTGTTCAGGGCTTATTCTTATCTTTGTGGGACATTGATTTTTTTTAAACGGTTCTAAGCTGTAGAGAAAAATCACACTTATTTCAATCATTATTTTCACGGTTTATCATTGCTATTTTTCTGTTCAAAAGTGATTGCAAAGTTTAGTTGCATACTTTTGCCCTAGAGGAAATAAGCACCTGTAAAAGGAATTGCATTTCTTACATTGGCTAAGGATGTAATTTGGTCCTCTTATGTGAAATTCAGAGCTTGATCATCTAAGTCATAAATATGCCCTATGAGCTGTCTGACTTCAGAGTGGGTAACTAGAACACTAATTTAAAACGATGCAAATTTTGCCATAGACAGTCCCTCAAGCCACACTCATACATTTTAAGAGGTATTAAATCCTACTCCCCAACTGCTGTGCTTAGATGCTTCACCTACAGTGATTTCCATTAAAAAAATCAGCACTGGCCAACAGTTACTCCACAGTGGTAGCTAAGTTTTTCCCTCTATTTAGAAAACAAACTGTTGGCAACATTGACATATTAATGACAACATGTGCAAGCCAGGCTTTTTAGTCTTAAGAGATTTTAGTAACTTATTGATTTTGCTGCCAGTTTGGGACATTGAGAAGGTTGTTTTTTTAATGGTTTCATCTGGGGTTCAGCTGCTGTTCACTGATATAGCTTTATGATAATGGTACAAAATTAAGCTGTTGCTTGGTCTGTTTATTGGAAAAGATTAATATATTACTTTTATTATGCTATGTGTGATGTGGTGACACAATTTTCCCTGTATACTGTCTTTGTAGAAGCAAAACATCTATGGAATTTGAATTAAAATAGATTAAACAAAATGCCAAGATATGCAGTATAGATTTTCCCCCCTAAAATCTGGAAAATGTTCAATTATTTTGAAAAAAAAATTGTACACAGAAATGTTATAATGGCCTCAGATACCATGTCAAGGAAACATCAAGGACACTTACCAGAAACAAACGAAAATAAGATGATCCTATAGCTATTCAAGTTAAAAAAAAAATCTCCATCTTTTTAGTCTATGTAAACTAGTATGAATGCACTACGAGTGAAAACTCCGCTTCTATAAAAGCAGGAGGGCACTACCAACTTTGTGCTTATTATATCTTGAGGCATCCAGCGCTCTGACTGGAAAACAAATCTACTGGAATGAATTATATTAATAACTTTGCATTTGAATATAAATGGGATCACCAGATCTAGGTTAAAGAAAAGGCCTGCTGATACAGGGCTCTACTTGTAATACTGTGCACAATTTGCAATGATCTGGTATGACGTGATAACTCAGGTAAAAAAACCCCAACTTATTAATAGTACATTTCCTTGTATCCTCATCGGTATGATGCAATTTCATTGTTCATCTGCTTACCATCCTTCAGTCGGTGGAAAAAAAATAAAAGTACCCTTTATAATGTGTTTAGGTATTTGCTGAGGAGTACACAGATAAAAAAAATGTGTTTGCCATTGTAAACAATGAAACTCTTAAATGCTAGGTTTGAATGAATTTTTAGTCTTACAACACTTCAATTTAGCTGAAGTGTAGGTTAGCTGCACAATGCTGTGATCCTCTCCAGTAGCTTAGGACACCCATGTCCACATGATGACCAGAAGAATCTAGACCACTGTTTTCTTATTCACATGAAAACAGCCTTCTGTCAGAAGAGGTTAACTATAATGTGCTTTTAGCTTTCAGGCTGCTGTCAATGCTCTTTCCCTGCCAAATTCAATGGAACTGGTAACTAATGCTTAGGAAGAATGACGTTAACTTTTTTCCCCTTTCCAGAAATATTCAATTTCAGTGCCACTTTCACTAATGTTTAAAGAGAAAGGGAGCACCAGGCCAAGCAGATGTGATTAATCAGCCTGACATACAGTATACAGTATGTTGAGGCACTATAGTATGCAGCCATATGTGACTATTAGTCTTCATGATAGCACTCACTCACCTTGATTCCTCCCTCATGTTAAAGTGACTGTCCTGCGCACGCCTAGAGACATTTCACTTGTGTAAAGGGCCAACAAGATGCGTAGACCATAATTCTCAGGTCTGCCTTCTGGTTTTGTTTCTTTCTATTTTTGTGCATTTTCTTCTGCAGGTTCCTGCAGAATATATACACATATATGTATGTGTATGTATACATACCATTTTGTAAGTGTTCTTAATCATGCTTTTTTCTTCTGTTTTGCCTCATTTATTCCTGTATCCTCCTTGTTCTCATTTATTTTTTGTGCAACCAACCCTTATAATAAATTATTATTAAATATAACTTGCCAGTGACTGAGTCTTTGTGTTTTGTTTTCACCTGTGGGCTTGTCGACATTACCAGCTGGATCAATGGGCAGTGATCAATTCAGCAGGGGTTGATTTATCACATCTAGTCTAGATGCGATAAATAGAGAGCTCTCCCCTCGACTCCAGTACTCCACCAGGGCGAGAGGCACAGGTGGAGTCAATGGGAGAAAGTCAGCTGTCGACTTACCGCAGTGAAGACACTGCAATAAGTAGATCTAAATACATGGACTTTAGCTATATTATTCACGTAGCTGAAGTTGCGTAACTTAGATCGATCCCCACTCCAGTGTAGACCAGGCCTGAGGGCCAGATTTCTATCCTTTCCTCAACCATAAGGACCTGAGTAACTGCTTGAACATCTTGTGTGGCCATGGAGAGGAAGGGATGGTGAGTTCCTATGAACCCTTCTTATTCTGGGCAGGAGGAAACCAGATGTATGTGAAGAGACAAGATCAAATACAAGTACTATGTTACCAGTGGGCAAAAACAGTTTCATTCTGCTACCACTCTATAAAACACACAATGTGAGTGCCACTGCAGATGTTAAATACCTGGATCAATGGGAGAAAGTCAGCTGTCGACTTACCGCAGCGATGACACCGTGAAGATGTTAAATACCTGGATCTAGACAGAAAAGAACACATTTTCCCTCTGCTTCACTCGTTCATATAAACTTCCAAGATCAAATTCAGACCTGGTGTAGACAGGCCATGGGAGGTGCAGCAGCTCTGAAGTTGGCCCCTTAATTTATTCCCTCCCTCCCTGCCAAAATGATTTCTTAAAATGTAACTAAAGTCTCGGAAAGTGTAAATTATAGACAAACAAATCTCTTTCTGCACTGATAAATCAATGTCACTTTGCTGATGGAGACTAAAAAAACAAAAGGTCAGTCTGGTACAGAGAATCAAGCCTACGATCCAAAGCCTATACTTCTACATTGGTTACTTTATTCAGACATGCAAAAGAAACTCATGGTCTCGTCTTAGGTTTGCGTGAGTAGTCTCTGTAGTTGATATAAATCTCATCCATCTGTCCAGATACTGATTCTACTCCTCTTCTGCTGTTTGGTGTGCCATGAAAGTTGGATCTTCCATAACTGTTACTGGGCTAGAAGAACATAAAACCATTAAAAATGACAACAGTGAACTGCAAATCAGTGGTTCATTAGACAGCCACACTTTATTTACTCAAGGGAGATGTTCACAATCGAGCTAAAGCTCAAGAGCCCCTGTTAGTGTTGGGCTCTGAATGCCCTCAGAACAACAGTAATAGGAATGTCAAAAAAATGAAGAAAAGGTCCTTGAGCCCAGATCTCATTTACAGTACAAGCAGATACTGCAGTAGTGAAGGTAAGGTGGGAAAGAACAGAGATGGGAGGAAGAACCTGGAACACGTTGGTATTTTTAGTATTCTGAACATTTCAAAAAGTTCCAGAGAGTTTTCTCAAAATATCTAGGATGGGGCTGTCAAGCGATTAAAAAAAGTGATCACACAGTTAAAAAAAATTGTACTGTTAAATAATATTAGAATACCATTTATTTAAATATTTTTGGATGTTTTCCACATTTTCAAATATATTGATTTCAATTTCAACAGTGTACAGTGCTCACTTTATTTTTTATTAATTTGTGCTCTGTAAAAATAAAAAATTGTATTTTTCAATTCACTTAATACAAGTTCTGTAGTGCAGTCTCTTTATCATGAAAGTTGAACTTACAAATGTAGCATTATGCACAAAAAATAACTGCATTCAGAAATAAAACAAACGTCAAACTTTAGAGCTTACAAGTCCACTCAGTCCCACTTCTTGTTCAGCCAAGCACTCAGACAAGTTTGTTTACATGTGCAGGAGATAATGCTGCCCTCTTCTTGTTTACACTATCACCAGAAAGTGAGAACTGGTGTTCACATGGCACTTTTGTAGCTGGCATTGCAAGGTATTTACGTTCCAGATGTGTTAAAGATTCACGTGTCCCTTCATGCTTCAACTACTATGCCAGAAAAAATTAATCGCAATTAAATCGCAGTTTTAATTGCACTGTTAAACAATAGAATACCAATTGAAATGTATTAAATATTTTGAATGTTTTTCTACATTTTCAAATATATTGATTTCAGTTACAGCACAGAATACAAGATGTACCGTGCTCACTTAATATTATTTTTGATTACAAATATTTGCATTGTAAAAATGATAAAGAAATAGTATTTTTCAATTCACCTCATACAAGTACTGTAGTACAATCTCTTTGTCGTGACAGTGCAACTTATAAATGTAGATTTTGTTTGTTAAATAACTGCAGCACTCAAAAACAAAACAATGTAAAACTTCAGAGCCTACAAGTCCACGCAGTCCTACTTCTTGTTCAGCCAATAACTAAGACAAACAAGTTTGTTTACATTTATGGGAGATAAGGCTGTCCTCTTCTTGTTTACAGTGTCACCAGAAAGTGAGAACTAGCATTCGTATGGCACTTTTGTAGCTGGCATTGCAAGGTATTTATGTGCCAGTTAAACTAAACATTTGTATGCCCCTTCATGCTTCGGACATCATTCTGGAGGGCATGCTTCCATCCTGCTGATGCTCGTTAAAATAATAATGCATTAATTAAATTTGTGACTGAGCTCCTTGGGGGAGAATTGCATGCCCCCTGCTGTTTTTTAACCACATTCTGCCATATATTTCATGTTCTAGCAGTCTCGGATGATGACCCAGCACATGTTGGTCATGTTTAAGTATTAGTGTTTGGGTCCCATCTCTAAAGAACAAAAAAGAGGGAAACCTTTGAAAACTGGGTATCTGCCCTACAAAATTAAAGTAGATTAACTCACTCTCGCTCCCAAAGTTTTCCTGTTACACTTCTCCCATGGCAGAATTCCTGCATACATATGCAATATGTTTAGGTATTACTTTTAAGACAAACTGAAGATGTATCAAATAATAGAATGAACCAATGTTACCTTTAGTGTCCAAAATTAAACATGCATGAAGCATATGGAGGAATGATGGGGTTAGCTTTCAAGCCCAAAGGTAAATTATTTGCAAACATATCTATCCTTTTATATCACAGAAGGATGACAGCCAAAATAGTTAGCACTTTGATGTTTAATACTATCAAAGTCCTTAGCAAATATGAACTAATCCTTGCAGCACTCCTCTTAAACTAGCAATCAATTTTTATTCAAGGGGAAACAGAAATTCAAAAAGGTGTTAAAGCCAAATTGGGAGCTCAAAATCCAGCCCATAAATCCATATTTAGGACAAATACACAGGGCCTGATTTGGAGCATTGCTGAGTATCTGCAACTCCCATTGACTTGAGAATGGTGGCCTGCATGACGAGCCCATCAACGGGATTAGACCTCAGGAATTCCTGGTGCTTGGATCAATGCTCAGACCACTACACCACTGTCTCTTACAAGCGTGAGCATATTTCAGGGAAACAGTGAAAAAAACACCAGTAGTAAGAGTATAATTTAAATCGCGAACGGCAGAAAGTACTGTTTTCATGTTGTCACATTTAAATTACGCAGAAAAGAAAGATACAGAAAAAAATCCCGCAAAAAGCAAGTAGTTCTTTGGCCAGTCTTACCTGGGTCTGAGCAGAGTACATGGCTTTCGACAGGGCCTTCATAATCCTTCTCCTTTTCTTTCTGGTGACACACATTCAGCAGGAATGTTACAGTGGAAATGCACATTTACATAGTTTAGCAGATTAATTCTAACACCATAGATCTGTACAATAATCTCAATACAAAAATAATAACCATAAAGGCTTAAAAGGCCATCTAGCATCTTGGGATTTTCCTTCCCAGGGAGAACTAGAAAGGAGAGAGAGAATGGAGATCTGGTTCTACCTTCTTACTCAAAGCAAAAGAAAGAACAAACTCCAATCAGCCTCTCCTCTGGGTCCCTCAGCAGTTTAGTGTCCTCCTTGGGACAGAAATTGACTTTGTCTCATATAGTGCTGAACACAAAGTTGGGACATAAATAATACATTTAAAAAACCAACCCCATTTGAGGTGAATATAAAGACATATTTGCCAATTAGCTACAATGACCTTTTTTCTAAAAATGCTTTGTATTTGGGGGGACGGGGGGGAGGGCGCGAGATGTCTCATTATTTTGTTATTGTTGTTTTTGCCAGCTTCAACAAAAAACAAAAAGATATACAATCTAGGTTCAAAGAAAAGGAGTACTTGTGGCACCTTAGAGACTAACAAATTTATTAGAGCATAAGCTTTCGTGAGCTACAGCTCACTTCATCGGATGCATCACGAAAGCTTATGCTCTAATAAATTTGTTAGTCTCTAAGGTGCCACAAGTACTCCTTTTCTTTTTGCGAATACAGACTAACACGGCTGCTACTCTGAAATCTAGGTTCAACAACTTTTAGTCATTTGGTAGGGGATGCAGCATACTTGGGGATGAGGGAATTCAAGCAGGAAATAAATTCAGAACTTAATCCCTTAGCATGTAATCGCAGAGTGTGCCAGTTGTGGTTTATGCCATGAAAGCACTTCATAAAAGCATGAAGATTAGAACATGTTGACATTTTTTGAAATTCAAATTTTTTAAAAAATTAGGAAAAACTTGAAACAGTCACAATTTTTTTCTACCAACGATAGCATCAGAATTTTCCAAGTGTTGATATTTCAAATTTTGAATAAAAGGGGTAAATTTTAAAAAATTGCTACATTTCCACACCCCATTTTTTAAAACGAATTCTAAAGAGGATGTTAGACTCTTAGCAGTGATGTCAATGGAAGACTATCCAATATGAGGTCTTTGACACTTTAGAGCTACTCAGGGTCATTAAGGAATTGGATCTGTTACTCTACTTACTTTCTACGATAAACAAGAGTGATGCTGATGATCAGTATGGTGACCAATAATAATAATGAGGCAACAGCCCCTCCAGCAATGAGCAAAATATGCCAGTGATGATCCAAAGTTGCTAGAAGATAATAATAAAGATCATCAATAGTTTGAAGAGGCAGGAATTCTTCACATTCCACTAAGGTTCAAATCAACAGTTATATGGATAAAAACATATTCAGTGAAAGCTAAAGGGGAAAATGAGACTGGCCCTTCCTCTTTCCCCTCAGGCTCCAACACCAATTTTTCACTATTACTGGGGCTCTCAGCAGAGTTTACATGGATATCACAAAAGGTGAGAGACCACAATACAGAGATAGGGACTAAACAATGCATCTCATAGCTTATTTTTCCCCACTGAGGAAACCAGAGTCTGATATCACAGACAAGATCTCTTCAGGTAGAAATAAAAAAAATACTGCATGCTAGTCGTGTAAAAGTTATTGCAGAACCAGATATGGCCTATGATTTTACTCTACAGAGGTTATCCTAAACAAATAGTCCAACAATCTCTCTGTACTCAGCCTTCTGGGCTTCATGACTCAAAACAACCAATAGCTTTGTCATCTCTTCAGAGACCCCCAGAAAGGTTGCCACAGTCAACATTACATTGTCAACTACTACACAATCATGCCAGTTGTTTCCTGTGCTAACTGTAGGGGAAACTATTTTAACAAGCATTTCCACAAAAATTTATCCCCTTAACCTATGGTAGATCCCATGTCCTGGGGCTTTTGTTTGAAGAACCTATTCATCTGTTCTACTATTTAAACAAAGACACTTTCTGAGAACCATAACCAAGGTGAGAAGCACTTAATTAAAATTAAGTTAGACTTCACTTTCCTTGAAATGTTTAGATTTTATTTCTGAAAATTTTACTGACCCCAACTGTAGCCAAGGAACACTCAAATGGCCAACTTGAGGGGGAAAAGATGATTTTACATATGTATTCCCCCAATCCTGAGACCGCCCTGCACACAGTCAGTTTATATGGTTCCTGATATCTGAGCACCACAAATGCTAATATATTCTCACAAAACTCCTGACAGGTAAGAAGTGATTATCCCAATTTTACAGATGGGAAAATTGAAGCACGGAGGGGAAGCCTCCCAAAAACTCTGTGGCAGTGCCAGGGCCTGAACCCAAATCTCTTGAGTCTCAGGCCTACAACCATCCCTCTTCAGTACTGTTTACTACACACACAGTAGTTATACTGAATATATTTTCTCACACTCTTGATACTGATTTTGATTAAAAGAAGCAGGAAAAAAAAGTATGTTAAACCACAGAACTTCTAATCAGCCTTTGTGCAACCCACCACAATGCACTGCTTCCTCCTCCTATGAGTAGGTACTAGGGGCACACCCAGATAACACAAACTGTTAATAGCAGCATAAGCATTAGCCAGCTGGTTTCACCTCTATGCTGCAGGGTCCACAATGTGAAAGTCAGTGTGTGAACAGACGTACCACCCAGTCCATCCGAGTGGTAGGAGGGATTCTGTTCAGCTATTTGCATAGGAAAAAAATGCACCCTTATACAGTCTTCTACTTCTTTTACCTCTGTGCACATAGAGGGTAGGATCTAGCCAAAAGTAAACAGAATGCAAAAACAAATAACCTTACTGTTTTCAAATTCTGACATGACACAGAAATGAAAGTAACGAACAATAAGGAAGACATGGGCTGAAAAAGGCAAATATCTGGTTTGTTAAAAATGGGGACTTTTAATATACTGACTATATTAACTATATATCAGCAGTTCTCAAACAGTGATCCAGGAAACCCTGGTTGGTCACATAGTGTTGTGTTTCCTCCTGGTTTCCATCTGTTAAAATGTATTAAAAGACAGCTGAAGTGCTTTCCTAATATTCTTTCCATGTAAGCAATTGCTGTAATTGCCACAGAGATACTAATTAACTGAAAATGGGAGGACAGCAGATAATGAAGAAAACTCTCTATTAAGGTCTGTTCCATGTTACTGACGATCTTGAGAACCCTTGCCATACATCATTACTATTTATTATTTGTATTACTAGAGCCTAGATTACTAAACCAGACCGGGTCTACAGACCCTACAGACACAAAGTAAGAGACAATCCCTGCCCCCAAAGAGCTTACAGTTTAAACAGGCAAGAAACAGACTAATAGGCAGGTGATAGGGCAAGGTAGCAATAACAGGAGTATGTTTAACCAGGAACTAGCTAAATGCAGGGTTTGTATGTGAGATAAGCCAATCAGTAGCAGTCATCACAAATCGCCACCTGCTTAACCCATTACCAGATGGCTGTGTTCTGGGGGCAACATAGCACAGGTGAATCCTTAGGAGGACAGTGATTATTGGATACTATGAACAGAGGCCGTAACTTGTTCACTAGCTTCTCTTCAATGCTGATGTGCACACAGGAAACTGCAGGGCAAATGCTACCCACAGAAAGACCCCATGCTTTAATTTCAATATTGTTCTACTGGAAAGAAAGAAAACTCAAACTTTTATATTGCTGAAGGGACATGGGACATTATAGCATTCTGACGGACTGTAAGAGCTGAAGACTTTCATATTGTAAGCACATATAAAAACCTGTGGCCTTGTGTTTTGAGCCTGATTGTAGTTGTCATATGCTTATAATGACAAAGGAGAAGAGAAATTAGTTAAGGACATTGAAATCAATGGTAAATGGGACAAAATACAACATGGTTTTACAAAAGGTAGATCATGCCAAACCAACCTGATCTCCTTCTTTGAGAAAGTAACAGATTTTTTAGATAAAGGAAACGCAGTGGATCTAATTTACCTAGATTTCAGTAAGGCGTTTGATACCGTGCCACATGGGGAATTATTAGTTAAATTGGAAAAGATGGGGATCAATATGAACATCAAAAGGTGGATAAGGAATTGGTTAAAGGAGACTACAACGGGTCCTACTGAAAGGCGAACTGTCAGGTTGGAGGGAAGTTACCACTGGGAACTTCCTCAGGGATCAGTTTTGGGAACAATCTTATTTAATCTTTTTATTACTGACCTTGGCACAAAAAGTGGGAGTGTGCTAATAAAGTTTGCAGATGATACAAAGCTGGGAGGTATTGCCAATTCAGAGAAGGATTGGGATATTATACAGGAGGATCTGGATGACCTTGTAAACTGGAGTAATAGTAATAGGATGAAATTTAATAGTGAGAAGTGTAAGGTTATGCATTTAGGGATTAATAACAAGAATTTTAGTTATAAATTGGGGACGCATCAATTAGAAGTAACGGAAGAGGAGAAGGACCTTGGAGTATTGGTTGATCATAGGATGACTATGAGTTGCCAATGTGATATGGCTGTGAAAAAAGCTAATGCAGTTTTGGGATGCATCAGGAGAGGCATTTCCAGTAGGGATAAGGAGGTTTTAGTACCATTATACAAGGCACTGGTGAGACCTCATCTGGAATACTGTGTGCAGTTCTGGTCTCCCATATTTAAAAAGGATGAATTCAAACTGGAGCAAGTACAGAGAAGGGCTACTAGGATGATCTGAGAAATGGAAAACTTGTCTTATGAAAGGAGACTTAAGGAGCTTGGCTTGTTTAGCCTAACTAAAAGAAGGTTGAGGGGAGATATGATTGCTCTCTATAAATATATCAGAGGGATAAATACAGGAGAGGGAGAGGAATTATTTAGGCTCAGCACCAATGTGGACAAATGGGTATAAACTGGCCTCCAGGAAGTTTAGACTTGAAATTAGATGAAGGTTTCTAACCATCAGAGGAGTGAAGTTTTGGAATAGCCTTCCAAGGGAAGCAGTGGGGGCAAAAGATCTATCTGGCTTTAAGATTCTACTCTATAAGTTTATGGAGCAGATGGTATGATGGGATAATGTGATTTTGGTAATTAATTGATCTTTAAATATTCAGGGTAAATAGGCCTAATCCCCTGAAATGGGATATTAGATAGATGGGATCTGAGTTACCCAGGAAAGAATTTTCTGTAGTATCTGGCTGGTGAATCTTGCCCATATGCTCTGGCTTTAGCTGATCACCATATTTGGGGTCGGGAAGGAATTTTCCTCTAGGGCAGATTGGAAGAGGCCCTGGAGGTTTTTCGCCTTCCTCTGTAGCATGGGGCACTGGTCACTTGAGGGAGGATTCTCTGCTCCTTGAAGTCTTTAAACCACGATTTGAGGACTTCAATAGCTCAGACATAGGTGAGGTTTTTCGTGGGAGTGGGTGGGTGAGATTCTGTGGCCTGCGTTGTGCAGGAGGTCGGACTAGATGATCAGAATGGTCCCTTCTGACCTTAGTATCCATGAATCTATGAAAGACATGTTGTATTTCCTTCCAAGATATTATACAGCATTAGTCAGTCTCTACATCATAAGAATTTTCTGCTTAGGCAATTGCAGAAACAAACAAACAATTGCCCTCTATGGAGCAAGTTCAAACATTTTCACATATTAGCTGCTTTGCTAAAACAGAGCATTTCATTATTATCTGTGCCAGAACATCAGATGCTAATCCCCTCACATTTCAGGAAAGGGTACATCTGCATCAGGCTCAATACTTCTGGATTGAATCCTTGTAAGGTAGATTCCAACCAGAAAACTCCCCTCAAAAACATAGGGGAGTTTTGGCTCCAGGGTTATTAGGCTGGGCTCATCTCAGGTGTATGACACTTTGAACATGGTGATTACCAGCTACCTAGTTAAATTTGGGTAAGAAAATTCTACAGATTTTGCTTTAGAAGCAAAAATGCCTAGAAGCCCTTTTTTGCCTTCTCAGTTGAAGTGAATTATGCCCTACTGCTGCTTTTGTTTTCATAAATATACCAAACCCTACTGTAACTACTGACCTTTCAAGATTCAAGCTTTCACAGAAACAATATCTACATGTCAGAGACTTGTCATTTATCTCTTTAATGCCTGTCTTCTGATAAAAGAAGCTAGGCGGATGGGAGACTATTCATCTGTTCTAAAGGCCAGGCCCATTTCCCTTAAGTGTTGGATGAAAAACAGTTTTGTAGTATTGACACTTTCTTCACAGGATTTTGTAATTTTTATGGGTGAAATCTTTCAACCTTCAACACACTAACAGTTGTTTTGAGAAGGAAACACTGATGGGCTAGACAGTTACAGTGCATTGTGACTAATGAGAGAGGTTTTTATTGCAGGGTAAGGAGCTGCTTATAGCTTGTTATATGCGTTGCTGGAATGGTACATACAGTATGCTAACTACACACTGCTGGAACAGCTGATTGTGCAAATGAAAGTGAGAAAGAAAGCAACACATGCATGTTCATGCTTAGGGAAAGGGGCTTTGTTAACTCCTAAAAGTCCTACAGACACACACAATTCATTTAGGAAACTAAGGTGAGGGAAAAGAGCTAATTCCACTCAGTTCCTATCTCTTCACTTCTGTCTTCCTCCAATAGCCTTGCCTTCACACACACCCCACACACACACACGCCTCTCACTGCCTGCTGTAGAAGGCGAACTCCTAATACCACCTGCCCACATCATACCAGAAGAGCCACTGACTGGACAATGTGCCTCCTGTTTCCCACCCATCTAACATTCCCCAGCAGCCACTTTTGGCTGCATGTTGGTTTTATCCTCTCGCTGAGCTATTGTTGCCACAGTGATTGCCTGAACCTCCCTTCCACCCTTCCCTGTTGCTTTCAGAATGAGGCATAGGGCAGGATCCAGCAACAATCAAGGAGGCAGAATGAGGCAGGGCAAGGGAAGAGAAGTGTGTTCCTATGTAGGGTAGACAATGTGGGAAGGCTGTGCTCAAGGGCCCTGATCCAACCCATTGTCTTGCTGGTTTTCCCCTCTCATTGAACCAGCAACCTGAGCCCCTTGGAGTCCTGACAGCTTAAAATACCACAGGGATGGCCATTACCCAAAGAGTGGAAATGGTATTGTCTTCTCAGGTGGCCAGTAGTCTAGAAAGGATCTGTCAAGGTTCCTTCCCCACTCTTAACTCTAGGATACAGATGTGGGGACCTGCATGAAAAACCCCCTAAGCTTATTTTTTACCAGCTTAGGTTAAAACTTCCCCAAGGTACAAATTATTTTACCTTTTGCCCCTGGACCTTATTCCTGCCACCACCAAGCGTCTAACAAAAACAACAGGGAAAGAGCCCACTTGGAAACGTCTTTCCCCCCAAAATCCACCCAAGCCTTACATCCCCTTTCCTGGGGAAGACTTGATAAAAATCCTCACCAATTTGCATAGGTGAACACAGACCCAAACCCTTGGATCGTAAGACAATGAAAAAGCAATCAGGTTCTTAAAAGAAGTATTTCAATGAAAGAAAAAGTAAAAGAATCACCTCTGTAAAATTAGGATGGTAAATACCTTACAGGGTAATCAGATTCAAAACATAGAGAATCCCTCTAGGCAAAACCTTACGTTACAAAAAGACACAAAAAAAGGAATATCCATTCCATTCAGCACAACTTATTTTTATCAGCCATTTAAACAAAACATAATCTAACTCATATCTAACTAGATTGCTTATTAACTCTTTACAGGAGTTCTGACCTGCATTCCTGCTCTGGTCCCGGCAAAAGCAACACACAGACAGAGAGAACCTTTTGTTTCCCTCTCCCCCGCTCCAGCTTTGAAAGTACCTCATCTCCTCATTGGTCATTTTGGTCAGGTGCCAGCGAGGTTATCCTAGCTTCTTAACCCTTTACAGGTGAAAGGGTTTTTCCTCTGGCCAAGTGGGATATAAAGGTGTTTACCCTTCCCTTTATATTTATGGCAGGGTCCTATGGCTATTGACAGCTAATGGAGCTGGCAGCTTCTTTCAGTCAAATGTAGAGCTGTCGTCTTTGGAAATGATAGTCTCTGACTCAAGTACTAGCAAATGGTAAGTTTCTCAAATGCTTTAACTGGTTTCCCTTTTCCCAGATCTGCACCAAAAACTCATCTGGCAAAAGTAGAAATCTTAAAATCAAATAAAACCTTTAGTAGATTGGATAAGAAAAATCTACAGTTTTGCTTTAGATGTAAAAATAATACTTAGAAGTCCTTTTGCCTTTTCTCAGTTGAAGAGAATGGGTGTGTGTGTGTGTGTGTGTGTGTGTGTATATAAAGTACACATACAATTTTGATTTTTTTCTCTAGTCCTAATTCAGCTCAAATCACTTTAATTAGTTACAATAATTTAAGCATTTTTAGATCATACAGAGTAATTCAGTAAATGCCAAAGTTTAATTAAAGGTTAGAGATTTAAAGGAGATTCCAAAACTAATTCAGTAAATTCACCTGTCATGTTGTCTGTAAAAAGGCAAAGAATGCAATTGGTACTAAAAGAATTTTCTTTTTACAAAGGAAATTATAAAACAGACAGGATAGTCAGTGAATGAATGGTTATTTATGTGTTCAGATGGAAAGTCTATTAGCTGGATGCAGGAGTTGTTATACAAAATTTAGATGTTTTGGCCACAGTCAGCAACAGGTGAATGACATTAACTGCAGCTCTTATTAAAAGCAAGTTGAGACTAATGGAGATATTAAAAGGATAACTATTGCCAGTATCTAATTTCATGACATGATCATATTTAGCACGACATCATGTCAACAGAATTTATAGGAGACAGGGAGATTTAATTAGGGTGACCAGCTGTCCCGTTTTTAAAGAGACTGTCCCGTATTTAAGCCCTCCCAAAGGTATCCTGACATTCTTAAAAATGGGCAAATTTTCCCATATTTTCTGACTCCTCCTCCCATCAGTACTGGTGGGTCCTGCTGCTGGCCAGATCCTTGCTTGCCAGCTGCCTGCCCACCAGTGGTGAGTGGGAGGGTCCAGTGGTTGGTGGGTGGGGGTGCAAAGCTGGTTTCCAGGCACAGATGCAGCGTGTGGGGCTGGCTGCTCTGCGTGCTGGCTCTCAGCCAGCAGGGCCCCATCCCCCATCCTGTTTCTGGCTGGCACTGGCTGCACACTGCACACTACACGTCGCCTCTGCTGCCCACCCATCAGCCCTTTACATGCTCCCCCTCTCACTGTCCTCTCCCTGCTTTGCCCCTTCATCCCTCCTGTCCCCACTGCTCCTCCATATCCCCAGCATCCTGCTCCCAGCACTGTGTGGAAAACCAGCCCCCGTTCGGAGTCCTCAGTTCACCCACAGCCCGGCCAACAGGCTCCTTCTTTCCCCCACTGCCTCTGGCTGAGCTGGTGCCCCTGGAAAGCCCAAGACCCACCAGTCCGGGGCTCTGGTCAGGAGGAGCCAAGCTCTGCATGTGCCAAAGCCCCGTACAACACTGGCACAGGGAAACCTCGAGCTTAGCCAAGGGGCGGAGGAGTGGGAGGGTGGGGGAGCGATTTCCAGCCTGTTCACACCCCAACCCTGCAGAGTCCACAGGCTGGGCTTAGCACCCTCTTCACCTGACCCCCCACCCCACCCCACCCTGGGTCCTGCCCTCCGGGAGCACGGGCTGCTTTGTCCCCTAGGCACCCTCCCCAGCTGAGTCCCTCTGTGGCAGGGTTTGCTGAAACCCCTGCAGTCAGGTTCCCTGGTGCACAATGCATCCTTAGGGCTTAACCCCTTCCTGCCCGTGCTGTAGCCAGAGGCGGCTGGGTTAAGTCCGTGGCCAGCAGCAGCCTGGAGGTGTTAGCTGCCTTTTGACACTGTGCAGGCAGGAATGGACAAGCTGCTTCCAGCCACAAGATGGGGGTGGGGGTGTGAAGAGATGAGCTCTGCAAAGACACAGGCCAGGTCATCCCTTTCCCCTCCCCCTCCCTCGTAGCTGAAAGCAGCTCCCATCCCTTCCCTCCTGCACAGTGCCAAGAGGTTGCTGCTGGTTATATTCTGGCGCGAACCCTGGCAGAAATATGAGGGGGACATGTGAACCTATGCCACCCCGCCATGCGTTGCCTCAGGAAGATGTGGTGCCAGGTACCGGGAGAGGCAGGTCCATCCCAGGAGCCCAGCCAGGCATGGAGGGTGGAGACCACTGGGCATGGAGGGTTGGGTCAGCTGGTCACTCCCCCCGTGAGAGAGGTATACAGTAGTGTGTGCGGCACCCCTCTCCAGGTGAACCCTAAAGCCTTAAAGACAAGAAGGTAAATAAAAGGAATCCAACTACACAGTATTTCTTAAAAAAAAAAAACGGGCTCAGTCAATTTGATCTTAATTTGAACACTTGTACTGCATAGTTCTTGTTTTAATTCTTTAGCTCAAAATTATTTAGTGTTACAATGACATCTACTGCAAAGATTTGTGAAATTAAACATTAATTCTAACTATTATACCAAACAAAAAACTGGCAGCTACTTTTCCAATTTAAAGATACCTTGTGAGCTTTCTAGAATTAAAATAAGGTACTTAGCATGAACATCCTACATTCCCTGTATCCTACAATTGATTCATATCATAGCAAATGTCCTACAATCCTTTTGAATGTTAGAAGCATAGATTCCATAGCACATTGCTGCTTCAGAAAATAACACATCTGAGTTGTATTGGTTTTGTGTGAAATCTAAACATCCAAACTAAGTACAAGAGGTTTGAAGTCTTTGTGAGACCAATCATCACTGAAACTCAAGTGTGCTGACAAATTTATTAGAGCATAAGCTTTCGTGAGCTACAGCTCACTTCATCGGATGCATCGCTCACGAAAGCTTATGCTCTAATAAATTTGTTAGTCTCTAAGGTGCCACAAGTACTCCTTTTCTTTTTGCGAATAACACGGCTGCTACTCTGAAACCTGTCAAGTGTGCTGCTGGGGTTAAACCAAGTCATCAGGAGACGAGATGATGCACTACACAGGCTACAGCCTGAGACACGTTAAACTCAAAAGATGGAAAATTTTGCTTCTAATAATATGGAAATCAGTGCAATAATAAACATGCACTCCAATTATACTATTGTGTTTTTTCTTTTGTTTTTTTACACGCACTTTTCAGAGTTGAACCTCACTTTACTGACTATACCTCCAGCAGTGCTCATGGATAGCTCAAGATCTCTTAGCCACTCATTACTTCACCCTTTGTGGTCTTTTAACTATATCCCCTTTTAACTCTCTCAAAAAACAACTTTAAAACAAAATATCTAAATACAATATATCAGATGTAACTTGGTATAATAAATAGTGACATGCCAACCTTATATAGGCAACATTTTCAAACTTGTATGCCTACAAGTTAGGCACGTAGGGCCAGATGCTCAGCTAGTGTAATTCAGTGCACAACAGATGCACTTCTGGCCCCTAAATCCATATTTAAGCACTAAAAAACTTGTCTGGTTTTCAGAAAAAGAGTGAGAGATCCCACAGCTACTCATAAGTTTTCTGTCTTCCTTTGTTTAGATTAGAAATAAATTGTTATGCCACCATTTGTAAAGATCTCTCTTGGGATGGGCAGACAGAGGAATAAGAAGCATAAAAGTAGTGAATGTTGCCAGCACTTTAAACCTAGGTGGTTAAAAGATCTGAAACAGCATCTCTGCAAATGACAATTTGCTGCAGAATAATAGACAGCCTTAGATCACTCCACTACAAACTAGAAATTGAACTTTCTGAAGTCTGCTGAACATGGTCAAGATTGCTTGTTTAAAAATAAAATAATGCTATCTATTTAGCCAATATATACAGCCCTGTGTTCCTATTACTGTCACCCTTCTCTATATTGTATACAGCAATCTAGCTGTCACTTCATGTCTGTAGTCAGACTGTAAGGGTTTAGGGACAGAGAAAGTCTTATCTAATTGTAGAACACCCCATACAATGGGGATTCCAAATTTATTGTAACATAAATAAACCAATACATACAAGTAATAAGGATAGACTGGGGAAAAATCAGAGTATTAAGTGGGCTCCGCTCTCATTCCCCTGAGAAAATGTCCAGCTGTAGCATGTGGACTTCTAATGAAAAATATTGTATGAGCCCTCCATGGTATATTTTCTTACTTTGCGTGTACTCCTTATTTTGCTCAGAAGTGCATGGTGTGATTTCTGTTTGCACAAAGAGATGAAGAAATTCACATTTAGAAAAGGGGAAACTTTTATTCTCCCACAGTATTTTCTCTCTCATAACCTGAGTATGTCTGTTTCTATGGCTTCAACTCTGCAAATGACTCCCAAATCTATTTCTCTGCCCCTGTCCGATGCCCCTCTGTACAGTTTCTCCACTTCCATAATTGTCAGACATTTTCTTACACTGGCCAACCATCTTCTCAAACTTGGTCTCTCCAAAACTGTATTTCTAATCTTTCCTCTTAATCCCTCTCCAACACCACTTCTCTATCACTATTTACAATTCTACCATCCCCCCCAATTTTCCAGACTCAAAACCTCAGAGTCATCTTTGACTCCTCTCTCTCCTTACCCTATATCTAGTTCTGGCTTGCAATATTTGTACAGAACCTCTCAAGGTTTTAATCCACTTCCAGATCAGGAAGAAATGGTAAAGAGTTTGATAGGAGATCAAACCTGGACTATTACTTGGCTCTGCAGCCCCAAATGAAAATCAGGCTAAATGAGGTGACTAAATGGATATGAAAAGGAAATACATAAAATGGTACATCAAGTAGTCATGCCTAGAAATGAAATGTTTTTCTTGGCTCATTCAAAACAAGTGCTGAACCAGGCCACAGTCACTAAATTTGACCTTGGCTGGACATTTCATTGGTTTCCCCACGTCTCACAGAATGTTAACATAGGAATGGCCATACTGGGTCAGACCAATGGTTCATCTAGCCCAGTATCATGTCTTCCACCAGCAGCTGGTGCCAGTTGCTTCAGAGGGAGAGAAAAGCACATGGCAATTTATTGAGTGACTCATCTGTTATACAGTCCTAGTATCTGGCAGTCAGAGTCTTAGGGACACCCAGAGCATGGGGTTATGTCCCTGACCATCTTGGCTAATAGCCATTGATGGACCTATCCACCAGGAACTTGTCTAATTCTTTTTTGAAACCAGTTATACTTTTGGCCTTCACAACATGCTATGGCAATGAGTTCCACAGGTTGACTGTGCATAGTGTGAAGTAGTACTTCCTTACGACTGTTTTAAGCCTGCCTGCTGCTTGTTAATTTCATTGGATGACCCCTGGTTCTTGTGCTATGTGAAGGGGTAAACACCACTTCCCCATTCACTTTCTCTACACCATTCATGATTTTATAGATTCAGGATTTTGTTGTTGTCCCTTGTCAGTTGTCTCTTTTCTATGCTGAACAGTCCCAGACTTTTTAATCTCTCCTCATCTGGAAGGTGTTCCATACTCTTAATCATTCTTGTTACCCCACCCTGTACTTTTTACAATTCTAATACATCTCTTTTGAGATGGGATAATACACAGTATTCAAGGTGTGGGCATACCATGAATTTACATAGTGTCATTGTGATATATTCAGTTTCATTATCTATCCCTTTCTTAATGGTTCCTAATATTTTTAGTTTTTTGACTAATGCTGTACATTGAGCAAATGTTTTCAGAGAACTATCCTCAATGACTCCAAGATCTCTTTCTCCAGTGGTAACAGCTAATTTATACCCCATCATTTTACATGTATAGTAATCAGATTACCCTGGGATTATGTTTTCCAATGTGCATTACTACGTACAGAAGTGATACCAGTTCTCTCTCCCCCTTCCAGTTAATATTTCTCTCATTCATTCATTGTGCGTTATAACACTTTTGAAAAATAAAAACAAAATGATTGGAAAAACATTTCAATCCAAAATATTTCCTTTCATTATGATAAAAGGTGCACAGTTGTGTGTGTAATGTTGCAATGTGTGTATCTGAGAGGGAGAGGGCTTGGCACACTCTGAATTGTATTGCACTGTAGGCACAGTCTCAACTTTTTTCCCATCTAACAACAGTTGTTAGAAAGAGAAACCAAATGTACACTGAAAGAAAAGGAGTACTTGTGGCACCTTAGAGACTAACAAATTTATTAGAGCATAAGCTTTCGTGAGCTCATCGGATGAAGTGAGCTGTAGCTCACGAAAGCTTATGCTCTAATAAATTTGTTAGTCTCTAAGGTGCCACAAGTACTCCTTTTCTTTTTGCGAATACAGACTAACACGGCTGCTACTCTGAAACCTGTCAAATGTACACTGACAATGTCAAAGTTGTCAGGGATTTATAAGATTTCTTTAAAGCTATAGAAGGTTAATAATCAACCTTTAGGTTGGGAGAGGGCATTTTAACAGGTGGGGTAGACTGGTCCTTTTTATTGTTTGGGTTTTTTTATTGTTGTTTTGGGCTTTTTGTGTCCTGCTGCACTTGGAGTCAATAGGAATTTTCCTAGACACTTCATCAGGTTCAAGCATGTTTGATTATTATTATATAAGGTCAACGTTTTTAAACTTGAATGCCTAAAACTGTTAAAGTCAAGAGAAATTCAAGATTCAAAAGCTTCTTTCCCTTCTCGCTTCAACAACAGGTTAGGTGTGCACCACAGTAACATGCCCAGTTTATTTTCCCATGTTTCCACCCCCTAATAACCACCCTTTGGATGAAATCTTCTGAAAGGATTCAGACTCCATGCCATAGGAACTACTTCTGTTAAAGAAAATCTTCTAGTCCTAGGATATATGTTGAATATCCAGAACACTCAGTGATGAAAAAGAAAAAACAGCACCTTTAAAGGTACTTAACAGCATGGACTTAAACATGAATGGAAGGAGTCGAATTTGGAAGGCACAAGAGGAGTTATACTTTCAAAACAACCTAAAATGAGTCTTAGCTCCTTCAAAGCATATTTAAAGTAGAAATCAAAACTGCAGCAGGATTATTTAGAATGGACCATCAAAGGAGCTCTGCGGTATCAGGATGAATGGAAAATGCAATAAAATTGAGTTAGTTCACATATACACAGGAGAATATCAAATTTTTCGCAATGGTTAGATTTCCTGTTAGGAAGAAGGAGACTGTTGCAAGCAATCAGTGCAAAATGTTTCCATATTCTCACATGTACTGTCTTTAATTTCATGTACATCATAGTTAGCACTTTGCACTGTGTTCTTTCCTGGCTGTAAATTCATTGGATAGGTTTCTAAGCATGAAAAAGACTATATGAAAATCGACTAGTTCTTAAAAGAAAACCAAAAAAAGAAATTCCTATTTTGAATTTTTACTCTGCATGTGGTATCTACATTATATAGTTCTGAGACAAGGTAGTGAGATCCAGTCCATAGCCTTTAGTGATGCAAAGCACTGTCAGCTGGATGGCTCTGTGCATTGATAATGGAACATGGAGCATTTCCTATCAGATTGCCAGTGAGAAGCCAAGCCTGGTTGATATCACACAACAATTCTTCAATGGTCTAGAAGAAATTATTTTTGTGGTCTCCATCTTATTTACTAGTGTGGTGGTGGCCATATCCCCATATCATCAGCACAATTAGTAGAGAAGCTAGGGCAGTGGAGGGCAACACGTCCCTGTGGCCTGCCATTTCTTGAAGCTCCTGTTGGCCAGGAACAGTGCATTGCAGCCACTGGGAGCTGCAGGGGGCCATGCCTGCGGATGGTCAACATCAGCAAAATGTCTTGTGGCCTGCAATCAGATTACCCTGATGGGCTGCATGCGACCCACAGACTGCAGGTTGCCCACCACTGAGCTGGGGTGGCCAAGCTATCTTTTCACCTGGGCAGGCCTAGGTCATTTTAGGGCAACGTGGGGGAATTTGCACTGTTTTGGTGTATGCTTAGACTATTGCAAGGATAATGATTGGACTTCAGCAAGTGTAGCTGTCAGTTTGGCTTGTTTCACAAGCATTACATTAGAAGCTTACAACACGGATGGGATGAATTCTCTACTCATATCCAAAACAACAAATATATATAAATAAACAAGTACCTGACATGCATATTGTAGCAGCCATGTTTGATGTACTGTAGCTCCAGACAAACTGCACTCTTGAGCTTCCCAGATATTTACAACTCAGAGTGCATCACACTTCTGGAACCCAGCATAATGCACTCCAGGGCATAGGTGCTGGATTTAGGTGCTGCACCCCTTGGCTTGAAGTGGTTTCCATCATATACTGGGTTGACAGTTTGTTTCAATGGCACTCAGCACCCCCACTATAAAAACTGTTCCAGCACCCCTGCCCCAGGGCATAAACACTCGGAAATTCCCAAGGTACAGCTTGAATGGAGCTGGAGACTCCTTCCCTGCCTTATGCAGCTCTCTCCCACTACTCTCCCCTGTTCCAAAGCACCCTTCTCTCTCACTCCCACACAGTCACTGGTTTTCCTGAGACAGCTGTAAAAGTAACACAGAGACCAGCCAGGTTCAAAGTCAGCCCAGCCTTGTGAAAGCCAGCGTAACCACCACATTCTGCTATTCGTGACATCAGAGAAGCCCACTTAGCAGTTACGAGTATTTGTGCATGAGGGGGGAAACATAAGCAGTTCAAAGAGTTCCCATCTGCCCCTTCACTTACCGCTAGTGACAGTCAAGTTCAACACATGGGTTTTGTTTCCACCATAACGACAGCGGTAAATTCCAGAGTCAGAAGCTGTAACATTTTGAATGACAAGAATGTCGCTCTCCTGAGTAGCACAATCTATCATTATACGCTCCTGGTAATCTGAACCATAGATTTTCCCTTCTGACAGGTTACACAGGCCTATGGTATCCACCCGATCCACTTTAATCCTTTCCCACATCAATTGCTGCACCAAACTTCCAACACTGTAAGGACATCTAAGCGTCACATTTCCCCCTGATTCAGTAATCATGTGGTTGATTGGCAGCACAGGTACCTCAAAAGAATCTGTTAAAAGGAAAGCAAAAAAGTGTTTATAATGTATATAGGTTACATTTAAGAGCAACAATCTATTCCAAGAAATACTGTTGTCCATATGCTAATACTACGTGCTAATACTAATTAAATTGGCTTAGAGCAGAAGGATGTTTGAAGACTTCTGGTAATTTTAAAACACTTAAAGGTAACATTACATATATACACACACATGTGCACAAACTATATTATAACACCTCTATAATGCAGGATGTGAAGATATTTTCAAGTTTATTTTTAATGCATTACCCATTTACCCACATTGTCGAATAAATCCCTGGCCACAACAAAATTATAGTAACAATCAAGTTAAGATTCAGATGGCACTTTCCTTCTAAGAGTCTGTTTTTCAGTCACGTTAATTTTTATTTTCCAGATTAATAAAAACTTGCCTGTTGTGACCTCTCAGCACATGAACTAAAAATTCAACCCCCTATATAGTTCCAAATCTACATTCATCAGTTAGATTACATAAGGTACCAGTTAATGAACTGAAGTTCTCCCAACCACAGCCCCAGAGCACCTCAAAAAATCTCAGACTGCCCACTGAGGAAAAACTTGCATGATAGCTAAACATTTGGCTGACCTGTGAAAGGTCAGTAACTCCCCAAATGAATTATTTTAGTTACTGTCAGCTCAAAAAACTGACTTCTCAGTTGCACAAATTTCTTAAAAGAAATTCTTTTTAAAAATCCCTCGTTAAAGTTTCTTAGCCCAGAAGTAGTTTTTGGAGTGAAATAGTTAGCTGGTTATAAATAAACAAAGCTAGAAAAAAGGTCCTCTTCTTTAGAACAACTTTAAATAATCTTGGCATTCAGAGGACTCAATAACAGTTTGGTTTCTAACATCGATTTTTGGATGTATGTAACTCCTAAATGACAATAGGTATTTTTGTCTTGTTTGGAGACATTTGGTACTGAAAGAGGTTGGAAATCAAGTTACTGTAAAAGGAACAGTCCAAGGTGCTCAGTGCACTCAATTTCCACTGGTGGTAAGGACTGAAGCATTGGATCTCATATTACTTTTGTTCACTTCAGAAACTTGTCTCAAGATGCGTTTCTCATGCGCTTCTGCATGCACTTGATACCATTAACTTACATATGGGGGAGAGTGAAGTAAAACAAAATAATACAAAAGCACATTAAGTAGATTAAAAACTGGCTAACTGACAGGTCTCATAATGTTATTGAAATGGGCAATTTACACTGTACCTCTAACCACCAGATTCATCATTCGTATATGGTTGTGGTATTTCATACAAAGCATACCCCGTACGTGGTAAATAATGAAGAGAACAGGTCACTGATAGAGAACAATCTAAATTGCTTGATACACCAAGCACAAGAAAACAATATGCATTTTATTATGACCTAATGCAAAGACATAAATCTAGGAACAAAGAATGGAGGCCCAACTTACAGGCTAAGGGACTCTATCCTGGGAAGCTGTGATTCCGAAAAGTGGCGGGGGGAAAGGAGGGAGCGGTGTCATGGTCAATCAGCTCAACAGAAGCATCTACTTCAATGATATGGCCAAAGGATTAATGTGATCCTTGGATGCACAAATATAGGAATATCAAGCAGGAGGAGGCAGTTATATTGCCTATACATTTGACATTGTTGCAAACACTACTGGAATTACTGTCTCTAGTTCTGGTGTCCACAATTCAAGAAGGATGTCGAAAAACTGGAGATGGTTCAGAGAAAAGCACAAGAATGATTAAAGAATTGGAAAATATGCCATATAGTCAAAAACTCAAGAAGCTCAATTTATGTATCTTATCAAAAAGAAGATTCAGGGGGTGACTTCTTCAAAGTTTGTACAAGTACCTTCATGGGGAATAGAAATGTGATGAATAGAACTCTAATGGGCAAGGGTATAACAAAATCCAATGGCTGGAAGCTGAAGGTTGACAAATTCATCCTGTAAGGTGCAAAATTTTAACAAGAAGGGTAATTAACCTTTGAAACAACTTGCCAACTTGATCAACAAGAGTGGATGTTTTTCTAAGAGACTGATATGGTTCGAATTAATTCAGAGAAGTCTTCCTGGCCTGCACTATGCTTAGTCAGACTAGATGATCCTTTCTGGTCTTTACATCTATGACTTTATGAAAAGTGCTATTTCTTCATATTATATTAGTGGCCCAATAATATGTAACAGTTACCAGCAGTATACCGTCTTACAATAAGAGATCCTATTACAATATACACACAGGAAGAACAGAGTTAACGTGGCTATGGACCTTAGACCTATAACTTTCAGACTTGTATGCACTTAAATACTTGATATTGTGCACTTCAGACTTGATATTGCATTAACTTGGTTATTTTTGATATAATAAATATTAGGATAGGAAGAAAATGAAAATAATAGCCAAACATATTTTTATAAAACAAAACAAATAAGGATAGCACTGAAATTCATTGCCAATATGTAGCTGTTTGAGCATTTCATCATAAGAAGAAGTCACAATCTATTTTAAAATGATAATCTTTACTTTTCTCTCTCACGCGCGTTTATACATAGGGCAACCTACTGTAGAATAAAACCTATCTGCAGTCATTTAAACCTGTGAAAGTGGGTGTAAAACGCTGCCATTCTGACACGGTAGTATTTTACACATACTGTGTATAGGTGACCCCAGAAGGTGCACGGTAGTGGAGAATCAGGCCTACATATTTCTAATTAAATGCTCCCAATAAATGGATCAAAAATACTGCACATTTGGAGCTTTTATTTTATTTAATTAGCTCTCTTTATCTTGACAAGGGTGTTAGCTCAGTACTTTCCTCCTCCTCCTCCATGTAACAACTTTCTTTTTTAGCACATCTCACTATATACTTACTTCTTGCTTTGTGTGAGATGAGTGTGCTAGACTCTCTGAATAAGTTTTTCCCTGCTAATGCTGGAACTAATTCAGTCACAGTCAGAGCTATCTTCTAGTCTCCTCATATCTTGGAGCCATGGACCCTTCCCCATGGTTTGAGGCCACTAAAAATGTGAAAGAAAATCTTTATGTTTGTCTCTTGAAAGTCTCTAGGCATTTTTCTTGCTATGGTAGCCTTGAAAATGTAAATGGATATAAACCAATGTAATTTAATTGCTAGGGTTTAAGAGGACGAGCAGATAAGCTCAAATTCTGCAACAGAAAGTTGGCTGGAGTGAAGGATTCCAGTATCTATTCTCAGCATCCTGTAACAAAAAGTTCCAGGTGTAGGGTTGAAAGGGCTTTTTATTTTGAATTGAAAAAGTTAATTTATAGTTTAAAAAAGTTTTAAAAATCAAAATGAAACAGTTCAAAATTATCTAAACAAAATTTTTTTTTATCTGATCTAAAAAAAAATCAGAATTTCAGCTTCTGAAAATTTTCAATATTCCTACTTTTTGTTCGGATCAGACATGGGAAAGTTTTTAAAAATTTTGAAAATTCTTGCAGGATAAGAGAACTGTTTCTGGCCCAATTCTAATACTTTTCCCATTCTTTGGACAACCTCACCTAATTTTTGTTTCTTCACTGGCAGATGGTTCAGACATCAGGCTCTCCCACTCCCAGCTAGTTTTTCATTCATTTTTAAAGTCAGTATATATGACTTTATTACTGCTTATCACAAGTTGCACTAGTTCAAGCACTTTCTGCCTAGCAACAGGCAATCTAAGTCAAGCCGTGAGTGCACACAGTTGCTGTGGGGAGCACTCCACCTGAGTCAACAGTCAACATCAGGGTGCTTACACTGCCTATGGGTAGGGAGCAGGGGCACCTTCAAAAATTACTTTTGCATATATTTTTCACATTTCTGTAGGTAACAATAATTTTGCAGCTATTTTTGCTCCTACTTACTTTTTCAAAGACAAATAGATATGGTGGAACCTCAGCAGGTTTACAGTATTTTAGTAATTTATTTCAAATACCTGTCACCAAGTATGTCTGTAAGAACACAGATACTGATAAAAAAAGACTCAGGAAATGTTTTTTGACAAACAGATTCCTTTCTTAGCATAATAATGCAAAATTTTGAGTAATAATTAATTGAAACTATAATACAGGAACTTATTTCCTAGACCCTTCAGAAATAGTGCAAAGGCTTGGGGGAGTCACAGGTAATGGAGGAGCTAAGGGAGAGGGAAGTAATTGCTGGGAAGGAGCCTAGGAGTGAACCTGGAGGGTTGTTGGGTGTGGCTGGGAGAAGTATGGAACAGGTTTTTTCTGGAGTGGGATTGTTAGAGAGTTGGGGAGCCTTGCCCATGCAGACCCTGACTGACCCCTAGCCTCTTCCATTGTCAGGAACATCTGCCCATCTCCATGTGTCCCTGCAACCCACTCCCCATTCAGCCACCCCCCCACTCAGCCCCATGTGGCCCTGAACCCCCTCACATTCAGCCCCTGGCTCAATGTTGTCACTCCACTAGCTCCTGTGCCGTCAACAATAACCACTGTTAGTGGTCAGTGAGCCTGACCACTGAGGAAACTCCGGCTGCCAATGAACAGCTAATCTTTTTTCACCATCTCTTGGGCAGGAGGCTGTGGCACAGTCATTCCTGTTTCCATCATCTCCAGACAGAACTACTCTAACTCACTCTTACCTGAGTTTAGAGTCAATCACGACAAAAAAACTGGAGTGAGTATACCTCATAGCAGCTCATGTCGTTAGCAACAAAGGCTGACATAGGCATCGAGCACCTGTGCTTTCTAAATGCCACAGGCTCCCAGGACTCTTCCAAAAAAGAATTTTAAAAGGCTTGGTCCTAATCTACAAAAGACTTGTTGAACTGGAATCTATTTAAGCAGTACCTCAGCGAATGCCTTGCTCTCCCCAGGAATAATACAACACTGGGAACAGAACACTCTTGGTGCTAGGATATCAGGAATGATCAGGCTGAGCCCAAGCCAGCTGTCATTCAGATCAGATGGTAGAACCTACTGTTTCAGTAGCTTCCACCCACAAAAATAAATGCCCTTAAAATAAATAATCAAGTACACAAATCGATGTTCTTTTGCCTGAAGGATTAGAGAGAAAGAAAATATTTAGATACCATACTGATAAGTACAACATAAAAAACTTAGGTGTACACGTAGATTGGTAAATTAGATATACAGGATTCAGCCTCTGTAACATTTCCAGGATGACAACTGTATGAGAAAAGCAGTATGACATCGGACAGGTCTTTGTGTGTATGTGTAGCACACGAAGCAAGATGTTGGTGTTGCCATTTCTCGAGAAGGGGTGAATAAGAGGATAGTCTGCAGTTGTGTAGGCGATGCAAATGTAGGAGTTTTGTGGTGTGAACATGAGTATCGTGCGTTCCAGGTGAGAGAATGGGAGTAGGTGCCTCATACTTTCGTGTGGAAGATGCAGTGTGTAGGCATGATTATCTCATCATTTTGAGTGGTGGGTGGACAACAGTATAGTGACATATAAATGGTTGTTTGTGGTATCTTAACTGTCTATTTTCCATACTTTCAGATGCTTGATTTTGTTGATTCTTTTCAGTTTATCATTGTCTTAGAATTTCTTGTCTTTATTTTGTTTTTTTTTTATTTAAATGGTCTAAATTTTTCTTTCCTTCCAGAACTCATAGGTGTTTACAATCTAAACTTTAGCTTAATTAAGTCTTTTGGTTGAGGATTTTGTTAGTGTTTAATCACTATTATTTATGTAATAGTGTTTTGCAAAAATTACTCTGTGACCTCTTGAGTTACATTTTATAAAAGTGTAGATATACCAAACTTCATATCCCTCATCAGCTCATCTACTGACTTCAGAAAGTCCAGCAATTGATCGTAGACCTGGCTGGGGTCAAAGTGCATTCTCCCAGTGAAATTCAGCAGCATCTGCAGAATCTAGCTTCCATTTAGGGTGGCTGGGGCAGTTCTAGCCTTTACGGTCCTAAAGAAAAACTCCCAAACATGAACAGAGTGCAAACATGTACAGTGCTAAGTGTAGTGCAGGAAGAACGTCTGAAACATAACTATATGGAACGGGCAAACTCCCTACATTCAGCTCAATTTGTGGCATATTAATGGAGCTTTCTCTGTGGTTTTTTAGGGTAATAGGAAGTGGTTGCGGTTCACACAAGATAGGAATACTATTAAAAAGGCCCTTAAAGAACTTCTCTAAACAGCTTGGTGTACTCTCAGACCACAGCAAGACACACTATCAAAAACAACACAGAGCTGGCAAACGTTTTCCTGGTGGACACTAGAGTGACCTGAATAATCAAATCAAATAAAGACAGAATGTACCATCGGGGTCTCTACAGTAATATTCTAGATGTTCACTATTTCGTCCACTTAAAGATGCTTCATTCACATATTTAAACAACATACTTGGTGTTTACACTAAAAATGCCTGTAGTTATATTTGGTGCTTAAGTATTTCAGCAAATACAACTAAAGTGAGTGTGAACAATCAACAAATTAGCCACTTGTTGCCATATTTATTCAATGACAAACCTCAGGGGTCCTGCCTTCATTATCATTTATACCAGTGCAAAGTGGATGTAAAATGCTACCAAATCAGAATGTTATCAATTTACCCTGACTTTGTTCTCACTTTGCTTGGATGTTAAACTACTATCCAAGGTGCAAGGTAGAGGATAATCCAGCTCAAGGCCTCCACGGAGTATAAGATAAGGCTGACTAGAAAAACAAGGATTCTATATCTCACACACAAAAATAAGGCTTTGATATTTGTTTTTATTACAGATCTGGCAGAGCAGGGACTTAAACCAGAGTCTCCCACATCCATAGGCACATAGACCTGGATGGGACTTCCTGGGTCATCGATCCCAGTCCCACGGCTATGATAAGCAACCCCATATGTCATCCCATTCATAAAATTTGTCAAGCTCCATCTTAAAACTAGTTAGCTTGTTTGCCCCCAGTTACACTATTGGGGCAATTCTATTCTAGAACCTCACTCCTCTCATGGTTAGAAGCCTTCTTCTATTTTCCAACCTAAAAGATACTCACGACAAATGTATATGTATTCATTGTTGTGCAAAAATTGTTCTTTAGATTGTCTTTTACCTCCTTCCCCAATATATTTATAGAGAGCAATAATATCCCCTTCTCAGCCTTAGTTTTGCTAAACTAAAAAAGCCAAGCTCTTTTAGTCTTCCCTTGTAAGACAGACTCCCCATTCTCCTGATCATCCTGGTACAGCCTTTTTCTGTACTTGTTCTCATTTGAATTCCTCTTTCTTGAACATGGGTGACCAGAATCACACACAATATTCCAGATGCCTTGTTCAATGGTATTACTACTTCCCCCTCTCTCTGCTGGACGGGCCTCACCTCACACTTGTCTTTTTCACAGCTATATCAATTGGTGATTCAAGGTTATTTTCTACAACTAGCTCTTTCTTAATGTCCTCACTACTTACCAAAACCAAGTCTAAAATAGTATTGCCATCACATTTCAGGTGAGTGTCCTAATGATAACTAACTACTGGCTATTCTAGGATGGGTCTCTTTCTCCTGGCCTCCTCACCCCATTCCCATACCTCCCAATCCTGGATCTGAACAACTTTCCTGATGAAATTTTTAAAATTTTGGGGAGAACTGATAAGTTTCCATGAAATGTTTCAGTTTCGATGAATCAGCATTTCCCAACAAAATTTTTTTTTCCAAAAAATTCCCAACCAGCTCCACCAACAATGGTAAAGATAACAGCAAGGAAAGGAATCCATATCCAATACTGTTAGTGTAATGCTGGCTCAATACTAGCCTAACAGTTGTTCACAATCTTCAAATAGAGCTTAGACTAAGTGTGATTTTAATTATGTCTACAGTTTCTGTAGAACACTTCTCTTCCTTTCTAACTAATCTGGAAATTAAGTGATGCACTACAGTGCCTGAGAATTGTCTGAATGGAGTACTATTGATATTTTTTTTATTATAAAGAATGATCCAAAACACATAGGGTTTATCTGTGCACAGAAGTTGTGCAAGTTTAAAATCCGATTTAGATAAATTAGTTAAAAAACAAAAAACTATGGACCCCTTACATTGGTTTAAAACTGGCTATATAGTTTAGCTTGTGCTTGTAAGTTTACCACTGCAAGTTGAACTGACATAAGCCATGTTTACATTGATCTAAGAGTTCCCAGACAGAAAAAGTTATAGTGGTTTAAATAAAATTAGTATAAAAATCACACCTTTAATGTAACTGATGGAACTTCGCATGTAGAGTATGCCTAACAAAATGATAGAAAATACAGCTAACTATTTTGCAAGAAAAAAAAAGGATTTAAAATATTTTTTGGATAAAACTTCAGATCTCATTCAGTTCACTGTATTTCATAAAGATGGAGCTTATTGCAAAATCCCAGATCTGCCATTCCAACAAATAGAAGAAGCGAGGTTCATAATGTCTGCAGACAATGTATAAAATAACTTCAAAATACCCAACTGAACAAAGAAACCAGACCTTTTGGAAAAGTAATGTTCATTAAAAGTCAATAAAATACAAATTTTAACAAAAATCTTAAACTCAGGAAGTCATTGTTACTCAAAAACAGTCTCAAATGTCTACTAAAGTGACCCTTCTGATATATTGGCCAGATTTGTGTATAAAAGAATACTGCCTCAATAACAGCTATCTTTTTACAGGTACTCAGAGTTACTTGATAATGGAATTTACACTGCAGGACACAAAGCAAAACAGAGGGAACTATAATACTTTGCTCTCATTAGCACTTTTCATCCATAGATCTCAAAGCATTTTAGAAAAGAAGTCAAATGTGACCATCTTCATATTAAAAGGTAGAAAAACTAACACAATGACGTGAAACTAAAAGCGAGAGGGGAAGTGACTTGCTAGAGATCATATACTGCTGGTCAGTGGCAGAGCTGGGAATAAAACTCAGGTCTCCTGAATTATAGTTCAGTGCTCTATTTGCTAGATCATCCTGCCTTCATTGACTCCAGGATTGTATATATTTATATCTATAAAATTAGATAAAACTGACAGAAAATGTTCTGCTATGATCTTGCTGTGATAGATATATTTTAATGCCCTATTTTTAATTAAGTGTTTAATGCATGTGGTAGAATAAAGTTATAAGGCATCATCTCCAGTGGTAAGGCAGTTCATTCCATTTAGACCAATGTTTGCATACACCTTTAGGGAAGCAAATAATTCACACAATTGTTCTTGTTCCCAGGCTTAATTTTTCTAAATGAAAAAAAAATGTTATTTCTATGTGACATTTATTCTCTCTCGTCAGATTAAAGAGAACATCTGAAGAATTTTTTTTAAAAGCGCTAAAACAGGGGGGAAAATCCCTAACACTGAGCATACCGAACCTCATGATATCATTTTTAAATAGTTACCTCTGACAACGACTGCAATTTTAACTGGGATTTATAGTTTGCTGATATATGTGAAGGGGATGCCATTTGCAGATATTACACTGTGGATTAATTTCCCAAAGGAATGAGGTGGAAGCCTCGTTTCTTGAGGAATTTTAAGTTAGACTGGCCAAAGCACTCAAAAATACAGATCTCGGCACAATCCTGAAATGGCAGAGGTTCATAATGTCTGCAGACAATGTATAAAATAACTTCAAAATACCCAACTGAACAAAGAAACCAGGCCTTTTGGAAAAGGGCCTATAGGTCTCTTTCACTTCTAATTTTTTAGATTTTATAGGAAATCCCTGTCAAGAAAGGGTAGACTTGCTCAGAGCTCAAATTGCGATGGGTCACAAAGGGTCACCAACCTTTTCCCTTTTTTCTTGAAATAGCCATGTTGTTCTTTACTTTTTTGTTTTAAAGTAAGCTTTGAACTCTCATGGCTATGAAGTGCAAGCTAGTGGGACATCTGAGCCCTACCAATGGGTGATCCCACATAGCTCAACAGGACAATCACACCTCCTCACTGACTATCCATGCACCTTTTCCTTTTCCTGGAGCCGTGAGGGCCTAATCTGGTCAGGAGTATGAGCCTGAGGCCAGGTGGCTTTCTGTCTGATTAGCGACTGCTGGTTCTCCCTCTGCTGAACACTGTCTGCAGGCAGACTTCACTGTATCTTTTCAAGTTTTCAAACTTCTTTGCAATTCAAGGCCTAGAAATTTCTCCCCCCCCCCCAAGTGAAAACTTAGATTTTGACATCATCACATGGCTCATGGGGCCAGTCTCTTAGGCACACCAAGATTTTTGCCTATGTTTCAATCTGGCGCTATCCCGGGGTATATTTGAATACCACTGAGAGGGAACCAAGCCAAGGTACCTCTGATCATGTTTTGACATCTGCACTGTGTATTCTCCATTGCATCTCAAGTAGCTGAAGCCCATTAATAGCTTCCAAGACCAGAAGGCTGTGATCATCCAGTCATGACCCTCGGTAAGTTGTTCCAGTGGTTAATTTCAACTTCCAGCCATTGTACTTGCCTTTGCTAGATGGAAGAGCCCATTGTCAAATGTGTGTTTCCCATGTAGGTACTTATTGACTGTAATAAGTCCCCCCTTAACCAAAAGCACCATTTTCTTTCCAATTCAGGCCTTGAACACTGTGCTATTTAAGTGCAGGATCTCCCAAATTCATTAATTCCATGCCACACCATCACAAACTGAAAACTCTCCATGACTCACTCAGTGCTTGTTCTGGTTTTAGGGCATGGTAGCTATTTTAGGCAGTGCCAGCTTGGAAAAAAAAAAAAGTGCTTGGAGACAGGTAAAAAGTTACAAGGAAGAGCTTCTGACTCTTATAGTCTTCAGTCTGTCAGGGTGTAAGTCCAACAAGTCTCAGTTAGACCTCTGTTTGGTTTTTGTTTTTTATTTGTTAGAGGTGGTGGATCAGTGTGTGTTGGATGCAAGAACTGAATACAGATGTAGGCCACTGACCCATTGGTCTGTCTGTAAATGGCACTGCTAGCCAATGTGCTGGAGTCAGGGTTACATATCTGTGCCTCACAACTTGCTAAATGAAATACTGGGATAGATGGCATGTAAAAACCACTTCCTAAGCTCTGCAAATAGTATCACAAGAAATTAATAAAAAAAACGTTCAGATGTTTGCTGGTGTCATCACTGATATTTTCATATTGACATTTCACCAAAGGAAAGAAGAGACCACAAACTTTCCTTCCACTGCTCTTTGGTTTCTGTTACAATTCTCTTTAAACCTCCGTGTTTCAATTAATTAAAATAATAGGATTAGGAAAGTCAAATGTACCAATCAGATATTATTTAAAATCACTTTTAAAACTGCAAATATGTACTATTTTTAGGGGACCTAATTGTTTGGTTTAGCCTTTAGAAACAATTTCTAGGCTGAGTGATATGAACCATATTAAAAGTTCTGTGGCTTTAGGGCAGATTTTCAAAGGCTCAAATTAGCATTTGGTCCCTATGGCCCTTAAGAAGTCTTCCCTCTTATCCTTCAAACAAAGAAGGATCGTCTTTTCCTCCAGAATCTTTTAACTTTACTGATCTTCTAAAGAGACCAAAATGCAAAGACCCCTAATCTAACAAGAGAAATAAAACAAAAAAGCCGCTACTCACGGATATCACTGAAGGAAACCACTGGTGAGCATAAGTATGGAGCTCAACACTGGATTTATCAATGACTGACTGTTACAGGTGCAAGGTGCAGCTAATGAAGACTTCCCTGCTGTTGGCAGACTGTTAACACAATCCCCATACTTGTTTCAGGGAAAAAAAATGCTCCCCTCACCTGGTAGACTGATTGATGGCTACATAATAGGTATAGTCATTTCCATCCCAGAATTTTTTCTCTAGCTAAAACAACTTTTGGGGCAGGAGCAAAAGAAACAGAATTAGCAAGTTTTAAAAGTGTTGTTTTAGTCAGGAAAGTAACTGTAAAAACAGAATTTTCTCATTCCCCACATCTAGTCACTATGCTGACAAAGAGAAGTTTTTACAATTGACAGAGCTAAGATAGGTAGGGAAGGATGACCTGGATTCCATCTCAACAAAAGTGTCATCTTAAACCCAAGCGCAACATCTTCATTCTGGAGGAAAGGCGAAAGTTAGAGAGAATACAGGCTTTTAGATCCCAGGCTGAACCTGAAAGTCAGAAAAGTCTTCTCTCTTATTTGACCTGGGATTAATATGAAAGAATATTCACCATGGGATAATATGGATCCCCCATATATCATTTTTATACAGCTAACTCTGACTACAACTGCAACTTAAACTTATAAGGATACTGAAATAAATGAAGGATAGAGGACAGAGTGCAGGAAAGGAAGATGGAATTTAAAAAGGAAGTGTCCCATTAGCAGCTACTGGATTCCAACTGTTAGAGGCTAAATTCTCCTTTCAGCTCATCATTGCCTGAAAGGGAAATACCAAAATAAAATATTTTAAAATGGAGATATGAAGAGTCAAATTTTACCACGGTAGCTCTAATGGCCTGGAATAGGACTTTCACTGGTCAGCAGTTCAAATGTAGCCCAGGCTGAGTAGTGACCAAAATGTATTATCTTCTGAAAGCTGTTCAATAGCCTGCACAAAATGAATTTATGTTTGTAATCCAGCTCCCTTAGTAGATAGATGTTCATAACTGGCACTAAGTGTCCTCACTGCTGGCAGTCTTGACAGAAGAGCCAAACAAACAACTACCTTGCTGCTCTCACCTCCAGGGGACAGCAAGAAAGAAAGGATCCTCCAGCTTTCCTCTTCCACAGGGGCAAGGAGAGAAAGCAAACAATAAAAACAGTCAGCAACTACAGGGATAGGCGAAGCCACATGGGCCCCTTCCCTCTCCTGTACAGACTTTCATTAACATGGCTCTGACTTCCTCCTCTCCCCGGCTTTAAACAATGTCCATTTGGGGAGAGGGTTTTTTTTGTTTGTTTTTTACCCTTTCCTAACAGTCTCCCTTTCGTAGTCTCTTCATTCCTAAATGGCTAATTACTCTGTCATTCTGTTTCTGAAGAGCTTCTAAAGGAATTAATCCTGGGGCAGAAGGACTGATGACCAAGTAGTGTGGACTCAAAAGCATGATTGAGGGGAGATATGATTGCTCTCTATAAATATATCAGAGGGATAAATATAGGAGAGGGAGAGGAATTATTTAGGCTCAGCATCAACGTGGACACAAGAACAAATGGGTATAAACTGGCCACCAGGAAGTTTAGACTTGAAATTAGACGAAGTTTCTAACCATCAGAGGAGTAAAGTTTTGGAATAGCCTTCCAAGGGAAGCAGTGGGGGCAAAAGATCTATCTGGCTTTAAGATTCTACTTGATAAGTTTATGGAGGAGATGGTATGATGGGATAATGTGATTTTGGTAATTAATTGATCTTTAAATATTCAGGGTAAATAGGCCTAATCCCCTGAGATGGGATATTAGATGGATGGGATCTGAGTTACTATAGAAAATTCTTTCCTGGGTATCTGGCTGGTGAATCTTGCCCATATGCTCAGGGTTTAGCTGATCGCCATATTTGGGGTCGGGAAGGAATTTTCCTCCAGGGCAGATTGGAAGAGGCCCTGGAGGTTTTTCGCCTTCCTCTGTAGCATGGGGCACAGGACACTTGAGGGAGGATTCTCTGCTCCTTGAAGTCTTTAAACCACGATTTGAGGACTTCAATAGCTCAGACATAGGTGAGGTTTTTCGTGGGAGTGGGTGGGTGAGATTCTGTGGCCTGCGTTGTGCAGGAGGTTGGACTAGATGATCAGAATGGTCCCTTCTGACCTTAGTATCTATGATCTATGAATCTACCCCAAAAAAGTACAAAGTGGCAACAAGGGCTAATTTCATACATGTAGCGAGGTTGCAATGTCATGAGATATTATATCCCAATGGAAATGGCTCACTGATGTTGCCATGTGCAATATTTTCTAAAACCCTGTCATCGCTAAACCCTTGTCATGGCAATTAAATAAATTTGTATCACTGCTGTGAGGTCTTCCCTTAAACATTCAGCTCTTCTCCTTTGCGATAATGTTGAGCACCCCTAACTTGGATCCCTGGCAATGTAATTATGTTCTGAAATGGTAGCAAGCAATCTCCAAATTACCCCATTTCCACATAGCAGAGCAACTGAATCATCCACCAAATTCCATTACCAAAAGGAGAGCCCAGATCTTTCCTAACTTTGTATATATTTGTATTTACCAGAAATTTATAAAATAGCAAAGGTTTCACTTACCTGATTGGATAACCTGTATCACCTTTTCCCAAACTCCGTCTAAGAAAGTTATGGAGCATAAATACAAGCCCACGTCTGCTTCAGTTGTCTTGATGAAATTTAGGGACTTGTCTCTTGAGAAAGCATTTACAAAGCAAACTCTGCCTTTATATTTGTCTTCAATATGCACACCGTACAATGGGTGGGAGATAGCAATAGTTTCTTTGCCAGCTGCAATACTCTTAACCCAGGACACCTGGGTTATACCAGCTGTCTTTGGATAGATGCATTCCAGATTCATATTACTGGTGAGTTTTACAGTTGCATCCACAAATCTTCCTTCCCCCATGGCTGAAACACATACACAGCATTAGCACTAATTGTAGTTTCAAAGTTTAATACAACTAGCGAGATAACATCCTAAGACCAAGCAAAATACTTGAGATTTTGAAAAGCCTGGCAGCACAAGAACAGACCCAGCAAAATCCTTATGGGTGTTATTACTTAAAACCGTTAACTTTTAAGGCATTCAGAAAAACTATACAAGCCACACATAAATACTGATGAATTCTGATTATATCTGTCATTCAAGAAAAAAAGAACAAAAGAACATATATTAACAACGAAAAAGAAAGCAATCTTACTTTCATATAACTGGAGAACAACAATAAGGCAGGCAAGATAGTCCATCTCTAGATTAGATTACTATGTGATACAGCTTTATTCAGATTCCCTTCACAATATGCTATTTCCTGATCGACTGTTATCACTGAAGTCTTTACTTTTGAAATGAGACACTAGAAAGAAACAATGTGCTTTTACTTTCACATAAACAATAGCCCCATCTATAGGCAATCAGATTTACCGTATAGTTCAGCTATTCACATCAGATGCACTAAAAGTCTGTCAAAATTCACTGAAACAAAAGCTTCCCAATCCCAAGAGAACTTTAAAAATATGGATGATGATGATGATGTTTGGGTGATCTACAGCAGTGGCTCCCAACCTTTCCAGATTACTTTATCCCTTTCAGGAGTCTGATTTTCTTGCGTAAAAACCCCCAAAGTTTCACCTCACTTAAAAATTACTTGCTTATAAAACCAGACATAAACACACAAAAGTTCCACAGCACACTATTACTGAAATATTGCTTACTTTCTCATTTTTACCATGTTATAAAATAAATCAATTGAAATATAAATATTGTACTTACATTTCAGTAGCCTGTTGGTAAAACTAGGGAAATAGCTAGATAAGTTGATGTACCCCTTAGAAGACCTCTGTGTATTCCCAGGGGTTCGTGTGCCCATGGTTGAGAGCCACTGATATAGGGATCCTTAGTTTTCATCTGTGCAGGCTAATAAAATTCCTCTTGTATCCAAAGAAAAGAAATTTCCATGGTTTCATTATACAGTAGTTTAAACTGGAAAGCAATGGCACAGACTACCTTTGAGTATAAGTGGTCCTGTGACTGTCACAGAACTGATCTATACATAGATCTTGAATACCAGTGGTTTCACTTAAGGATTGGGACTTGATTTTAATACTATGAGCTATAGGCTAGCAAATGGCCTCCTCACATTCAGATACCATAGTGAGGGGTGTGATATAAGAACATATCTAGAATTGGGAATCTGAGTTGGGACTTGTTCTACTGGCATCACACATTTCTCCTTCTTAGGCCAAAGTCTAACTTAGATCCAGCTTACCACAAAATCTCGACCATAACAGCAAACAGGAGTGGCAAATGGGAGTTTTAGAGCGCATACCTGTGGATGCTGTGCTTGGAGGTAGATTAACTTGGTGACTAGTTATTTGCTTGTTGTTAGTGAAGGGCTGGAGTGAAGAGTGAAAGTCATTTGCCAGGTGAACTCATGACCAAGTGAACAGGAATAGCAAACAGGAGCTTTTGTTCTAGGTATAGCTCTACACTTAATGCTGTGATGTCCAGCAATAAAACCGTAGTTGTGGTAAACAATATATGTGCAATGGTTTGTTTCCTACTGGAAGCCACAAGGGATTTCCTCTGTATGAAGTACAAGCTGGTAACTGTGCTGGAAGAAAAGATTTGTGGTCTGGAAGACCAGTTCAGATACCACGGAGCATCAGAGAGGTTGAGGGATTCTTGGATGACCAGATTCAGGAAGCTTCACCACTCCAGATTCAAAAAACAAAGGAACTGTCTGCTAAGGAACCAGAGAGTATGGACACCTGAGAGGAGGTTTGGTAGTTCATAACCACCCAAGGCAAGAGGGCCAGGTGGCTTGCTACGTGGCTGGAGGCAGATGAAGGATGGGCAGGCTGTGACCAACAGAGAGAAGAGCCCCTGTAGGAATTCCACACAGCTAGAAGTACCCAACTTTTATCACATTCTCAGTGTGGAAACTGTAGAAGATATCTCTGAAGATCCAGCTGGTCAAACAGAATGGAGAGCTGCATAGGACATACTGTGGGTGGCTGTACAGCCCAATCTGCAGGGTAAGCGAGGTTGCCCATGAAGAGATCTCCAATGATCCAAGGAAGACAGCCTGTCCTTGTTGGGGTTTTGGTACTTAGAAGAATGGACAGAACATTTTGCAAGGCACAGGTGGACAAACAGGATGATGTGCTGTCTTCCCAGGTAAGAGATTTGACTGTAAGACTAGATAGGCTTCTGAAGTTGGTGGACAAAAATCCATTAACAATGGTGTATATTGGCACTATAGACAACATCAGGGAATTCGGAAGGGCGCTGAAAGAGAAGAACGTCCAAACGAGCTTCTTGGAAATCCTTATCTTGAGGGTGAAGGAAGACAGAAAATTGAAGATTTTGGAAATGAAATGCTGGCTTGGTAAGTGGTGTCAGATACAGGGTTTTAGTTTTGTGGAACATTGGTCCACCTTCTTTGGGGCAAGGAGGCTGTACAATTTGGATGGCCTCCGTCTCAATAAAAGGGGAACAAATCTTCTAGGGGACAGGCTGGCTAGACTAGTCTGGAGCGCATTAAAGAAGAACAAAAGAGGAGGGTGAAAAGGGAGAATAAATGAGAACTTATGTAAAAGAAAATCAAGATGTTGAGAACAAAATTAATCAAGAAACCAGGGAACATAAAGAGAATAAATTCTTTATTAGCCTATATACTATGCTAGTAGTCTGGGTAATAAATGAGAGGAATTGGAATTGCTCATTTATTAGTATAAATTTGACCCAGTTGGTATAACAAACATGGTGGGAAGATTTGCATGATTGAAATGTTAAGATCAATGGTTATACCCTATTTAGGAAGGACTGAGTGGGCAAAACAGAATGGGGAGTGGAACTCATTCATAACTCAAGCTATCTTGGTGGAAAATGAGTGGCACTCAGGTATGGATGCCCCTATTATGCTGTAGTTGCCAACTTGAGTGCAAGACTCAGTGCCTGGCTATTGGGAGGTATAACCACTGATAGTGAGAGGTGCTGGATTATATTTATTTATGTAATGTACTAAATGCTTTACATTCAAAGATGGAGACAAGGTCTCTGCTCCAAGAGTTTATATTCGAAATAGACAACTAGATCAGACAAAAAGAAAAAGGAGTACTTGTGGCACCTTAGAGACTAACAAATTTATTAGAGCATAAGCTTTCGTGAGCTACAGCTCACGATCAGATAGTATAACTGAAGAAGCCTACACCGAAAAAGGAAAATAAGGAGCCTGATTCACCAGTGCATTACTCACATTTTACATCAGTGTAGCTCCACTGATTTCAGTGGAGTTACACTAATGTAAGACTGGAGCAATGGTCAACTAGGCCCATATAATCTATTAAAGAAATTGCAACCTTAGAAAAGTTCCACCAAAACACTCTACACGTACTTGCTGGAGCAAGGAAAATCTGCAAAACACCTATAATGTCTAGTCACAGGTGAACTCTCTAGGCTGGAAGATTATTATTTATATAATACCACACTTGAGCATGGCATTTTACAGATCTGCAGGAATTGGCACCAGATAGAGAAAGATAAATATAAAGTTGTGCTAATACATTTTTATTTTTATTATTCCTAGTGAAGCATCCTACAAATCTGTCAGTCTTAATTGGGACTGAAATGAATTACCAAAGAAGCCTCACAAATGACAAATTCCTTTCAGTGAAAGTAAATTTTCACTCGTCTGTTTATATATAAATTACTGTTATGTTGAACTGAATTCCATGCTCATTTCTCTCCATCTGTCATTAAGAGAGAAATGGAAGTTACTAAGATCATTATCCAACCCTACACAATGCCTAATTATTTTGGACGTGATATGTTGTAACAAATACATGTCAGCAGATGTCAGGCACAATTACTATATAACTCACACAAGGAGAGCAGGGACTACAATGCTGGACATATAGTTTCAAAAACACAGTCCTCTGACATTTCTGCTAAAGGGGAACTTTTTAACCAACCCATTGCAGGATTTCCCTGTGAGTGCAGTGAAATACCAGTCTACTCTAGATATCTGGGAGCATGCTTTGTATACCACGAACTAGGAAGGCAAACCCTGTAGCTGCTGCAAGCACTAGCTCTTCGCAGGTGGTAGTCTTTGGGCAGGGAATTCCGATTGTGGTTTTGGGGACTGAGCATTTAAGGGCTCAGCTTCCCAGCGAGAGTCTGGGCATGGCACTGTAAAGCTGTTGTTATGCACAGCTAGTTGGAAACTGACATAATAAAAAGCAAATCTCTAGCAAGCTCCTGAAGCATGGAGTGATCACTGAACACCAAATCTATTAACACTCACACATTTCAATTAACTACACTACACTTCACTAGGGCTGCCAGAACATAAAAAGTGCAGATGCAAGGACCCTGGTGCAAGGACTTTTAATCAACCCAACCGTACAGAAGTCAGTCCTTTGGGGCAGTCCATCTGAGGGGTATAAAGATAACTGTACCTTGGGGCTCTCAGTTTAGTACCAGGGATACTCCCTTCCAGCCTCCCATCTCCTGGATGTAAACACATCAGTGACTCTTGCCCACTCAGTTCTCTTGTCTATGGCCTTTTTGGAGCCCATCTGTACTGATCACATGCAGGTGGTTCCCTGCTTATTGGTCACTGCCCTCTATCCTCCTGCTGCAATTACTACTGATGCTTTACTGGCAACATGCTGCTTCCTTGCTCATCTGTCAGTGTGCCTGCTACCCAGACTTCCTTCCCCAGCCAGCTATCTAGTGGCTGCCTCCAGCCTGCTGCTCCTGCACAAATGCAGCTTCTGGCTCTTTCCTGACCCTCGTCACCCTTGATCTCAGGATGTTGCACTTTTTTACTGAACTTACAGAGCTCTCTAGTGTCTGGATATTGAAAAGTGCAACACATTGCACCCCTCTGGCTAGATCCTTTCCCTCCTGCTCAGAGTGAGGGGAACGGATAAGGAGTCAGTCCATTTATTGCAACTCTGTCTGGCAGTACTAGTACCAACTCCCTTATCCTCTCTGTGGACTAGCCATTAGAAGGGCATGGCTCTCACTGAAAGAGCCTGATCTAGCTCTCTCTACTGCTACCTTCTGCAACTCTGTGGTATTTTACAGCAGGCTTATACCATGGGGCTTGTCCTTATTGGTGGAGACCTGGCCGTGCCTGAGATATGTCTTGCTTTTTTTATTTACAATCTTGAAAATGAATTGGTGCATGGGATTTTATAGTAGGGTCTCCGAGCATGTGTTTGAGCAGCAGCTAGATCTCTGATAAATACAGCAGAGCTACAGGGAGGCCTCCTCAATACTGCCTGGGACCCCTATTAGTAGGGGCACCACTATTAAGGAAAGGGAGGACCTCCCTCTTTTAATGCTTCCCCTACAGGTGCCCAGTAATCCTGGAGCCACCAGGGAGGAGAAAGCAGGGAAGACGAGGCAGCAGGCCACCTCAAGGCCTTGTTAGCAGAGGAATTAGCAGAACAGAATGAGGGGGTAGCGGCTTAAAGGAGGAAAATGGGCTAGCGTGATGGGGCTCAGATGGCATGAGGAGCAGAAGCATAAATGATGAGGTTTCTCCAGGATCCTCTGCAAACAATTCTCAAGACTCCAGGCTCCCGCTGTTATTACTATTACATCTGTCTCATGCCAGTATTGGTGCACAGAGCAGAAACCAGTTTCTACCATCCCTCTCTGCCATTTGCTCCTGCTTCTATCTGTTCCATAGTGTTGAGATTAATAGGCAGCAGGTTTAAGACAAACAAAGAAGTACTTCTTCATACAACATGCAATCAACCTGTGGACCTAGTTGCCAAGGGATGTTGTGAAGGTCAAAACTATAACAGGGTTCAAAAAAGAATTAGATACGCTCTGGAGGATAAGTCCATCAATGGTTATTAGCCAAGATGGCCAGAGATACAACCCCATGCTCTGAGTGTCCCTAGCCTCTGACTTCCAGAAGTTGGGAGTGGACGACAGGGGATGGATCACTAGACAATTGTCTGTTCTGTTCATTCCCTCTGAAGCATCTGGCATTGGCCATTGTTGGAAGATAGGGCACTGGGCTAGATGGACCATCCATTTGACCCCACATGGCCATTCTTATGTTCTTAGATTGACTTTTATGCTCTCTGTGCTGAGATTTCTTTTCAAGGTTTCTCTTGCACGACCTTGTTTCCTCACACCCGTTGATTCCACTTGACTGCTTCTGGGGGGGAGGGGGATCTGTGTGTTGGCACCCAGAATACATGCCCCCAAATGTCCACTCTTTCCTTCCAATTCTAGTGGAGATGAGCAACTGGTAGTGACTGTTCATGTCTTCGCTAGTTATAAAGTCTCTCCACCCAATGCCCAGAATCTATTGTAGGCATTTATTTTCAAAGGCATCTGGTTGTATAACATTTTAATAGATCTTCGGTTCTCACAGCCATACATTAACAGTGATTACATTTGAGTTGAAAAGTCTTAGTTTTGTTTTGATATGGTATATCTTTGATTTCCACATGTTGCTGAGTTTAGTGAATGCCGTAGATGCCTTTCCTATCCTTGATGACATCTCTTTCCTGAGGTTTCCAGTGGCTAACAGAGTACTGTGAGAAATTCCAACTTGAACTAAGGGAAAGATCTGAGCACTGCCAGAAGCAGAGTAGCGCGAGACACTGACTGGACCAGAAAAAAAAAAAGTCAGTGCTTAGAGATGATGTGAATCAAGCTGCAGCAGATGAAAATGGGTATCAACATAAATAGAGCAAGAATTGCATAAGCCAAGAGACGTAGCGTCTTACTGAAGAAAGAAAAGCACTGAAAGGAAAACTCCTGAATGGTAAGACCAATGAATTATTACAAAAAGCAATGGAGGAGTGCAAGAAAGCAGACAAAGCAGTGAAAAACAATGCAAGGAAAGAGAAACAGAGATATGGTGAAGACCTACAACTGAAGCTGCTGCTATGATAGGAAATCCCAGAGTCATTTACCAACTGATTAAAACCCTTTGTGGAAAATTCAAAACACAAAATAGGCCAATAAAAAATAAAGATGAAAAAATGGAGAACAGATGGGCAGAGCAAGGTCATCTCAACAGACCCAACCTTACCTCAGCCCCCGAGTTCAATGAAACATGCCAGCCTTATCAACTTGATATCAGCAGCATTGGTCCAATAGAGATCTCAGAGTACAAGCTGCAGTCAAAAAGCTAAAAAGCAACAAAGTGTGGGGAGATGATCAAATCACCTGAAACTACCGCCTTAATGAATTGTCCAAGTTGTTCAGTAAAGTCGGGGGGGGGGTCGCGGGGGAAGACTCTTTCTGACCAGTGGAAACATGGAATAATTGTCAGAATACCCAAAAAGTGTGATCTTACTGACTGTAACAACTGGAGAGAAGTCATACTACTCCTTGTTGTAGGGAAAGTCTTCTGTAGTGTGATACTACACAGGATAAAAGAAGCAGTAGATGCAAAGCTTACAGAAGAAGAAGAGGTTGGATTCAGGGCCCAAGAAAACCTGTGTAGATCAAATATTTTCACTAAGGACCATCACAGAAGAATGTATAGAATGGCAGGGCCCCCCCTTATCAATTTTGTTTATTTTCAAAATGCATTTGACAGCCCGTGTAGATATATATTGTGGAATGTTCTTCAGTCTTATGGAATTCCAGCTAGAGTCATGAACATCATGGTTCTGTACATAGATGCAGTGTGCTGTAAGAGTGAAGAGCAACAACAGATTTGTGGTTCAACGTGGACACTGGTGAGAAACAGGGCTACATTTTATGTCCGCTGTTGTTTGACATTGCCATAGACTGGATAATGAAGTATTAGCAACACAAACACTGGCATAGCCTAGGTAGATGGCAAATGCATAGAAGATCTACACTTTGTGATGATATTGCTCTTTTGAGTGACACCCCAAAACCTACCAAGACAAAGATCTTATGGAAAAAACAGTGTTACTATTGTAAGAAGAATACTTTTCTATTGTAGTATTTCATTAACAGTTCATCTATATTAATTCTGTCACTAACAGAGGAAGGTGAGGATGGAGCTCATTTGCTTTTTATCAAAGTGGAGATGGCAAAAAGTTTAAGTAATCCTTTACCTCGAGAGGGATTTTGCTCACTCACAAGCATTTTACTTTTGTAACATGAACTATGGAAAACTAAGATGAGCAAATTAATTTAACTAGTCTCATGAATCAATTGTAAGAGGTGGGATCACATCAACCATTAAGGAAGAATTCTACAGATATCTGGGGATAGGACTAATAGGTTTCAAGAAAAATTATTTACCTTCAGTTTATACACTCATGCCATGAAAAAGGAGCTCCTATCTTTTGCTCTAGGCACTTTATAGCAAATTTTGGAAATACAATTGAACAGATTGTTCCTGGAGCCTCCCTTCACCTAATATTTAATATACAATCACAGCCAGCTGATAAAACATATTTTCAATCTTTATGCTCTGCCATTTTCTTGCACCTCAGGAAAACAAAGATGTTTTACTCTAAAACTTACAGAATGTTGTCAATTTCTGTAGAATGAATAAATTGGTTACAAAGTCTATAGAAAGGATTTTCTAAGAAATTCTATTGGAGCTTTCTATTTACATGTTTTAAAAATTAATCTGTTTTGAAACATATTGCATAACACTCAGAAAATGTTGAGATGCTGAGATTCTCTAAAAAAAATATAGAAAGTGAAATAATGAGGACATGAGTCAGGATACTGTACCTTACCTAATTGTATGCTATTTTACCTCTCATTAGAAGGATATAGATCCTTTATATATAAATTGTATCTTTATCACAGAGGGAAACAGTTTCTTAGAAGACTGGACTTTATAAGCGTTACCTATTTGTTCTCTGGAAACAGAAGACATCAAATGTTAGAAAATGTAAAAAAGGATATAGTTTTTCTAAAGGAAAATAGCAGATATCTTATGGACTAAGTATGTGCACAAAGATCAAACTCAGTGATGAGAATTACACAAAAATCAAAGCAAGATATCCCCCACAGCCTGAAGATTAATATGGTCTCTGGCAGATAGTTCTAGGGTGACCAGATGTCCTGATTTTATAGGGACAGTCCTGATTTTTGGGTCTTTTTCTTATCTAGGCTCCTATTACCCCTCACCCTATCCCAATTTTTCCACACTTGCTGTCTGATCACCCTAGATAGTTCAGACTCCAAATTTTAGTCATAAAATAAAAATAGTTTTGGCAGAATCAAATAGGAATGTTTTTAATGAAGCAACAACTCTCTCTCTCTCTCTCTCTCTCTCTCTTTCACCTCCATGCTTCTAGTGCTCCACTCCCACCCTGCATGCACGCACACACACCTGTCTCCCATCAGAGCTTTTTGCAAAATAGGTGGTTAAGGCCACTACCAGTGAGAGCTGGCATGCAGCCTCCACCCCCCCCCCCCGGTCTCTAATATCTGTCTTCTCGTCCACCTTCCCATGCTGCCTCTGCAGAGAAACACATGGAGAAAATAAGCCATCAGTTGTCTGAAAGAGCTGCACTTATCAGTCGAGGGCCAAAGGGAAAAATATTCAACCTCTGCAGGTTATGGTGATGCAATTCTGATAATACCTGGAATCTTCATATTTCCTTGACACCTGTCAGTCTCATTTTTGCCTGGACAAGTGATCACACTTGCACTAGTCTTGTTATTTGCCGATCTCTCCAAGCAAAAGGATGATGATCAATGCTCATTCTTCTCCCTGCCTTTGATATCACTTATCTCAAGGTATTGTTGACACATTTTCAGATCTTTGCAGAGATAGACCATGTCTGCTTAATTGGCTTCATTCTTTTCTCCTTAAGATGACCCACAGAGTAGCTTTCGGTGATTGCTCATCTGCCACAAGAGCTGTCCAGTGAGCAAAACTGCAAGGTTCTATTCTGTCCCTCACCCTGTTCATAATATTAGAGTGTCATATTTTAAGGTCAGAAGGGATCATTACCACCATCTAAACTGTGTCTGCATTCCTGCATTGCACACGCCACAGGGGATGGATCACTTAATGATTACCTAATCCGTTATTCCCTCTGAAGCATTGGCCACAGTCAGAAGACAGGATACTGGGCTAGATGGACCACTGGTCTGACCCAGTATGGTGGTTCTTATATTCCTGTCTCAAGTTAAATAGCTTCAGAATGAACTGGAGAAACAAATTAGTTAAATCTGTACACACAACTCTCTAACCTCACCAGGACGTGTGACAAGGGTGTGGAAAAATATATAGAACCACTCTTTCAATACATGCTGGCAAAATGACACTATTTTTGGCCAGATTCTAATACCTTACTCCATGAAATAGTCCCACTGACCATAATGCAAACACTCACAAGAAAGGTACTACCCAAAATGAACATAGATATCAGACTCAAGCCCTATATGAACTACATTAATGCTATTAATTAAGCTTAAACATAAACATATATGGAGACAAATTATTCTCAGTAGAGGAACATTGCTTCTCGTGTTTATTCAGAGTCCAAGTTTGTAAACATTGAAGGGTTAATAATTTAAAAAAACCTGTTGTAGTGAGGCCTTATTGGAATCCTGAGAGATGGTTGCAAGCCTGCCCATGTCTAAAGGGCCCTCCCCCAGCCTTGCAGGAGAGACCACTGGAGCCGGGAACCAACTGAATATGGGGGACAACTAATGAATAACAGAGTCAGGAGTGAAGGTCACAGGTTCAAAATTAGGAATCCAGGAGGAGGACACTGAGCAGAGAACCCCGGACAGCACCCACTGCTCCTAAAAGCTGTCTAGGGAGTCAGCGGGGGCCACCAAGAGGAACTCTGCCCGGATGCGTGAGAGTAGGGAGGAGCGGAAATAGGCCCCACAGTTGCAGAGCACCCCCTTATCTAGCTTCCTCCTCCTGGTGTTGAAGATAGCCACTTTGACCAGGGCCAGGAGACAGGGTGAGAGAACATAAACGGGTGTGGAAAAGTGCAGCCAGAACCTCAACAGGAGGTTCTGGAGAACTCAGAATAGGGGCTGTAGCCTTGTGCACTCGAGATAAGCATGCCCCAGGTTCTCCCTCACACCGCAAAAGGGGCAGGCATTGGGGATGGGGATGAACCATGCCAGGTACACGCCCATGCTCATGGCTCCATGGAGGAGCCACCAACCAATATCCCCAGTAGGCCATGGGACCAGGGTGGAATAGAGGCTGGCCCACCGGGGTTCCTCATGCTCCACGGGTGGTAGATAGTCCCACCATTTGGTATCAGGGCAGGAAATGAGGGTGAGGAAGTGAAACATGTGGTGCACGAGCATATATAGCTGTTTCCTTGGTGTGGTTTGGAAGTGAACCGGCTGCAGGCATGCAGCCAGCTCGGATTGTGGAAGGAAGGGGGCTGGGAGGACTCACAGGACAGGGGCCCAATGAAAAGGTCCAGAGGACCTGGGGTAAGGGGTGGTCAGGGAGCATCCTCTCGCAGTACCCGCTCAAGGAAAACCCAAGAGATAGGTGAAAAGGCTGTCCCCACCTCCTGGAGTATGTGCAGGGGGTTCAGAAGGGTAGAGTGCCCCCATGCACTGACTGAGCACTCAGGGATCCACCCAGTCCCCCCGTCATAGTCCAGGTGGTCTCAGATTCTGGTGGCGTCTGCCAGGATCAACCTCCAGTGCACCGAGGGGGACTTGGCCACCTGCACACAAAGGGAGGCATTGTGTAGCGGGGCTCTGCAAGTAGGTCCATAGTCTCAGTGGCCATGATGGACTTGGTTGCAAAGAACAGCTTCCAGGTCTGGAGGAGGTCCTGGTAGAATACCGGCAGCTCGGAGACATTTCATGGAAGACCCCTTGAATGGAGGGGGAAAAAAAAAAAAAAGAGCTGCCAGTCATATCGAAGCCCTCGGAGGCAGCAGAGGAAGGCCTGTACCAACTTTCTCCACACCAGACTACCTGCACCATACAGGAGTCTCTGCAGGTCCTGGAGGCGGAAGACCTGGATCTGGCTGTGGAGGCAGACCAGGCCCTGTCCTCCCTCCTCCAGGAAAAGACTCAGGACCCTTGCAGAGACCCAGTGTAGTCCTGGCCAGAAGAACTCCAGAGCTACCCTCTGGAGCCAGGCCTGGATCCCCAGGGCCAGGCTCAGGGAGTTGAGCCGGTGCAAGAGCATGGACAGGACTAGTTGGTTCAGTATCAGTGTCCTCCCCCTCAGAGAGGGGCACTGAAAGAGCCCTGTCCATCTCCACAGCTGCTCACCCACCCTGGCCTCCAAATCCTGCCTGTTCTCCGGCAGAGAAGGATGTATGGTGGAAAGGTAAATGTTGAGATAGAGCAGTGGACCTGTGCTCCACGAATGGCTCGAAGAATGGGTGGAAGGGATCTCTTCTGCCACCCTTCCCCAACCATCAGGCCAGAGTTGACCCAGGCAGAGGAGGCCACTGAGTCGATCGCCTGGCAGGCCTCCACCTGCACCAGGTCGCCCGGGTCCTGGACCACGAGCAGCACATCATTGGCATATGCTGACAGGACCAGCTGAAGCTCTGACTCATGGAGCACCAACCCCATCAACCTCCAATGGAGGAGACAGAGGAAGGACTTGATTGCCAGAGTATACAGCTGGCCTGAGAGCAGACACCCCTTATGCACCCCCTGCCGAAAGCTGACCAACTTGGTCAGGGTCCAGTTGAGCCTGACCAAGCACTCTGTGGAACCGTATAGCTCCTGAAGAAAACCCACAAATTGGGGCCTGAAACCAAATGCCTGCAGAGTGCCCAGGAGATACCCGTGATCCACCCTGTCGAACGCCTTCTCCTGATCCAGGGACAGGAGGGCGAACAACAGACCATCTCTACACCCAAACTCCAGGAGATCCTGGACCAAATACAGGTTATCGAAGATGAAGTGGCCTGGGATGGTGTACTTCTTGGGATGGACCACGTCTGCCATGGGCTGTCCGTCCATGCCCAGAGATGTATTGGTGGGCATGAGATGGTGGGCTTCCAAGAACTGAGAGGCAGCTCCAGCTGGTCCTGGTCACCCATGCTGACTGTCAGGAGTTCATTCCAGAGCACCCTGCAAGCAGTGGAGTCAGTCAGATCCAGGGAGAAGAGGCTGGCGTAGAAGGTCCTGGCGCTTCCACATATCTCCCCTGGATCCATGAGTGGGGTGCCATCCTCTGCCAAAAGGCAGGTGATGTGACTTCTTGCCCCTCTCTTTTTGTTCAGGGCATAGAAGAAGCTGGAGCCGCAATCCATCTCCCAAAGGAGATGGTTGCAGGATCGAATGAATGCACCCTGGGCCCGATGATCCTCCAGGGCCTGGAGCTCCTCCCGCTTTTTGCGGCACAATTCTCAAAGGGATGGATCCCCAGGGCTGGTGGCCAGACACCTCTCCAGCTCCAAGACCTCCCACTCCAACTGCCCTATCACCACATCCCTGTGCTGGCTGATGCCCCAGGTGTAGTCTCAGCAGAAGAGCGAGGTGCACACCTTTCCCACATCCCACCACCTCCATGCCAAGGGAAAGGCATACCGCTGCCCTTACCAGAACTCCTTGGAGGATGCCACAAAGCCCACATACTCCAGCAAGCTATTATTAAAGTGCCAATAGGCCGGCCCCAGCCCCTCTGAGCTCAGAGAAGCCATCATGGTCACCAAGTGGTGATCCAAGAACAGGGTCATCCAAATGCTGGAGGAGTGGACTCCTGCCATATGGAAACATGATAAATAAACGCAGTCCAACCAGAGTGGCACAATCACCCTCCACCTGGACATAGGTGAAGGTGGTATCATCGTCCAGGTGGTGGTCACGCCACATGTCCACCAGGAAGTGATGGTCGACGATCTCCCTCAGGATGCCTGCTATGGCCTGGCTACTCCCAAGCCCTGAGTGATCCCAGTTCTGAAGGGTGGTATTAAAATCCCCGCCCAGGACCAGGAACTCGTGAGGATCCAAGGTAGGCAGACGTCTGCTGATAAAAATGCACCCGCTCCGGGCCTATGTTCAGGGCGCAGACGTTGAATAGATTCAATGTCAACCCCTCCACACAGGCCCGGACATGCAGCAGACGATCTGGCATGACCTCGGTGACCCCCAGCACCTCAGGCCGTAGGTTCAGGGAGAACAGGGTGGCCACCCCAGCCAAATTAGCTCTAAGGTGGCTAAAGTACACCCTGTTCCCCCACTTCAGCCGCCAGTTAGCCTCAGCAGCTGGAGCCGTGTGGGTCTCCTGGAGGATAATCACAGAGTACCCGCCCTCCTGGAGGAAGGAGAGCACCTGGCTCCTGTGGCAGGGGCAAAGGTGGGAGAGGGATCCCCGGCGTGCGGCACCTGTCGACCAGATTCAGGGTCTGAGGGGGCAGGGACGGGAAGGGGGCCCTCACTGACGCCAGGCCTGGGTTCTTCAACAAGCTTAGCGCCCTCAACCACAGCATCGGATTTAGTGGCATCAGCAGCAGGGCCCCCAACCTAGAGGGGAGGCAGCTGCCCGCCTTAGAAAGGGGCGCACGCAAGAGCTCTGGGCCCGGTTGCTCAGCGCTGGCTGTCACCACCACAGGCTCAGCAGCCACAAGCTCGGTGCCATCTGTGGCCGGGAATATGAACAAACCCAGGGGCATCCCAAGGGTCAAGAGCTGGGACAACAGCTTGGAGCAAGGGTGAAAGAGGAGGAGGGGGCAGCATGACGCTGCCCAGATTGAGGCCTGCTGGCAAAGGGTCATCCTCCTCCTGGGTGATCGGGGTCAGACCCGGGGCCTTGATCTTCTCAAAGATGGAAGTGAAGTCTCCCCCCACCGCCACAGAGACCTCCCTGCCAGTAACCGAGGCGGCAATTGCCTCGGCGCCAGCAAGGGGCACAGGTGACAAAAGGGTAGCGGGGGCTCCATCTGAGGCCCCCTTGGGGATATACTCCAAGAGAGGGGCAGTCCTGCCCCCCTCCACTGCTATGGCCGGCTCCACCTGCTAGACTCTATCGGGGGGCATGGCAGAAGGCTCGGCAGCAGTGGCCCCCCTCATGGTCTTGCGGGGTGCCTCCCCCCCTCTGCGTTGATGGGGAGGTTCTTAGCCCGAGCCCTCCTTTTGGTGCATTTCCCCTGCATGAGTACCCAGCCCTCCAAGGCGGAGGTGGAGGGCCGGCCGGCGGGGGTGGGGCCAGGGGGCAAGGGCAATGAACTTGTTGTCTGGGAGGCGACAATGAGGGGAAGGGAAACCTTGCCTTTGGGCAGGCCCTCTCCCATGCCCAGCAATGGCCCTGCCCCCCACCAGACTACACACACACACACACACAACGGGGGCAGGACCCACCTGCTCATCCTGGCACAACACTGGGGCTACCCACGGGAACTATGGCAGGAGGAGGAGGGTGGACTATGGGAGCCGGGCCACTAGGGTCGGCAGCGATGGCAGGGCCAGCACCCTCCCGGGTCTCAGGGGTCCCAGGCACCCCTCCGTGCCGGACCAGGGGGAAGTCCCTCTGGACATGCCCTGTTGCTCAGCAGAGGGAACACTGGGCTTCCCCAGAAGACTAGTGCACCTGGTAGTGGGCCCCCTGGTACAGCACCAAAAAGGACCCTGGAGCACCACCCCACTACGTGCTGGTGGCATCAGTTGAAGTTGGACCTGCCAGCAGAAGAAGAGGACATAACGGAGGGCAGAGTCCTTGCAGCCCAGTGAGAAGTTGACAACGTTGGGCAGGAAGAATGGGACAGAGGTAAAAACCACTCGCACTCAAGGATAACCAAAATAACCAGAGTTACATGTATAGTATTGTAAAGCTCTTACCCCAAGACCGTAACTCCAACATTAAATGCACTTAGAAGATTAACTAAAATAAAGGAGGAAATAGGGTCTTGCAGTGAACACACACATTGGATTCTATTCTCAGCTGACACACTTCCTGTGTGACCTTGGGCAAGTCACTTCATGTTCATGTGCCTGCAAAATACAGATAATACCTAATGCACAGAGATGTTTTGAAGTATGTTGCATAAATGTCTATTATTATAAACACCTGTAATGGAAGTTGCTACTTAATGATGAAGAATTGTGTTTTGTTTTCAGGCTTCTTACTATATAGGATACAACAAAAACAGAACTGGCCCTGGAATATTGTTATGAGATAGGTAAAACCCTGCTCAAACTAATTTGTGAACATGTACAAGTTTGTGAACATTACCAAGCTGATAGGGGTTGCAAGTGCTCTGGAGGATAGGATTAAAATTCAAAATGATCTGGACAAACAGGAGAAATGCTCTGAAGTAAATAGGATGAAATTCAATAAGGACAACAGCAAAGTACTCCACTTACGGAGGAACAATCAATTCATAGATTCATAGATACTAAGGTCAGAAGGGACCATTCTGATCATCTAGTCTGACCTCCTGCACAGTGCAGGCCACAGAATCTCACCCACCCACTCCTATGAAAAACCTCACCTATGTCTGGGCTATTGAAGTCCTTAAATCATGGTTTAAAGACCTCAAGGAGCAGAGAAGCCTCCCTCAAGTCAACCATGCCCCATGCTACAGAGGAAGGCGAAAAACCTCCAGGGCCTCTCCAATCTGCCCTGGACGAAAATTCCTTCCCGACCCCAAATATGGCAATCAGCTAAACCCTGAGCATATGGGCAAGATTCACCAGCCACATACTGCAGAAAATTCTTTCCTGGGTAACTCAGATCCCATCCATCTAATATCCCATCTCAGGGGATTTGGCCTATTTACCCTGAATATTTAAAGATCAATTACTTACCAAAATCCCATTATCCCATCATACCATCTCCTCCATAAACTTATCAAGTAGAATCTTAAAACCAGATAGATCTTTTGCCCCCACTGCTTCCCTTGGAAAGCTATTCCAAAACTTCACTCCTCTGATGGTTAAAAACCTTCCTCTGATTTCAAGTCTAAACTTCCTGGTAGCCAGTTTATACCCATTTGTTCTTGTGTCCACATTGGTGCTGAGCTGAAATAATTCCTCTCCCTCTCCTATATTTATCCCTCTGATATATTTATAGAGAGCAATCATATCTCCCCTCAACCTTCTTTTAGGTTTCAGAGTAGCAGCCGTGTTAGTCTGTATTCGCAAAAAGAAAAGGAGTACTTGTGGCACCTTAGAGACTAACAAATTTATTAGAGCATAAGCTTTCGTGAGCTACAGCTCACTTCATCGGATGCATTTGGTGGAAAAAACAGAGGAGAGATTTATATGATATAAATAAATTTGTTAGTCTCTAAGGTGCCACAAGTACTCCTTTTCTTTTTGCGAACCTTCTTTTAGTTAGGCTAAACAAGCTAAGCTCCTTAAGTCTCCTTTCATAAGACAAGTTTTCCATTCCTCGGATCATCCTAGTAGCCCTTCTCTGTACCTGCTCCAGCTTGAATTCATCCTTTTTAAACATGGGAGACCAGAACTGCACACAGTATTCTAGGTGAGGTCTCACCAGTGCCTCGTATAACGGTACTAAAACCTCCTTATCCCTACTGGAAATGCCTCTCCTGATGCATCCCAAAACCACATTAGCTTTTTTCACAGCCATATCACAGTGGCAGCTCATAGTCATCCTATGATCAACCAATACTCCAAGGTCCTTCTCCTCTTCCGTTACTTCTAATTGATGCGTCCCCAATTTATAACTAAAATTCTTGTTATTAATCCCTAAATGCATAACCTTACACTTCTCACTATTAAATTTCATCCTATTACTATTACTACAGTTTACAAGGTCATCCAGATCCTCCTGTATAATATCCCGATCCTTCTCCGAATTGGCAATACCTCCCAGCTTTGTATCATCTGCAAACTTTATTAGCACACTCCCACTTTTTGTGCCAAGGTCAGTAATAAAAAGATTAAATAAGATTGGTCCCAAAACCAGTCCCTGAGGAACTCCACTGGTAACCTCCCTCCAACCTGACAGTTCGCCTTTCAGTAGGACCCGTTGCAGTCTCCCCTTTAACCAATTCCTTATCCACCTTTTGATGTTCATATTGATCCCCATCTTCTCCAATTTAACTAATAATTCCCCATGTGGCACGGTATCAAATGCCTTACTGAAATCTAGGTAAATTAGATCCACTGCATTTCCTTTATCTAAAAAATCTGTTACTTTTTCAAAAAAGGAGATTAGGTTGGTTTGGCACGATCTACCTTTTGTAAAACCATGTTGTATTTTGTCCCATTTACCATTGACTTCAATGTCCTTAACTAATTTCTCCTTCAAAATTTTTTCCAGGACCTTACATACTACAGATGTCAAACTAACTGGCCTGTAGTTACCCGGATCACTTTTTTTTCCTTTCTTAAAAATAGGAACTATATTAGCAATTCTCCAATCATTCGGTACTACTCCTGAGTTTACAGATTCATTAAAAATTCTTGCTAATGGGCTTGCAATTTCAGGTGCCAATTCCTTTAATATTCTTGGATGAAGATTATCTGGGCCCCCTGATTTAGTCCCATTAAGCTGTTTCAGTTTGGCTTCTACCTCAGATATGGTAATATCTACCTCCATATCCTCATTCCCATTTGTCATGCTACCATTATCCCTAAGATCCTCTTTAGCCTTATTAAAGACTGAGGCAAAGTATTTGTTTAGATATTGGGCCATGCCTAGATTATCTTTAACCTCCACTCCATCCTCAGTGTTAAGCGGCCCCACTTCTTCTTTCTTAGTTTTCTTCTTATTTATATGGCGAGAGAACCTTTTACTATTGGTTTTAATTCCCTTTGCAAGGTCCAACTCTACTCGACTTTTAGCCCGTCTCACTTTATCCCTACATGTTCTGACCTCAATTAGGTAGCTTTTCTTGCTGATCCCTCCCATCTTCCACTCCCTGTATGCTTTCTGCTTCTTCTTAATCACCTCTCTAAGATGCTTGCTCATCCAGCTTGGTCTACAACTCCTTCCTATGAATTTTTTCCCCTTTCTTGGGATACAGGCTTCCGATAGCTTCTGCAGCTTTGATTTAAAGTAATCCCAGGCCTCCTCTACCTTTAGATCCATAAATTCTTCAGTCCAATCCACTTCCCTAACTAATTTCCTTAATTTTTGAAAGTCAGCCCTTTTGAAATCAAAAACCCTAGTTGCAGATTTATTTTTGTTAATCCTTCCATTTAGTTTGAACTGAATTAGCTCATGATCACTTGAGCCAAGATTGTCCCCTACAACCATTTCTTCTATGAGGTCCTCGCTACTCACCAAAATTAAATCTAAAATGGCATCCCCTCTAGTCGGTTCAGCAACTACTTGATGAAGGAATCCATCAGCTATCGCATTCAGGAAAATCTGAGCCCTATTATTATTACTAGCACTGGTCCTCCAGGCTATATCTGGGAAGTTAAAGTCTCCCATGATCACGCAGTTTCCATTAGTATTTACTTTATTAAAGACATTAAAAAGGGCTCTATCCATATCCAAATTAGATCCCGGAGGTCTATAGCACACCCCAAGCACTATCGTAGGAGAGGCTTTACTAGTTTTCTTCCCCAATGTAATTTTTGCCCAGACGGACTCTGTCTTATCCATTGCATCGCTTCTTATTTCTTTACATTCTACCTCATCATTGATATACAATGCTACTCCACCCCCTTTACCTTTGTTTCTGTCTTTCCTAAGCAGCACATACCCTTCAATACCTGTAGTCCAGTCATGACTACTATTCCACCATGTTTCTGTTATCCCTAGAATATCTGGTTTCACTTCTTGCACCAGTAGCTCTAGTTCCTCCATTTTGTTACCTAGGCTCCTCGCATTGGTGTATAAACATCTTAATTTTTGCTGTTTGGCCTCGCTCACATTTTGTACCCTATTAGGCACAGTCATTCTACAGCCAGTATAACCTATTAGGCTAGTATCCACACCGCCCTCACTCCTTATATACATTCTCCTACCCACGGCTGTATCCTTTCTTACTTCGTCTTCTTCCCTCTCAATGCTAAAATCTGGCGTGGAGATTTCCTGGGCATCTCCCATCCATCTCCCCCTAATTCCTAGTTTAAAGCTCTCTTTATCAGTTGTGCCAGCCTCCATCCTAGAAGTCTATTTCCTTCACTACTCAGATGAAGTCCATCCCAAGAGAACTGTCCTCTGTCCATGAATGCCTCCCAGTGGCCATACATCCCAAAGCCCTCCTTATAGCACCACTGCCTAAGCCATCTGTTGACAGTCATAATCTTGTCACACCTTTGTTGCCCTTTTCTAGGAACAGGAAAGATCCCGCTAAAGATCACCTGAGCCTCAATTTCCTTAAGCGTCTTCCCCAGCCTAGCATAGTCTCCCTTAATACTTTCCAGCGAGAATCTAGCCATATCATTTGTTCCCACATGAAGGATAATTAGGGGATTCTTTCCCGCTCCCTTTAGGATCCTTTTCAACTTCAGGTCTACATCCCGTATCTTAGCACCTGGAAGACAGCACACCCTTCTATTCTCTGGATCAGCTCTAGTTACAGGCCTGTCTATTCTTCTCAATAAAGAGTCCCCGATCACATAGACCTGCCTTTTCCTGGTGACTGTGCTATTCTCCAGTCTCTCCCCTGTTCCCTCTGGCTGCAAGTTCTTTCCATTCCTATTTTCCCTTATAATCTTCTTCAACCCATCCTGTATCCTCCTGGGGCTCATATTTGGTCTAGTCTCCCTTCACTCTTCCGCTTTTCCTATAGGACTAGCCTCTCTTCTCTTCTTCCTTACCCTTCCACCTTCAACAAGTACCTGCTGAGCCCCTTCTTCATTTTCCAACTCTGGAAACCTATTCCTAAGCTCTATTTCTCCTTCACTAGCCCGTCTTTTCCTCTGCCTGGTTCTTTTAGTCCCATGCTTCCACTGACCACTTTCCTCACCCAGTCTCCCCTCAAAATTCCCCAGCCCTGCTTCCATCTGTGAGTCTGAGATTTTCCCTTCAGATAACTCATATCTTTGCTCCATCATCTGCTCAAACCCCTTCCTAAACTCAACCAGACTTTCCACCTGCATCTCCAAACCTCGGATCTTTTCCTCCATCAGATGACATTTCATGCAGAAAAAAGTCTTACCGGTTCACCCCTCCAGGATCATGTACATACCACAGCTTCCACATCCAGTCATCCTCAATGTGTCTTGCACTACATGAGTCACTCCCACAGCTGCCTCCATATCTGTCATCACCTTCCCACCTAAATCCTGTTCATCTGGGAAACACAAGGCACACCAAAAAGACCCCCCCAGCAAAAGCAAACCCCAAACAAGCACCACAATATAAACTCCCACTCAAACTCCCCTGTTTAGAGCCCTGTTTGCTAGCTCCTGTGCCGCTGCAGCTGTCTGTGCCAGTGCCTGACTGGCTGGCTACCTTTATAGGACCCCTAGTCAGAAGCCCCACCCCCTAAGCAGGGCTCAGCTGCTCACAGCACAAAGCCCCACCCCCTAAGCAGGGCTCAGCTGCTCTCCCAGCACAAAGCCCCTACACACACACAAATACTAAAAATACAAAACTAAGTACGACTACCTTCTCCTCCAACAGAACTTCCACTCCAACTCCCCTGTTTAGAGCTCTGTTTGCTAGCTCCTGTGCCACTGCAGCTGTCTGTCTTTGTATGAACAAATACAAAATGGGAAATGACTGCCTAGGAAGGAGTGCTGTGGAAAGGGATCTGGGAATTATAGTGGATCACAAGCTAAATGAGAGACAACAATGTGACGCTCTTGCAAAAAAAGTGAATATAATTCTATGATATATTAGCAGAAGTGTTGTAAGCAAGACATGAGAAGTAAGTCTTCCACCCTACTCCATGCTGATAAGGCCTCATATGGAGTATGGTGTCTAGTTCTGGGCACCACATTTCAGGAAAGATGGGGACAAATTGGAGAAAGTCCAGAGAAGAGCAACAAAAATGATTAAAGGTCTGGAAAACATGCCCTCCCTCTGAGGAAAGATTGAAAAAAAATATGTTTATTTAGTATGGAGAAGAGAAGGCTGAGGGGGGACAGGATAACAATTTTCAAGTAAATAAAAGATTGTTACAAAGAGGAGGGAGAAAAAGTGTTCTCCTTAACCTCGGAGGATAGGACAAGAAGCAATGAGCTTAAATTGCAGCAAGGGCAGTTTTAAGTTGGACATTAGGAAAAACTTCCTGTCAGGGTAAACACTGGAACAAATTACCTAGGGCAGGTTGTGGAATCTCCCTCATTGGAGGTTTTTAATAACAAGTTAGACAAACACCTGTCAGGGATGATCTAGTTATTACATAGTCCTGCCTTGAGTTCAGCGGATGGGACTAGATGATCTACTGAGGTCCCTTCCAATCCTACAATTCTGTCCCATTCATTTCAAATAAGTGCAAGACAGTTAAGGGGTCACACCTGAAACAAGGCCTAAGAGAGCCTAAGCAGAAACCAGCACCGTGTGGGCAGGGGAATTCCCTGGATATTGTGACTTGGCGTGTGGAGCGGAGAAGATGAAAGAACACACAGAAACCAACAGCAGAGAGGGGCTGAGGCAAAAAAGCTAGAAAGCCAATCTGTAGCCTGTGAGCACAGTGTGACCTTGCAAAAAGACTAGAGCGAAAGCTTCTGGGCCAGTTGGCTAAAGAAGCTTTGGGGTATAAGCTAAAAACCTGCTCTTTTTGTTCTTGGTTCCTCCTGCAGTCGAAGAGGCAGGACTTTGTACATTCCTTGTAAATAAACAAAATTGTATCAAAGAAGCTATCAGATTTGGTCAATTTCTACTTCTAGCTGGAACATTCCTAGAGCCCTGAAATTTGACTAGCCACTTGGTTTGAAAAGGGACAGTAATATGCACTACAAATAGTTAGTTTTGTTGAGTTAAGTAAAAACGATGAAGCAAGCAAGAAGAAAAGATATTTTTTCATTTTTCCTGGTTTACCTGAATCTTCCCAAGGAAGCCAGGCTCACTGAAGTGAAAACAATGGGTCAATTAAGAATCAATAGATTCACCTGTTTCCTTATGAATGATTGGCTTCCTGTGGTGAACGAACCCCTCACCAGGGAAATCGCCTCTACTGCTGTTTATCATTCCACAGTTTCTCTAAGCAGAGTGTCTCACTACTGCAGTAGACTCAAGATACAATAATTTAATTTGCTTTTTTCCTTTTCAATTTCTAATCCAACTGAATCAATAAAGCCTAAAATAATATTGGATTAATCTAGCAAGCATGCCTGACTCACTGACATAATGGATAGAAATCTTTAGCATGTATTCATTAACCTCAAAGGAAAGGATATGTTAATACCATCTATTACTCTAAACAGAGAGAGGAGAAAGTTATGAATTAAATAAAATCATATTTTAGAGACATAGAGACAAGGATGACTCAAAGGGGAGGGAATGGACTCCAATTTGACCTTGCCTATAAACAGGAAAGGAGAGAGAATGAAATCTAGAGAACACTGTACATCTTCAAGTTAGTCCTATACATTTAATCACAATAATTTCTTTGAGAGGCAACACTATAAAATATCATTTGAAATGAAAACAGTTATTGTACAGTTTCCCTTGCCAATAATGTGTGTTTATATTTTTTGATGTAAGGCAAATGGGAATTACGTATCCAGAGTTTTCTATAAACTCAGTTCATAACAACTGATGGAATTAATACACTGTAGTTACAATACTGACAACTTAATGATCCACTGCACAGGAGTTCTCTAGCATTTCAACAAACCACGGGGAACAAAAATCAGTTTAATAAAGTGATGTCAAATCAGCGGAGCGTGGAGAGATTTTTTTAAACCATATGCTCATGCTAGAGAAAAGGCCATTAGTGATAACACTTAAAAAGACAGATAACACATTTTATTTTTACATTTCTGGTGCTAGGCAACATTAACTGCAAATGCTGATTCCCAGTATCACTTGGGTACCCAAATGTGCCAGGAAATTACAGATTGCTGGTGACAGAAGGATGCAAAGCAATGCGTGTACAGATGTCACTGAAATGTTGAGATTCAGGAAGCTCGTTTTATTGGTTTTCTAAGAGGGACTAACTATGATTAATTGATGGTGGCTGAACAAAGGAAAAAAATAGCAGGATGAATTTCCTAACAGTGAGATTTAGCAGTCTGTGGAATAATTTTAACCAGGGATGTAGTAGAAGCACCACTGTAGAAAGCATTAAAACTACAACAAACAAAGCACTGGTCACAGAGCTAGCATTACTGACTACCTTGCTAAAGAATGAAGGCTGTTCGCTTTGGTTTTTTTAAAAGACATTGTATAACTGATTTTGTGTCCGTTTCTTGGCAAGAAAAATTATGCCCAGGAAGCTGGGCACAGCTTGTTTATTTTTTGTTATTTTCTGTTGTACAACCCAAAGCATAGTTACTATGAAAAAAAATTGAGGGTAACCTTCTGGACATTAGCTTAAAATAAAAATGGAAATTGTCTTGACCTCTCCTTTATTATATTTCCCAAAAACAAACTGAAGGAAGTTAAAAAGAGACAGAGAAAACTCAAAAATAATCAATCATAAGAAAATAATCAGACAAGGACTTGAGAGAAATTAAATATTTAAAGAGACAAAATATTCTAAGTGATAAATTGGAGACTCAGGTATAAGATGTCACTAGCCACCGTTCATCTAAGCCTATTTTAATCAGACAATAGTCACCATTACAAAGTCAGCATTTGCCACACAGTGGTATCTGAAATAGTGTAGTTTTCCTCTATATTTAGAAGAAGTAACTGTGTTATGTTGGTGACTGTTGTAAGGCCTATTATAGATATCGGAAGACACCTACATGTACCTACCTGAGAATAACTGGCATTTTACAATGGAGGAAGTATTTGAAGTACATTTATAGCAAACAAAAAATTACCTCCCAGACAGCTGTTGTGTAGCATTTGAATCCTTGTCAGATTCATTTACTGATGTTGTTTCAACAGTGGGTCTTGTAACATTGTTTTAAAAATTTAGCTCCTTTCCCCCATTCAGTTCTCGTTTTCATTAGTTTTCTATTGATAATGCTTACCATACCTTCTAACAGAAAAAGTGTTATCTTCAATTTACTAAAGGAAAAAGCGATGCAGAAAGATTTGAAGGTCCCACAGGAAATCTGTATCCGAATATGGAATAAAGCCTCTTCCAAACCCCACTCCATCCCAAGTCAATGCTCTCAGCGCATGGCCATTCTTTCCTCTATTTCCTCACTCCCCCTCCCCAAACACAATTTTTTTCCTGATTGTACTATATGCTCTTTACCAGTCATTTCTCTACAATAATGCACAGCCATTTTAAAAGTATTAAAGGCCACCTTTAACAAACAAGTGTCACCTGTTTCTCTATTGCTGAAACAGGCTTACTGTGTAATTTTCTATCTCATGAGCTTAACAGAAGCCTGAACATACAACCTTCCCACGTGGCAACTCAAGTTGGATGCCTTTCTGCTTAGAACAAAGCAATGCTGAGGCCAGATGAAAATATGCCTGAATTGATAGAATCCTAATTCTAAGAGAGTCTATTATTTACATTAATTCAAATGAATGTGTGTGGCCTGAGCCCTCAATAGCTTTTGAACGTGCTTCAAATATGGCATCATTTATAGAGAGGGCATAAGGTACAACAGCCTTAACATATTTCTCATTGATTTTTAGTATCTCTGACTTAACCTACCTTCTTACACCAGAATATCCTAGTCTAGGACATGTAGAGGAGAAGGGGGTCTCTTGTACCCTATTATTTCAAGTCCTTTATGTACCACACCTATCGAGAGGTTGCTAAAGCAGAAAAGTATGGAACAATTTTAAAACCTGATTACAGAATTTTATTCTAGTGCATATATTCTTCCTATGATCTGAGTAAGTAGTCTATTCCAAGTGTGGCATCATCCAAAAACTGCTTATTAACCTAACTCCACAATGTACTTTGGTGATAATGTGTTAAACAGCTGTATTTAGATTTTCAGATGCTTGGCTTAGCCCAAAAGACTGGTGTAGAAGGGTGACTCACTGACTGGTACGCCTCTTCCCGAGTATGGCATAGCAGGCTCTCTTCCTCTGGTGTCCCCTGCCATTAGCCGTCCAGACTTGTGGCAATCAGCTTCTTCTCATGATTTTCCCCCAAATAATAATTCAATGACTTCATGCCATGTCTGCAGCCTGATTCTGGGTTTAATAGTATTAACAATCCATAAATCAGTGGCTCTCAACCTTTCCAGACTACTGTACCCCTTTCAGGGGTCTGATTTGTTTTTGTGTACTCCCAAGTTACACCTCACTTAAAACTATTTGATTACAAAACCAGACAAAAATACAAAAAAAAGTATAACAGCACACTTATTGAAAAATTGCTTATATTCTCATTTACTATATAATTATAAACTAAATCAATTAGAATATAATTATATAGAGCAGAATAAACAAGTCACTGTCTGAAATTTTAGTTTGTACTGACTTTGTTAGTGCTTTTTATGTAGCCTATTGTAAAATTAGGCAACTATCTAGATGAGTTGATATATCCCCTGAAAGACCTCTGTGTACCCTCGGGGGTAAACATATCCCTGGTTGAGAACAGCTACCATAAATCACAGGGCTTTCACACCATCTCGCTCAGTGGTCAGTAAGGGAACTGTCAAGGTTCCTTTCCCACTCTGAACTCTAGGGTATAGATGTGGGGACCTGCATGAAAGACCCCCCTTCGCTTATTCTTACGAGCTTAGGTTAAAAGCTGCCACCACCAAAGTGTCTACCAAAACAATAGGGGAAGTGCTCACTTGGAAACGTCTCCCTCCCAAAAAACATTCCCACCAAACACTACACCCCCTTTCCTGGGGAAGGCTTGATAAAAATCCTTACCAATTTGCATAGGTGAACACAGACCCAAACCCTTGGATCTTAAGAACAATGAAAAAGCAATCAGGTTCTTAAAAGAAGAATTTTAATGAAAGAAAAAGTAAAAGAATCACCTCTGTAAAATCAGGATGGTAAATACCTTAAAGGTTAATCAGATTCAAAACACAGTGAATCCCTCTAGGCAAAACCTTAAGTTACAAAAAGACACAAAAACAGAAATATACATTCCATTCAGCACAACCTATTTTATCAGCCATTTAAACAAAACAGAATCTGACGCATATCTAACTAGATTGCTTACTAACTCTTTACAGGAGTTCTGACCTGCATTCCTGCTCTGGTCCTGGCAAAAGCATCACACAGACCGAGAGAACCCTTTGTTTCCTCCCCCTTCAGATTTGAAAGTAACTTGTCTCCTCATTGGTCACTTTGGTCAGGTGCCAGTGAGGTTATCCTAGCTTCTTAACCCTTTTACAGGTGAAAGGGTTTTGCCTCTGGCCAGGAGGGATTTTGTAGTTCTGTATACAGAAAGGTGGTTACCCTTCTCTTTATATTTATGACAGGAACACAGGCTGCTCCACTGCTCAGGTTTTCAGCCCAGAGACTCTGCAGTGAGCAGCTAAGGTCTGCTCCCTAAGGCTCCTTGCTGCCTCCCTAGACTAGTTGCTACCTTGGCTTGCCTCTTCCTGGTCTCACTGCTCTACAGGCTTTTCATCCCCTCCCAAGCTCTGCAGAGTTTTTCCTGCTCTTATACAGAGCAATGCCCCTGAGCTTTCTCCCTGGAACTCTAGCACCTCTCTGCCTCTCCCCAGACTGTCAGGGTGTTTGGGCCTGTCCACTGGCCCTTTGCCAGAGCTCCCATTTCAGGAGACAATCCCAAGGCCTACTCCCACCCTGGGCCTCCTTCCTCCCCTCTAATGCCCTAAAGTCCTTCCTTTAGGAGACATCCAGCTGGAGCTAATACTAAACTGGGACTGGCTCACCTTCCAGGTGCAAGTGAATGCACTAATTACTCTCCAGCTCCAGTTAACCCTTGAACTACCAGTGTGGGATACACATCCCATCATTGCTGGATAATTAGAGAAATTGTTTGTTGATCTTTGACAATTGTTTGTGACTTTTACAAAAGGCCCCAATCCACATCTCTAACTGATGTAAAATAATTAAAATACACCAATAGAAATATATTTCAAAACAACAACAAAACCCAACATAAATGAAGTACCCAGCTAAAATAATCCAAACTCAAAACGACAAAGAATTTGCTACAGAAGTCAAGAGGGGATGGGGAACAAAATCCTGCACCACCTCTGTGGGTGTACAATGCCCTTGGGACAGAAAGAGAGGGAAATGAAGCCCATTAGATGACACCTACCCACACTGCACAGTACAGGCACACCCCTGACTCTGCTAAGGGTCTATGTGTGGTCATAAGCTGGAGTGTGGAGGAAAGACAAATTATTTTATTCGGGTTATTATTTGTATTGCAGTGGCACCTAGAAACCCCAGCCATGGCCAGGACCCTATTGCACTAGACACTGTACAAACAAAGAAGAAAGACTGTCTCACCCCCAAAGTCTTTATAATAGACAAGACAAGAGACAACAGATGGAGACAGGGGAGTACAAGGAAACGAGGAGACAGTATTGTCTAAATAGAAAGACAGGGCAGGGGAAGGAGATAGAGTGAACAATGTGATGGCAGCAAATGTCATGTTAGTTTCAAGTTTATTTATTTACTTTTGGTGGGTTTAGTTAGGAGGGGATCAGCTAAATGGATGGGAAAGGGAAGGGGATGAAAGGGGGACTGGAGGTTGGCCAAGTGTGAAATGACGCTTGAGGTGAAGAGACTGGGAGGGAGCAATCAGCCAACCAATACAGGGCAGAGAAAGTCAGAAATGTCCAGAAGTCCAAAGGTCCCTGCTTTGTCCACTCCTGATCCAAGTGGCTGGCATCTATTTGGCTGCTTTCTGAAGTTCCCCCTCAAGACCATTTGGGGAGGGGAGGGCAGGAAGGCATTGCCCAAGTCCTAACGAATAGTTAGGGAAGGGGTGGCTCCAGGTGGGCCCCATTTTACCTCCTCACTCCAGTGCAACAGTTCCTGTTCCTTCTAGCTAGAGCAGTGATTTTCAAACTGTGAGTAGCAGCCCAGTATTGGGTCATGGAATGTCAGGCACTGGGTTGTGGTGGCTCTGGTCAGCACTGCTGACCAAGTCTTTAAAAGTCCCATTGGCAGTGCTGCCCAGCGAAAGCAGGCTAGTCCCTACCTGTCTGACACTACACGGTGCCCTGGAAATGGCCAGCAGCAGGGGAGGGGCAGCCATAGAGCTCCACGCACTGTCACTGCCCTGAGCACCGGCTCCACACTCCCATTGGCCAGGATCTGGGGGCAGGAGGGCAGGCAAGAATTGCATGGAGCCATGTAAGGGCCTCCGCCTAGGAGCCGGACCTGCTGCTGGCTTCTTCCAGGGTGCAGCGCGGTCTGTGGTGCCAGGACAGGCAGGAAGCCTGCCTTAGCACCTCTGCTGCACTGCTGACCGGGAGCTGCCCAAGGCAAGCCTGCACCCCAACCCCCTGCTGCAGCCCTGAATCCCCCGCAAAACCAGAGCCCCTTCCTGCTCATCCCTGGCCCCAGCCCAGACCTCCCTCACCGCAATGCCCTGCTCCAGCCCAGAGCCCCCTCCCACACCCTGAACCCCTCATTCATGGCCCCACCCGGAAGCCCTCACTCCAACCCTCTGCCCTAGCCCTGAGCCCCTCCCACGCCCCAAACCCCTCATTACCAGCTCTGTTGGGTAGCAGGCATCAACAATTTTCTTCAACTGGGTCCCCAGAAAAAAAGTTTTAAAACCAGTGAGCTAGAGTCTCTGGCAGGCTGCTTACTTATACCACACCCAACTCAATGATATCTAAGCACCTTCCAAAAGTGCTACCTGGATCCTCCAGTCATCCCTAACTGCACAGGGAGGGGCTCGCCCTACAGCTGCAAAAACATTAGACTATAGTCTGAAGAGGGGATGTTTCCTTCTCTACACTTCCCTGTGCAAAGATCCCAACGAAGTACAGAGACTCATCTGTACAGAGACTTAGTGCATGGCAAGCTGGAGCATGTGACACACTAGCCTGCCATGCACTAAATCCCTAATTGCGGACCCCGATACCATGCACTTAAAGTTCCATAGAGCACTTTGACTTGCTGCTCTTTGAGACAGAAATGGAATTTTAGTGCACTGCAGCAGGGTCCACTTGGCAATTTAGTGCATGGCAGACCAGTGCGCTGTACATTCACGTTCCAGCTTCTCATACACAAAGTCTCCATTTGAGTGCTGGAGAGAGGATTCCCCATGCCCCTCCCAAAGAAAGAATACATGTGGAAGACCAGGATGACATTTTTACAGAAGTCTGGTCTCCCAGCTACAGTGTCACAGCAGTGGAGCTTTTCAAGAATGGCAGCTGTAAACTAACTGAACCAAAGAAAGAATGAGGGAATCTGCAGTAATCATTTGATTTAATAGAAAGAGTAATTGTACCAGAAACTTATGCCTTATTCACCACCACGTTACTTCTGTTTTACACTAGTGTAACTCCAATGAAATCAATGGCATTTATACTAAAGCAGTGATGAATCAGTCCCCATCACTGGATTAACATCTCCTGCTTTGAAAAGGAATGTCATGGCTTTGCCTTAGCATTTATCTAGCATTCATTATGCAACTATTTTCTATTCACTGATGTTATCTCTTCATAGTCAGCAGATTTAATTACAGCAGCCATTATAGAAGCACTGCAAGTCATCCTACTAAGGCTTACTTTTAAAAATTCAATTATTGTGACTTCACAGGCCTATTTACTACATTAAAATATTCCTCAAAGAACCTGATCTCTTAGAGGTTTTTAAAAACAAAGCTGATACACATGAGGAACTAAATGAGCTTGTACAATATTTTTACAAGCTCAAGTGTGATTTTTCAAATACCCTAATATTTAAGTTATTAGTACCATTACACATCCAGAAAGCCTCACTATTTCTTTTATTCTCAAAATTTGCTTTAATTCCACCTTATCCAAAAATCATGTGCCAAGATTCAGCACAAGGAAGATTTTCAGAAATAAGGCAAACTGCCTTGAACATTGGAGCTATAATCAAAAAGTTATTTTACCTTAAGGACATCATGAATTTGAAATATAGTCACTTTTTAAGAGTGAGCTAAAAGTTTCAGGCACCCCACCTACCTCTAGCCATTATCTCTGCTTTTACCATCATGTTTTCCTATTTTTGAAAATGATTTCTTGTCCGTGTGTGAAAGATCTACCCAACCAACTAGGTGAAATGACAAAGGGTCTGTCTTAGAAACACTGATACACAGGTGTAACTTTGCCCACACGAATAGTCCCCTTGTTTACCAAAATAAACTAACATTCCAAACTCTTACAATAAAGTGTCATGGTATCTTTAATGATCAAAAATAGTCATGATTTTGGTTTGGTGTCTCAGACAAAAGGTGACACCTCCAACAGTACAGTAACCCTAATACAATACTGGGCCTTTATTTAACTCATAAAACAAGGCAAGATGTGCCATTTATCCAATCCTCCTTACTACTTCCCTGCAGAGCTGGGTTTTCTTTGAAATCATCCAAGCTCTAGCTTGGCTTAACTTTTCTTAGCTTGTGCCAAGTTAACAGCCTGAACTGGGATAGCTGCAGTCAAACATATTTATTCTTCAACCTCCTTGTATTGCTGGATGCATCCATTGCAATGTATTTTTCAACAAGAAAACTGGATGCCCAGCATCTAGGTTTTATGATGTGCATATTACTCTGAACACAAAACACATGCTGCAACTACAGTGGCATTGTTATCATTGTTTTTCTTCCCCTGTTTCCTAGCATGACTGAAGCCTTTGTGCTGGTCTTTTTTATGTTCCACGTGGTGGTAGGTGGTGATTGATAGGTAGTATGGCTGAGGCTCTACAGACTTTTTTCCCCACCACTGCAACAATTGCCATTTTCTATAAGCCTGATAAACGCATTTGGCCAATTGTCATTTAATTAGACGTTTTTCTGCTTCTGGAGCAATTTAAAAATTATTCACAGTATGTGGGAACTGAATTAATTTACTAAATTGGTAAATATGTGAACACAGATACAGATATCCTGCCAGATATTACCTATTCTTTGTATAAGACAGTCATCCAAGCATTTTAAATGGGAGCAATGGAATCTTTGGGGCATGATTTTAGCTACTTGAAAAGTAATTAATTTTGAGATGAGAAACACTGACTCCTTAGATTTCATTTTCACATCATTCCCTTCTGCCGAGTTTGAAAGAAATATCAAGTTTGTTTATAGATGAGTCTAACTAAGTCCCAATTAAATTCCTGTTTACACTGATCAAATATTTTGTTCTGAAACAAGTGTTACTGCTAGTATTGTCTTGTGTTAATAAAAGAATGTGTACTTGGGAGATACTGCAGATATTCTTTTTTCAGTGAATGGATTACTGAGAGAATAGCTTCCTCCAAATGTAGCAGCAGTAAAATTCATTGATTACATGATAGAACAGCAATGTTACTCTGCATGTACATCAAACATTTTATCTGAGGATTTCAAAGCACATAGAAAACAAATTAAGCTTCATAATACCAATGTGAGGCAGGTAGTTAGCCCAATTTTATAGATAGGTAAACTCTACACAAAGTGATTCATTGGTAGAACCTGGCTGTAGCTCTGCTAAACATCTAGCCTATGTAACATTTCACTCTACCTTGGTCACATTGGTTATCTGTCATACTAAATCATATTGTTATATTTCTTTAGAAATCAGAAGAAAAGAGCAAAGTTCTTGCTAAACCCAGAAATGAGTCATTATTGTAAATTTGCAGGATGGTGGAATGAGGTCATTTAAGTAGGAGAAAAACCTAAACAAAACAGCCTAACAAGACGCATTTCTATTCCCTTTATTCTCAATGAAGAAAACTAAGGGATTATCTACACTCAAAAGTTGTAACACTTTATGCCAATGTAGTTAAAGCAGTACAACCTACTTGTATTGTTGAAGTTATATTGGCACGAAGGCACTCAGTTATGGCTCATTCCCCTATGGGAAGGGGGATAAGCTATATTCTTACAAGACATCTTTAAATTAGTATAATTGCATCTATACTAGGGCTTGCTCCAGTATAATTTATATGGGTAAAAAATTATTGTTAAAATTATTATATAGGTACAAAATGCATGTGTAGTTCAAACCTAAACATTTTCTTTAAATTCATTTATGTAAAGTGTGGGAAGTTGCAGACAAGTTTCTGTAAATTAATCTATAAGAAAGAAATAACTAATGTCTTACTCAGAAAGGGGTTTGTCTCAGTAATGCCAGTTATGATGACTATAGGTCATTTTGAGAAACTCTTTAATGCTAGTTTAAGTCAGCAAGTAGATCTCTCCGTCCTCAGGATGACATCACTGTCATGTGCCAGGCAATTTTATTCATACTGATGAGTTCAACTAAAAAGTTTCCAGAATGCAGCAATGGAATATAGCAGGTCATTAGCAAGCACACAAATAAAGATAAGGAAACCAAGTACAAACAAAAAAAATGAATCCAAACTGTAGCACACTAAATAATTTCTTTTCCAAGTTTACTCTACTATAAACTGGACTCTCGGTTACTTATCACAAGTAAACACGATAATCCCAACAGCCACTTTGTATCAACATTATTCTGTTAAATCTTCCCCTCCTTCCCACCCCTCTTCAGTTCTTGTTAACTGCAGCTGTATTTCAAACCTTCAGACAGGTGCACACATTTCTTTTTATCAGCCATATTGTTTCCACTTCAGGTTGTGATCTCAAATTTTAGCATTAAATCAACACCTGGCATGATCAGTATTTGTCTGGAGACAGCGAAGGAAAAATCCAAGGAACTGTATGGAATGTGTTGGCAATTCAGTATGTGACATTCTTCTCTCTAGTCACTGAGCCAATTCCCTCAGCATAGGGTTAGGGGCTTCTCTGCTATGCCTCCTTTCAGAGGTGGCATAAAACTGAGTCCATAGGGACCTGTGTTCTCAGTAACTACATTTTCCTCTTAATGCCCTATGTACTTCCTATTGGTATGGTCATCTATACAGCAGTATTTTATTCTGTTAGGACCTGGTCCAATGCCCACTGACTTCAATAGAACTCTTTCCATTTACTTCAATGGACTTTGAATTGTCCCTTACAGTTGCTGTTTTACTTATTATCATGGGTGCATAGTGCTCAGTGTACTAATTGCAAGGACATGCAATATGCTTTAGGATTCTTCTTGATAAAAACCACAATGTAAAACTGTGGCAATTGCATACAAACTAGGAACAATATAGAATACTAAATGATGAAAAACCTGCAGTCTCTTATTTTTCATTCGCAGTTTGCAGGATTTTTCTACCATTAGAAATAGTGAGATTTTCAAAAAATGAGTTCAGAGTAATTGCTCATACTATACTCACTCTCTGCCAGTTTTTGTGATACTACAAAAACATTTTCCTATTTAAAAAAATATTTTTCTTTGCCTTCTTGCTCTATGAAAGACTCACAAATAAGTGGAGAAATGGACTATATATAAAATTCTCAAATGGACAAAGTAAACAAAGAAAAATTTTTTTTTGTAATAAACTGTGACAAAGCTCTGTCCTTGCCTTTGTGGGTCCCGCGTTTCCTGGCAGATTTCGCTAGCCTCAGAAGCTCACTGTGACCCTCCATGTAACCCTTCTTTCTCTAGAGACAAGGGTCACAGTCTACAGAGCCATTTTCATAAGCCAGCGAGGGAGGTGAGGAGAAGTTATCCTTCCTTGCAGTCTCTGTTGTCTCCCAGTCTCAGTGATTAAACAGGGGGCAAAGGTGGGGGGGGGGGGAGCCCGGGCCCACCCTCTACTCCGGGTTCCAGCCCAGGGACCCTAATAGTATCAGCTATGGTAGCTGACCTTTTAGAGACATGACAATTCCCTGGGCTACTTCCCCCACAGCAGCCCTCACTTCCTCAAGCTCCACTTCACCCTTACCTCAGGGCCTCCTTCCGTGTGCCTGATATGGTGTGTACTACTCAGCCTCTCCAACCGCGCAACTTCTTCCCACAGTTCCTGACATGCACACCCACCTGACCGACTGGGAGGCTTTTAACTCGTTTCAGGCCAGCCTGATTCGCTTCAGGTGTCCCAATCAACTTAGCCTTCTCCCTGCCTTCTGGAAAGTTCTTAATTGACCTGGAGCAGCTCCCATTTCACTTATCCTGGTACCAGGGATTTGTTTAGCCTGGAGGTAATATATCTATCTCCCACTACTCTTCCATAGCCTTCTGGCCTTGCCCTGTCACAAAACATTAAAGTCTATTAGTACACGACACCTGACAAAGGTGTGATTTTTAAGTTGATGATGTCCCTGTAAAAGCAACAATTGCTTAAAATGATTGTTCTTTTTGATCTATTAACTGTCATACATTCTATCTTAGCACAAACTTCATGATTATAAACAGTCTTAAACAAACTAAAGTCCTAGAATACTGGTCCTGAAAGGACTCTTGGCTAGTCCTTTCATACTGTAATGACTTAATATTGAACAACTCTGCTTGTTCTTTCATATTAATTTGGCTTTTGCAGAGAAGTTTTCAGATTGCCTGATTTATAACAGCAGACTACAGTAGCACACCAGTTGTGTGTGATAATTTCTGAGAAGCAGCAGGATTTGTCATTTCAATGAGAAAAAATGAATATGAATACTGCATAGTTCTGTGTCATTTTACAGATTTTTAAAGTAGTACAATATAAGAAAACACACACTTTCTTAGCATATTAAGAAATTCAATTGCAAAGGCCCTAAAGCAACTTTATTTCAAATATTTCAAATCTTATGGAGCATGTAAATAATTTAAAATGTTAATTTTTGTTATAATTGAGCCAGACCCTTGAAAGATGTGTCATATATTCTCAGACAAGACATCATTCTGCAATTCTGTGCAGTTTTGTTGAAACAATATATTTTGCAGGTGCACAACAGCCATACCACAGGGTCTACAAAAGTTTGCTACAGACCTTTACCAGCCTTATGCTCTGATGTTACAAAGTTGCAGGTACTATGAGCCTATGCAAACTACAAATTAAAAAGCAGAGCGGAAACTTCCGAGACCTGAGGAGTCTATTGATGTTGTATTTATTGATGCAAGCAGGAGCATTCTCTCATCACCCCTCAGACTTCTGGATCATTTTCCAACCTGAGTACAAACTTTTAAAGCACTGAGGTCCTTATCTTGAGATCAGCACACACGTGAATAGTGCCACTGCTGGATAGAAGCCCAAGTATGGCAGGATTAATACCTCTTGACCTGTCAAAAAGAGGACCTGGCAGAGTCTGGTTGGTTGTACTGACCAGAAACCAAAAGACCAGAAACCAAAAGCCTCTCACCAGGCCCTGAGGAGTCAGCTCCCATGGCAGCATGCATGCACTGATGTGGGTGGCCCCTTTAAGGAGCACTGTTTGCAGGGCTGCAGTGGAGGACAGAATGCAGGGGCTCATGGCGAGTGGGGTGGGGTGGGGTGGGGCTCCCAGCAGGCATGGAACTTTCCCCGGGAGGGAAGGAATGTGAACTGCAGCTTCCCTGGCTGTGCTGTCAGGCAGCTCTGGGGTTTGGGAGGGCTCGAATGGACGGGTAAGGGGGCTTCTGGGCAGGCAGTGCAGAGGGAGGCTGCTGTGCAGGAATACTGAGTCCTAGCTTGCAAGCAGGGGGTGCCTGGCTGCTCCTGAGAGACCACAGTGCTCATCTGACCTGCACTTCCAGGTGGCCTGCTCGAACTGGGATTTGCACGTCCCTTGGGATTGCTCATGTTGGAGTTGCCCAGGGGTTAGAGAGATGTTGCTGGGACTGGAATCTGTTTGTTAGGCATTAAAACAGCAGAGGGCTTGGCAGACTTTGTAAAGGGAGAGAGGGAGAAGAACGGGGGGGCAGGGCCTCGAGGGAAGAGGCGGAGCAGGGCCTCTGTGGAGACAGATGGGGCAGGGGGGTCCTGTTTTCAGAAATTAGAAAGTTGGCAACACTACTTGTGCATCATTATTTCAGTCAAGTCAGTTAATAGTGGATAGGTTGGGAGGCAGTTGGGCATAGAGGACACACGTTTGCACTTTTTAATAATAAATGGTACAGTCAGAGAGCTGGTTAGGGAAGGATTATTTTTCTTCCTGAAAAAAAAAAACATTTTTCTAAACAAAATGGTTTAATTTTTGTTAAAAACCTTTTTGATAAAACTTTGACAAAAACAAGTTTCTCAAAAATTTCCATTCATTGAAAAGCCCTTTTCTGTCAATATTTTATGGATTTTGTTGCCAGCTTTAATATTTGACTTGATCGTTCTCTCTCCATCCTTTATATAGTGGAGGGAAATAAAAAGGGGTGAACAGTGAGGTGACAAAATTTGCAGATGATACAAAATTATTCAAGATAGTTAAATCCAAAGCAGACTGCAGAGTTACAAAGGGATCTCACAAAGCTGGGTGACTGGGCAACAAATGGCAATTTAAATTCAATGTTAACAAAGGGAAAGTAATGGACATTGAAAAAAAATCCCAACTATACATACAAAATGATGGGTTCTAAATTAGCTGTTACCACTTGGATCAGAGATCTTGGAGTCTTGGTGGATAGTTCACTGAAAACATCTGCTCAATGTGCAGTGTCAGTCAAAAAAGCAAACAGAATGTTAGGAACCATTAAGAAAGAGATAGATAATAAAAAAAGAAAATATCCTAATGCTGCTATATAAATCCATGGCATGCCCACATCTTGAATATTGTGTGCAGTGCTGGTCACCCCATCTCAAAAAGGATACATTCGAATTTAAAAAAGTACAGAGAAGGGCAACAAAAATTATTAGGGGTATAGAACTTCCATATGAGGAGAGATTAAAAAGACAGGGATGTTCAGTTTAGAAAGAGAGACAAGTAAGAGGAGAATATGACAGAGGTCTATCAAATCATGCACGCTGTGGAGAAAAGGCATTATGGGCCTCTCCACATAACACTCAAACCAGGGTTCAACCTATGAAATTAATAGGCAGCAGGCTTAAAACAAACATAGGGAGCTATTTCTTCACACAACACACAGCCATCCTGTGAATCTCGTTACTAGGGGATGCTGAAAAGGCCAAAAATACTCCTGGCTTCAAAAAAGAATTAAAAGATAGGTTCATGGAGGATAGGTCGTCAATGGCAATTAGTCAGGGCGGTCAGTGAGTAATCCCCATCCTTTGGGTGAGTCTAAACCTGTGACTGCCAGATGCTGAGACTGGTTGACAGGGGACAGATCACTCAATAGTTGCTGCGTTCTGTTAATTCCCTCTGAACAGGGAGACAAAATACTGGTCTAGATGGACCACTGGTCTAACCCACTATGGCCATTCTTATACATCACTTGTCTTCGTGGGCCTTGACCCTGCAAAGCTCAAACTAAGTGAATCTTACTGAAAGTTTGGGGCCGAAGACTGAAAACTCTTGACAGCAGCTGTTCAGCACAACAGGTTCTTGATCCTGGTTGCAGCCTTTGAGCATTTCCAAAACAAATATTAAAAATGTCAACTGCCAATATGAAACTGATCTGCAATGCTTGTTGATATTTCTACAATCATATAGCCTAAGATACTTGTGTTATTTGCTGTTTTGTTGAAAAGAATGGAGCATTGTCACCATATTTTTGAAGTTACCTTTCAGTTGTAAAATTGTTCTTTTCTCCCTTCCCCCCTCCCCCAAGATATGAGCAGCACTCATTTTATTGCACATGAGTGGCTAGCAGGGGCTTTTGCTACTGAGGGTTTTCAAGAGGCTGTCAGATTATCTGCTGATCTGCGGTTTTTTCAGTAGCGTGGGTGATGCACAGACCCCTTTCATCTTACGTTGTTGGAGTTTTACTCTACAAGTTGCAAAATATACTTTTATTTGCAAAAAGCTGAGAGCATTTGCAACCTCCCTTTTTAAAACAGTGACATCCAGTGTGAGAAACCTCCTCACAACTAAAGACCAAATATTTTCCATGCTTTATCTGATCCCATTTAATCCATGTACATACATGGAGTTATTTATTACATTTGCACAGAAATCTTGCTGGTGGTTTTCAGTGGACTATTTGTTCAAGGAAATATTTTATAGCATACTTTGTCTTGATTTTACCATTGCCAAGTGGAAGAACTATTCTAGGTTTAGTGTTACCACTAAAAAAAAAAATTACTTATTAAATTAAGAGCTGTTTATTTATTTAGATGGATATTTTAAGACTATGTAAGGAAGAAAGTAGATACAAACAAAACATGAGAATGTGGAGTGAATAAACAGTATCCTCAAGACTTCCATTGCTAGTTAGTAGAAACGCTGTAGCCCAAGATAGCCCAAATCTTGCCCAGATGAAAGCTGTAATAGCAATCTGTCAGTAACCCGAGGGTTGCACCTAATATATGTTTGTGTGTATATAGAGACAGATGTAGATATATAAAACAGACTGCAGATGGCAGATGGCAGACTGCAGCCATCTTCATTACTAATTTTGGTGCAGCCTGATGAAATTACAGGTCCTACCTTAATCAGAGAAGAAAATTATAATTAAATGAAATGCATTTCCTGGGTTTGATGATAAAGCAAACCATTGCTTGGTGGTTTATCATTGAAGGCTTTGTGGGGTAAGGGCTGTTGGCCAACATTTCTTAGAAATGCTCTCTCCAATACTTAAAATTCTATATATGCGATGTGTTACAGTTAAGTTACACACAGGTGTTAACCTATTGGTGTCTCAAGTATTTTCATATTGGTATGTCAGCCATTTTAGTAAAATACTGGGCCAACTAAGCAGAAGACTTAGGCCATTTTATATTAGGTAGGAGCGGACATTAGGAATGCCAGTGAAACCTGACCTACTCTCTTCCATGCACTAACGGGTAGTGTTCTCATTACTGTCCCGGAAGGAAGCAATCAGATCTATAAATGGATTTTTGACTGTCAGTATCAGAGATAGCAGTAGGAGCTACTCAAAGTAGATATCCAGCTTTGATACATATTAAAGTTACCTATCTGGTTAATAGAAGCTGTTAATTTGGCATTTTGGCCTGTAACTATCCAAAGTGAACTAGAGTAAAATTAAATCACAGAAACATATTGTCATTATAAAACTCACTAATATTTGCTTTCCATCTTCACCAATAGATACAACTGACCATAGTAAAAATACTTTAGCTTAATCATAATGTTTGATTGACCTAATTTTTTTTCCAGAAAAAAAACAGAGGACCAAGGACTGAAATTTTTCCAAAGGGTCAATATATACACATATTCTAAGGGCCTGAATGGTTTTGCTTACATCAGCAAGACTATAAAGCCTTATCATCACATAAACAAGATCCTTACATATTGTTCTTAACTTAATTACCCTCTACTGAAATTAACATCAGAATACCATTGAGAAAATTTAAGAGGATTATGGAATTTTTAAAAATTGAAATGGAGGTTCAAAATCAGCTAAAGAACTCAAAAAGCACAAATATTAACTCAAAGCAGGGGTGAAAGTAATATTAAATACTTATAGGACAGGTGCTTGGCTCTGGGCCTCAGGCAGAAGGGGTGGGGCTGGCTGTCAGCCTCCCTCAGCCAGCCCATCTGTGCTGCCTGGCCTGCGCTGCCCAGGGCTCTGGCTGCAATTTAAAAGGGCCCAGGGCTCCCGGGCACCACTACTGCGGCAGCGTCCGGAGTCCCAGGCCAGCTGCCCCTTTTGCCCGGCAGCCCTGCCGGTAAGGTCTGAAATATAATTGAAATAAAAAGGTTTAACTTTGCAGTGTGCCAGGTGAGAACAGGGTAAGAAAACAGCATATTTCCTTGCCTGACGGGGAAGCAGAAATTATTTCCCATTTCTACCAAGTAGCAGAGCTGGTCAAAATTTTTCCAGCTGGTACAGAACATATATACCTGTCTGCTCCATGGTTTTGGCTGCCAGGAGCACACCAGGCTCTCCAAATCTCAAGTCTCTCTACTAACTTCTAGTCAGTTTCAGAGGCCAATTTAAAGACTTAGTCTTAATCTTCAAAACAATTAATGGACCAAGCCTCAATTATGTTAAAGACTGAATTTTAAATAGCAGAACTGCTGAGACAGTTGCACCCTTCTGAGAATGCAGATGACAAAGTCTAAGATGAAGCATGTGAGAGCTGGGGACAAAGCAGTCACAGTTGAGGAGATCCAGCTATGGAATGAATTTGCAGTACAGATTAAATTAGTACCATCTTCTGAGATGCTGCAAAACATTCAAAACCACCTGTCCATCAGAGCAAGTAAGGGAAAATTCTGCCTTACCTGGGAATTTTGAGAGTCTTCGCAACAGGAAGTTTTCCTGTCACCATGGCAATTGCAGGTATATCAGATCTTCGGCTCTGAGCCTATACTTTGAACCATTTCTCAGGAAGAACTCCCCAGAGTTCAGTATTTTCCAGCATTGGAAGTTAACTATATAAAAGTTTTAAAGAGCTAGTCAACTGAAACCTTTTGCAGCAGAACCTTGACATGAATTTTAGGGTTTTCTTGGAGCAATAATGAAAAGTTGTGGTTTTACAGGAGAAAAAAAAAACACTTCCCAACCAGCTCTATCATATTATACATATATACAGGTTTTGTATTCAAAAGTTAACATGATGGGCATAGAAGACAAACTGCCTCCCATCCTAGCCACTATTTATTGACTTGAATGCAATAATAATGCACAAAAATGGCAATTTATCAATCCTAGTATAGGTTGGCTTCTGTCTTGCAGTGGGACTACACAAGTGTTAGTGTTCAAAACCAGAGTCTCAGGGCTTTAAAAGGTTGTACTCAAGCTGGCAAATGACCCACAAGTTTCAAATGTGAGGGGATAGCGCTCCTGCTTGTAGATTCCACATCTCTAGAATCAGTACTGTCTGAAGTTTCTACTCTGCCCTCTAATCTGAGTTTGCACAGGGTCAGAGACTCTGCTACTTTGTAATTTCAGAGCATTAATGTGTGGCAATGATAGTTAAAGTCCATAATCAAACTGGTGGTATGGCTGGTGTGCATCTGCAAAATATATTGTGTTCAGAAAAACTGCAACCACAGAATTGCATCAAAAAAAACAAACAAAAAAGAACGCCAGCTTATGTTACCATACTACTTCCGTCTCTCTTCTGAAACAAATGCGGTCTTGAATAACAAAATAGATGCTGGAGTTTTGTGAGGGGCTTCAATTGGCCCTTCTAATTGCTTGTTCAAAACCATATTTCAGAAGATTTGGCTTGTGTGTCCTGCATAGCCTAACAAGGCAAAGACATGCATTCCTTTCACTTGCAAGGGAGAGATATGGCATTTATGAATACCCATGTAAAAGTTACAAGTTCAAAAAGAGAGTACTCTCTATTGAAAATAGTTCTTCTTGTAGCAGAAACTAAAGGTTTCTCTGAATGATCTCCATATCTTCAGTAGCAGTCCAGAATGTTTATTTTCATATTCTGAAGTTTTGGAACAATAATGCGGCAATGGTATATTTCAGTATTTTCCCCTAGAATATTCATCTGACAACATACACACGGCTGAGTTGTTGTATTGAAGTTTTGCCTGAGTGATTATCTCCTTCAGCTGGTGTAACTATGTCCTTTATCAAGGAGACCACAGCAGGCTTAACTCTACGCAGAGTAATAAGAACTAAAAGATATTCAAGCAAGTATTTACAGGGAATTTCTACTCCACCTTAATCACACCATCATAAATGAGGTGAGGAAGAATTACAGGGTTGTTGGATTTTTTGGCATTTTGTTTTCTGAAAACAAATACCTACAAAGTTATATCCCCATTCTCACGTAATTCTGGGAAGCTTAATTGAGAGTCTAAGTTCTCACCCAAAGCTCCAGCTTTAGCGATTTCTTCTTCCCTTCAGAGGAAGAGGGGGAGGGATCCAAGAGAAAGTTTACATCTTTGTGCTGCCCCTTTAAGAGCTGCTTGTAAGGAATATGTTTCACCAGTCACTAGGTCAAACACCTGAAAAAAAGGGGACGGGCCCCATGAGGGACAGAGTGCATTATCAGGAAGATTGTGAAGACAGTCTGCAGACATGTACCCTGAGGAAACCAGTAGCCACTTTATAACCTCCTGTAGAACCCCTGGAGACTGGGAGGGGAGAGGAGGTAGGGTCTGTCTCTCAAAGAAGGGGATCTGATTAACTTTATGCCATGCTCCCTGTTGCTGGGGCCAGGCTGAGTGCGAACTGACCACACAAAATGAGTGCTGGACAAATGATGCATTGGTATCAGGGAGGTCACAAAGGCTGGCACCTTTCATGTTTGCTGAGGCCTAGCTGCCTGTGGGAAACCACTTGTAGGAAGAGGGGCTAGAATACTTTGTAGTCTTCTCAACATCTCAGCACAGATTTTGCTTGCATGCTGGCTGGGAGCAGGAATTCCTTCCTGGTTGCTAAGGGGAGACCTCTTCCCAGAGATTCAGGAGACTCCAGTGAACCTTTCCTGCTGGCCCTACAAGCTGTGGGAATAGGAATCCCATGCCTAGGAGACATGCTAGATTTATTCTTATCCTTGCACTATTAAATTAAACAAAACAGTGGCCTGGTTACAGGCCGCTGATTCTGGCTTGGTCTCAGTGAAGGGAACTTCACTGTCTCAGCGTTGACCAAGGCTGGAGCCAGGTTTCTCTATCTCTGACTGCCATTTCTGAGGGGGCAGGGAGGAGAGCCTGCAGCCCTCAAAACCCTCCTCAGAAAGCCAAAAAGGGTGGGGGTTTTTTGTTTGTTTTTGGGGTTTTTTTTTAATTTGGCCATTCTCAGGAGAAAAAAAAATGAAGCCAGCGAAGAAACTCAAGAGACATTTAATTAAAAATCTTCTTTAGAAATCCTGTGCAAGTTCTGCTGTAGTGGGAGACGTGGGGTCTGCCGCATGGGCTGCTTGGAGGCAGAGAATTCTGGGGATGTCTTCCTGAGGAGCCCAGGCTCAAAGCAAAGATCTGGTCTGCCTCCAGTTATCATGGGGACAGGAATATCATGGGGACAGCCTGATTGTGAAGGCTGACACGGAGGGGGCTCGGAATGACATCACTGACGCATTCTATCTTCCCCTCCCCTCCCCCATCCAAAAATAATCCCCCATAGTACAAGAAAATTAACATACAAAAAACAAAATAAAAAACCCACTCAAAATATCACCCCCCCCCATCATCAAACTGTATCAATTTTTTTTACTCCCGTAGAGGAGATCCAGAGATGCCACAGAGTCCACTAGGAACTTTGCTATTGCTATCAATTTTACATGATAGAGGCTCCTACACTGATAGAAAGTACATTAGTATGTACACAGATAAATAAATAAAACAACAAATAAATTTGTTAGTCTCTAAGGTGCCACAAGTACTCCTTTTCTTTTTATGTACACAAACACACCCAGTATGTATAATGTAGATATTTACTGCTTCCATCATGAAAGATGATGTGACCTTGCCAACAAGAGTTTAGTTACACACCCTAACCACTTATTTTGTAGGGGTGACTGTGCCATCCGAGTTGACTGAATAAGCCTTGTTCAGTATAGAAAATTGATTTTATTATGATATTTGATGTTTTCAGAAGCTTGTAATTTATAGGTATAACAAGTTTGTTATAGCACTCTCTAAAAACGTAAGATTTCTGTATCAGGGTGTAATTCATTGTCATTGTTAACATTTAAAAGTATTTTACGGTGGTATTTTGTAAGATTTATTATGTTTATGCATCCAGTTTCACTAACCGCTGTGGCTCTCCTTGTGGCTGGATCTGGGGATTAGTTCTTGCTAGGTTTGGCACCCCCTTTCGTTGGTCATTCAGTTGCGGTAGTGGTCTCTTCTCCAATACTTCACAGCACTCCCTTTTTCTGGCTCAGCCCTCTGACTAGGTCTTGATCTATTCTTCCCCCTCTGGGGTATCAAAAATTCCTTTGGACTGTCTGTATACTGGCCCATGCAGTCCTCCATGTCAATTCCCAGTCTATGCCACTTTCCCAGCGATTCCCTCCTCTACCCCAGCCCAGGGACCCTATCCTCAGCAGCCAAAGTGTACACAGTCAACCTTTGCTGCTCTTTTCCTGGGCTTCTTCCAATTCTGCCTTCCACAGGCTTTCCCTGCAACTCCTCTGACTAAACCCCTTATGTGAAGGACAGGAGAATCCCAGGGTTTCCTCACACCCACTTCTCTGCACCCAGGTGACTGCAGAATCTCTCCCTGCAGCACCCCTTTCAATTTCCTAGTTTTATACAAGCCCGGTCTGTTCCTGCCCAGCTGGGCTTCATCTTCAATTAGAGCTTGTCAGTCAAGCCTGACTTTCCCCCAGGTGCAATCTATAAGGTTAACTGGTCTCATCTCAGCCACCTTAACTCCATCAGGGCAGGTGTGGGGTGAATACCCCATCACATACTCTCCCCATCAAGACTGCAACTGTCAGGGGTATGGATTCCCCCAACCCTGCATTTACCAGAGTTGGGCCCGGAGGTCATTTCACTCCTGCTCTAATTCACTCATCAAGAGAAGCAGTTTCCCCCTCTTCCATGGTGTACCACTACTTTTCGTTCTGATATTCTAGGTCCTGTACAGCTACTTGTAAGGTCTGCTCTGCAGCTACTGCCTTCTCTTGTAGCCCCTTCCCTTGCTCTGCAGACGCTCTCTCAGGATCTGGGTTCTAAACGTATACTGGCTAATCTCTGTTTTTATTCCTGCCTCCTTCAGGTTTGTCTTTGTAAGAACCTTTCTCCCCTTCAGTTCCTTCTCACGCTCTGTCATCACAGCCTTCTCTACTCTACCTGTGCCGATGCTGCAGTCACCAACTTTCTTCAGTCCCCAAGTTAGGACCCTGCACTTCTCTTGGACACATTTCTGCTTCTTATGAGGGCAATGCCTCCTCCCATGTCACAATTCCCCACAGAACGAACAGGCACATCCCCTTCCAACTCTCCCAGCAGGTTAGCTGCCTTAAGGCTTTCTTGCATCCCCATCTCCACTGTAAGGCTTCTTATCCCCATACAGTTAGGGTCACTTTTTTTTTTTTTTGCACGTCCCCATAGGCGTCAAGCTTCCTTGGCTGCACTGCTGACCTAAGAACCTCTTTTCTTTTCCCTGCCTCTGAAGTCTCTGCTAATTTCCTCCCGCAAGACCCTATATAAATACTGCTGTTTCCCCAGCCTCAAACAGCTTTACAAATGTAACTGTGCTTCCCACTGTCTCTACTGCTCCAGGGACCTGTGTAAGTAGTGCCGGGATCCCCTTTTGTTGTCAGCCCCCTTAAGTGGGAGAGTGTACCTACCTTCTGGAAAGGTGGCTTCCATATATGACCCCATTATCTTTCTCCCTGTTCTTCCACTGCAACCTCTCACACTTGCCTTGGGCGAGTCATGGGGGCAACAGTCATACCTGCATTCTCCATCAAATTGTGACAAGGTTCACTCACTGCTGGGGTGCCTCCACGTGGTTGGGTCTGGAGATTAGCTCATGCCTGGTTTGGCACCCTCCTACCACCAGTGATTCTATGGCTGTGGTGGTCTCTTTTCTCATACTTCACAGAACTCCACCTTTGTGGCTCAGCCCTCCAGCTAGGTCACTATCTAGTCTTCCCCTTCCTGGGTATAAAAGTCCCTCTTGGACCAACTCCTGTCTGTACACTGGCAGTCCTTCATGCCAATTCCCAGTCTGTGCCAATTCCCAGTCTGTGCCACTTCCCCACTGATTGGCAGGGAAACCCACGTGTGGTCTATATGGTTAATTGGCTCCTTCTGAGCCACCTTAACCGTTTAGCGCTTGTATGGGGTGAACACTCCATCACAGCTTACAACAGGTTTGCACTGTTAAATGATACATATGTTCCCATCAATTAGACGGTTGTTAGGTTTTACCTTAAGGGTAAATGCGTGTAAGAATATCAGATCAGTTATCCGATAAACAAGGATAATGATACTTACCTCCTTTGTAAAGTGCTTTCAGATCTACTGATGAAAGCCAGGTATTATTTTGCTTATGAATTTTCAGTACCTTTCCATCTTAAGTCTAAATCTGTACAGTGGTCTCTAAGTTTGTACAAGTAGCTTTAAGGGCCCTCACACAGGAAGTCTGACAGAAATATATGTGGTTTATTCAACCATTTCCTATAAGAGATGCAGATGAATGTTTGGTGAGCCACTACATGTCTGTTATATATGTTCTCTGATTTTGTTAAATATTTACCTGCCATGATAGCAGTGTATTAGTATGTCACCAACAGGGCAGTTTTTAACATGAGTTATTAGTATACAATGGTTGAAAATAACAGCATGAGAGAAAAAAAACCCTTTCTTACAGCATGAAAACATCTTCAGTCTCTGACAAATTCTACATTAAGAATTTTAGCCAGCTTGAGTACAAATTTGGACCTGTAGACCTAGATTTCTTAGGCCTTATTTACCTTAATCATAATAGAGAACAGTTAAAACTGCCTCCCATTATTGCTTCATAAAGAAAATGTTGAGAAATATAAAGAATTTGTCTGGCTGTGGATTTGAGATATACAAAGTAATAGAGTAAGATCTGCTATAGCAACAAATATAACCGGAATCTACCTGCATTTTACAATAGGAGTAATTGGATAAAGAACACAAATAGCTTAATAAATTCAAAATTATATATTAAAAAGGAAATCCAATTCTATTACATCCATGTTGTACTGTACCTGGATTTGAGTGAAATTTTTTAGACTATGTGTTAGATACATCAGTATCAGATACCAATTAGACAAAAGAACTTGTCTGTGCAGAATTTAAAAGTTCAGAACGTAGACAGATCATTTGTCACCATGCTTGTAATCTTCCAGGCAGGTCTTCCTTTGACCTGAGGAATCTTGTATGGTTTTTATTTCTTGAATGTGCACGTGTGATTCTTTCCTCACAATAGTGAAGAGCTTTTCAATTTCTGTACCTCTACAGATAAAATATTTTTTTTATATCAACCAAATACAACTGGGTTTTGAGTTAGCTAGATAACTCATCACTGTTTTCCCTGCCTTATTGGATCCACTTGGTAAACTTCAGAAAAGAATATTTTTAAATTGATATAACAGCTTTCTTTTTGCTCCTCCTAAATGCATAATAAATTCCTTATGTTTAAAATTAATGAATTTGGCAGTGAAAGACCGGGCTTTCTGTCTCTCTCTGTCAGATGAGGTGGGAGAGTTGACATTTTATGTGCCTGTTCATTAGTTGCCTTTTCAGAAAAATCTTTAAACAATAGATTCTGAAGGAAAGCAGTAATGTCTGCAGTTTCCAGTTCCTCAGGGAATCATAAAATACATATATTATAACTGTGGTGATGACTTTCTACATAGTCTACTTCATCCATTAGAGACTGTAATCCTGACTCTCCACTGCCTTGCATTTTGTGCAGTCATTTACACTTATTCAAAGTGGGTATAAAACACTACTAGGTCAGAATGGCAGCATTTCATAGCAGCTGTGCCAGGATAAATGACTATGCAATTTGCAAGATAGTGGAAAATCAGGTCTTGATGATCTAAAGGACTTCTTTTCTCCTTTCAGGAAAATCACCCAGGATTTTGCTGATTTTCATCTGAGCTACTACTGTCCTGATAGAGAGCTAACCCAACGTTATCTCCATCATGGCAATGTCTATTATTATGTTATAAAGTTGCACAGTTTTATAATTATTGCCAGAATATAATTTCAGAAATAAGCAAAGATAGATCAGTTTTCAAAAGTGCTACAGTCTTTTGTGGTCTGGTCTGGAGGAAAAGTAGGACAGTTAAAAATGGAGACTCAAATCTCTGCTTCAGGTGTTTCTTAGAAGTTTGTTCATGCTGAACCTGCTCTTTGCTCATTTTGAAATAATTGTGTGTCAGTTCTCCCTGGGGGAACCATGAAAACACCAAGTGTACCTAGGGAGAAGCAAAGCAGCCCTGTAATGGATCTCAGAAGCACTTGCACTGGAGCTCTCAGCCACGCACTACATGGTGACACTCTTTCCACTCTCCAATGTTCCTGAATGTATCTAGAATTTATTAGGAAAACCATGATGATATTAATGACATGATAGCAGTTTAAGGATACACAGACCTGCCTAACAGTCTAATCTCTTCAAGGTAGCGCTCTGCCTCTGTGGTTTTTGTAAAGCACTAGAACTCTACAAGTAATAAACACAGTTTCTGGAAGTGTCTCTTACAATGTTGTAATTATAACTTTTCCATTCTGATTTCAAACAGAAGAGCCTCAAACACTTGCACAGACATAAGAGCTGCTATGTTAATGTGACAATATCAATAGGGACTTCTCTTGTACACATTTTGACGTAAAGGTTCTAACTTTAAACTGAAAAATCCATGGGAAAAAACAGTTACTCACCTTCTCGTAACAGTTGTTCTTCAAGATGTGTTGCTCATATCCATTCCAATTAGTGTGTGTGCATGCCACATGCCCAGTTGTCAAAGATTTTCCCCTAGCAGCACCCGTTAGGTTAGCTATGGAGCCCCCTGGAGTGGCGTCTCCATGGCGGTGACCTGCCGACCCGTTGCCTCCTCAGTTCCTTCTTGCCGGCTACGCCGACAGAGGGGGAAGGTGAGTGGGTTTGGAATGGAGCAACACATCTCGAAGAATGACCATTACAAGAAGGTGAGTATCCGTTTTTCCTTCTTCGAGTGCTTGCTCATATCGATTCCAATTAGGTGACTCCCAAGCCTTGCCTAGGCAGTGGGCTCAGAGTTATGGAATCACAGACTGAAGTACTGCTCTGCCGAATGCCGCATCGTCTCTGGTGTGCTGGGTAATTGCATAGTGAGCGGTGAAAGTGTTCATTGAGGACTATGTTGCTGCCCTGCAGATCTCTTGAATCAGCACCTGGTCCAGGAATGCCATCAAGGAGGCCTGAGCCCTTGTGGAATGTGCCATGAGTGCTGGGGTTGGCACATTGGCCAATTTGCAGCAGGTATGGATGCAGGAGGTGATCCACAATGAGATCCTCTGCGATGAGTCCGGAAGACCTTTCATACAGTCTGCAACCGCCACGAACAACTGGTTCAATTTTCAGAACAGCTTTGTGCATTCATTGTAAAGGTGAGCACCCATCGAATGTCCAGTAAGTGAAGTCTTTGTTCCCGGCTGCTCGCATTAGGTTTAGGTTAAAAAACAGGCAGGAAAATGTCCTGGTTGGAGTGAAATTGGGACGCAACCTTTGGAAAGAAAGCAGGGTGAAGTCTAAGCTGCACCTTGTCCTTAAAAAAAACTTTGCAGGGAGGGGTGGAGGTGAGAGCCTTAAGTTCTGAGACCTTCTTTGCTGGAGTAATGGTGACTAGAAAGACAATCTTCCATGATAGATACAGAAGCAAACAGGTCCCCAGTGGTTCAAGTAGGGGCCCCATCAGTTTGGAAAGAACCAGACTGAGGTCCCACACAGGCAACGGCTCCTGAATCTACAGCGCCCAGTGAGGCCAGTAACGAGGTCCATGACACTGCCTTGCCCACTTCAACAATAGCCCCAAGCTCCTCCCTGAATTCCGTGGGTACTTGGTCCCTGAATTTTAGCATGGAGTTCCAGGAATTGAAGTTGTACCTGCTCAGGATTGCCTGCTGGTAGGCAATCCTGAGTTGTAAAACCTGAGTTGTGGTCGAATAGACCTTGCAACCGGAAAGGTCCAGTCAATGAGACTCCTTTGATTTGGGGGTTAGACCCTGCTGCTCCTGGCTCTCTCATTCGTTCTGTGGGACCGAAGTTGACGGTGTTGGCTCATGAACCTTCGGTGCCAGGTGCTCCTCTGTAAGATGCACCCCAATGGCAGCTTCCAGGGCAGCAGACCTGTTGCACCAGAGAGTGAGACTGGTACCTTGCAGTTTCCACCGGCTTTGGTGCCAGAGAGCAACGGTGCCGAGGATCTCTGTGCCCAGAGTCCTGCCTCGGCACCGCTTCTTTTACAGAGGCCAGAGCGCTCCCCACAGAAGAACTCGGATCCTGCCATGCCAAGGTGGGCTGAGGTTTCAGATCTGCCTCCATGAGGAGCTGTTTTAAACTAAAGTCCCACTCCTTCTTAGTTCTGGGATAGAACCCTTTGCAAATCTTGCACCAAGGCAAGAATCGTGGGGGTCGCCTGTTAGCATGGGCTTGTTGCAAGACTTGCAGGGCTTAAATCCTTGGGATTGAGGCATGCCCCGAATCCCAAGGGAAACAGGAAAGTTGGAGTGGGGAAGAACCCCACCTTCCACTCCAATATACTAACAAAATAACTATAAGTAAGGTTATGATTTTGTGATGGACATTTTTAGTAAAAGTCATGGACAGGTCACAAGCAATTAACAAAAATTCACAGGAGCCGTGACCTGTCCCTGACTTTTACTAAAAATGTGTATGACAAAACAGGGAGGAAGGAGGGTCCAGCACCCTGCACTCCTGTGGCTGGGAGCTGCCACCCCTGCCCTGTGGCTGGGAGAGACCCTCACCTGTGGCGCCTAGAGAGCTGCGGGGGGATCCCCTACCACTTGCTGTGGCTAGGGAGCTGTGGGGGCTAGGGAACTGCCAGGGGATTCCCTCCCCATCGTCCGCAGCCCCAGCAGCTGGGGAACTGACGGGGGATTCCACCACACCGCGGGTGGTAGCAGGGTTCCCCCGTAGCTCCAGGCCACCATGGGAGGTGGGAGTATCCTGCAGGTCCCTGCAGCTGCGGGCTGAAGTCACAGAGGTCTGCGGAAGTCCCAGATTCCGTGACTTCCATGTCCTCCATGACCAAATCACAGCCTTAACTATAAGCTATAAACTATGAAACTATGAAAATGATAAACACTGAACTACAGAAAAACTTGCGAAAGCAAACCGCAATTCCAACTGTCACAGGCAGCAAGAAGGGACTGAAGCAGCGCTTGGGTTGGCAAGGTCATAAATTGAGTGCCATGGAGGCGCCACTCCAGAGGGCTCTACAGCTGACCCAACGGGTGCTGCTAGGGCATGGCACGCACACACCTAACTGGAATCGATATGAGCAAGCACTTGAAGAATTAAGATTTACTCTTGCTATTCGACACCTAACCATTATGATATACCAGGTTATCTCAGCATAGCAGATGTAAAAATTCACATACCCCTTTTTTAAGTGAGGAGTTGTATTCCTTCCTTTTTCATGTTTTAAACTCATCTATAAATTATGATCCACAACCAAGATTTTAATAAAAAAAAACCTTTATTTAGATGGGCTCAAACCAACCACTAATATTTTCCAGTAATAGTTTCAACACAATTTAATAAAATAATTTCCCATACCCTTTCCTTTCCCCCCTCCCCATATTCTCATTCTCCTTTTGCATTTCCCAGATGCAGTATCACTACAATTTCCCATTGGGAATACAGTATATGCAGTCTCAACCATATTCTATTTTATTTCTTTGGCGTTAGGTGATCATTTTTCCCAAAGACATAGTAAATTTTTTCTGTGACACGATGCCTCCACAAATCTCAGCATTAGAGGTCTTTCCTTTAAATTCCAGTCTTCCATGGAATAAGCAATCCACCTTCAATATGAGAACTCACCAACAGTCATTATCTATTGAGAAGTCTCACTAGATTCTCTAGACATTTTAAGTGGTAGGCTTTTAGCTGGTTTCCTTCTGGCTGTGAAAGAGCTAAAAAGGAAAAAAAAAACAAAAACACAACCCCAAGACTTCAGAGCTTTTTCTGTTACCTTTCAATATTTCACGTACTAGGACTTCACAGGTTACATCAAACCCACAGATTCAAGACCCTCTTGCTAATGCACACATTTTATAATCTGCACAACGAATTGGCAGTCACGTTCCCCTCAAATATTTTACAGTAATATTCTGTACTGGCATTTCAGATTGCTGTCTTTGTTTCTACAAAAAAGACATTACAAAACATTTACTAATACAATACCCTTGGAAATTTCCAATCAACTGGGACAAGGAAGGCAAATGAGCCTTTCCACAGGTTCCAACCAGTGTATCCTTGGCAGTTGCCTCAGCATGAATGAGGCTATGCTTCTGCTACAACTCCTCCAGAGCGCAGGGTAGAGTGGGGAAGGACAAGGCTAAAACAAGGCTACTAATACACTTCAGAAGTCGAGCAACCTACACTCTGAAAGAATTTCTATGGTGCCCCAACCACTCGCTCCCATAGTTGGAAGCCTATAGTCTTGTAAAATCATGAAAGTTTCCCAAGCCAGGCTAGTAGATAAATTTTCCTGGCAACTGTGTATAATTACAATGGGTTATAATTAAAATTTAACTAATCTGTGAAAATAAGTAGTACAATCTAGGGCTAATAGGTGCTATGGTAATACAAATAATCAACTTTATAATGCACCATCTTGTATTAGTTACCTGCTAATGTGAAAAAAATCAGTAATTCAAGGGGTTATTAGAATAATGAGGTATTATATCATCTCTAGCAGCATATGCTGTTTTGTATATAGCTCTATGGACGTACAATGTATAATGATTTTGCCAGGCAAACAAGACATTCCAATCACAAGTACTTTTAACCTATTGAACGAATAGGCTGGAGCAGTACAAACAGAACAACACACAAATGAGTGGAATGAAAACCACTGTACATTATATAGAACTTAAAATGTATTTCCTAACAGAGGATGGTCATCAGATATGCTGGCAAAAATCCATCTAATCAGGGCTAGTCTACTCCAAAATAAAACAAAAATAGCCTAAATTTAGCAGCCATTTGCTGGCCACTCTGTCTTGTAAACAAATATGGCAATTTAGCCCCAATTGTGCAATGATGTGTGCGTGTACTGAAGAGCATGTACAGACTGACTGAACTCACTAGGAGTGCTCAGGTGCTTAAAAATAAGCATGCACGTAAGTCTTTGCAGGAGACTAGCAGAACAAACAAGACCACATATTAGCTACTGTAGCTACAACCCCACTCTACAGTCCTGCTCAGAGAAATGTCCAATTAGACATGCTTTTGATCTTTTTTGGACAGCTTGCAAGAACAGTTATCTATTATGTAAAAGCTGTCCAAATTATAGCTAACTGCAACTTCTTAGAACAGTCAACATGCTTTTAAAAAGCCATCCAAAGTCAAAGTAAAAACCAGCCAATTTACAGAGCAGTACTGTCAGGATAGAACAGTATTCTGGTCTTCCCTGTGCAGCAGAATTCAGCAAGGTTAAGTGAGGTCAGTTCTAACTGGGCAGTGGTTGTCATCATCAAAATACAAGATTTTAGCACAGAGAAAATCTGTGGCTACAAAATCGTTTTGCTGCCAGCACAATCAAATGTATCTCACAGACTAATCCTTAGCAATTACCACCTCACAAATCTTATTTACAATTTGTCACCAGAAGCTTTTTTTTATTATTATTTTGGAAAAAGATGCCAAACAGCAAAATACATGGTGGATTTAAAAGGATCATCAAGCAGAACCCAAAATTTTAGAAAAAATTTACAGCACAACAAAATTCTTCCTTTTTGTTGTATTGCAGAGCGATATAGCGTATTAATGATTTCTTTTCACAGAAAAATTACAGAATTGGCAGTTACTCCTTTGAGATGGAAACTAAATTCTCCAATAACTTACTTTTCTTCACTAAAGAATAAGCCTCATCTACTCTTCTCTTTATTGATGGATTCTTCAAAGTCACTTTTGCCTGTAGCAAAAATAAGAATTATCCAATAACTACATTTATTACCACATGCTGATGCTTTTAAAATCAGGATGTCTTCAAACCACAGCTATTTTTTGGCAGCAAGCCAACAGAATATAGCATTCAAGAATTTAACAGCACAACAAGTGATTATACCATCTTGTACACTGCATTTGTGAAAAACAAACAGGAGAGCAATTAATTGCAGCAATGATGGAACCCATTTCACAAGCCATGGCTTGGTGTGTCAGCAAGTACTGCTTGGAATATTAAATTGGCAAACACAAGTGACATTCTTGCAAACTTCATGGTAAAAAGCACAGTAAAAAAAAAAAGACATATTGTGTGACTTCTAAAGCAACAAAAATATCATATTGTAATCAGCATATATCAGAAGCTACATGATAACTTACAAGAACACTGTCATGTTTCTTAGGTTCCTGTGAAAAATAATTTGACTCTCCTTTGTATATCTCTTCTTAAAGGAAAACTAGTGACTTAGTTTTAATTAAAAATAATTTTAAAGGATGTGAATCTTCCAGTGAGTAGGTTTTTGATTTATTAAGGCCCCAATCCTGCAACTTGTTCTTTGGAAGTAGATCCCTGCATCTGCTTCATTCATTCCAATGGGATCTGCCAAGGTATGGGTATCTGCCCAGGCTGAACAAGTTGCAGAATTAAGGCCTAATTTTATAACTATACATAAAAGGTACATTTTACAGGACATCTAACTTGTACAAGATCAACATTATAGCAAAAATGTTATAAGGATATAACTGTTAATACTGCAGGTTAAGTGCTTTGATTTTTTTCTTTTTAAATTGGAAGCATTTTCAAATACTAACCTTCTGATAATTGTGAAGCAAAGACCAAAGTGCAGCTGCTCCTATTCTCTGAGCAGTGAGGCTGTCACTTTCTAAACAGGCTGATAGCACTGCAATAGCTTTATCTAATGAAGAAAACAAAAGCATACACAAAGACTAGCAAAACACATTATGACAGATTTCCACGTATGAAATGTTCTTATTCTGGCAATTTGTCTCTATTTCTATGATAAATATTGCTATGGCACAACAAGTGCGAAGTTTACATAATCAGACAGTTTAATATGAGTAAGTACCTAGCATACCTGTAAGCACTATAAAATAATGTTAATAAATATAAGCAGCAAAATATAGTCTATACTAAAAACTAAGATTAAGCCATAAAAGAACGGACATTTTAAATTATAGCCACTTCAATGTGCATAGCTGACTGTTGCACATAAATATTGAACCACATAAGAGATACTACTATTAAGCTGTTTTAAGAAAACCTGATAGGCATATATACAATATCAGTACCAGTATCATTACTAGCACAATGGGGTAGAATTAGGACATTCTGCCAATTTTTACAGTGGTTGCCACCTGCTTGATATCACTACTGTCACATTTTTTGCCTTATCCTTCTCAGGTTCTCTCATCTCCGAAGTTTACCTCTGGGCTTTCAGTAGAATGAAAGCCATCTGGTCTATTTATTCACAACATCTGACTGCTCACTCCACAATACAAATGCATTGGGTAGACTATGGAGTTGAGTAATGATTATTTATCAAAGACACTCAACAAAGATCTGGAAAAATTTGAGAACAGCTTCAGTTGGAAGCTACTGGGAACTTCATTACGGAAGAGTGGAGCATCCTTTCTAAGTAGTCTTGGCCTCTACAAACTACCGAAGAGAACTCTTTCTATCTTGCTACAGGTTTCAGAGTAGCAGCCGTGTTAGGTGCCACAAGTACTCCTTTTCTATCTTGCTACAGTAAGCATTTATGCTATATTCATCCCTATAGTATAGGAGTGGATCAGTATATCTGGAGAAAAGTGGCATGACTTGACATAAGAAGCACAGATTTCTGCAGGGTATAGGGAATATGCACAGTCTAAGTTTTGTCCAAATGAAAGATAGCACTTATAACTAACTCATAAGATTCTTTTTTTAAATTGTATTCTAAGCCAGATTATGTAAAAGCTAAGTGTTTGATGCACAGGGCTCCTCCTCACTTCCTTTTAAAAAAGGCATGGTCTCCCATTTAAGTGCCTAGTTAAAACCTTCCCATTCAAGTTATATTACTGTAATTTCAAAATAGCAAGATCTCAGAATAAAGGGAATGTACTTACTTTATAGGAACTGAAATTCTTTCAGATGTATGGTCTCTATGGGCATTCACTATGGATGCACATGCACTCTGTGCAATTGCGACCAGAGATTATTGAAAAGCAGTGTCTGTTGTTCCATGCTTTCACCATTCAACTCCTCATGCTTTCAAATGAGGGCATGAGGGGTGGCACAGACCGTCGCCCTCCCTCCAGTTCCTACTCTACCATGAATCATCTGAGCTGAGCAGAGGGGAAGGAGGATGGGTCATGAATACCTACAAGGACCACCCATCAGGTAACTGTCTCAGCTGGTGCCTATGCGTATTCACTATGGGTGACTCCCAAGCAGTGCTTATTGACAAGGTAGGTACAAGGAACTGTTCTGCACTTTTCAGGATTGCAAAACCAAAGGAAGCCAAGGCTTGAATCAGAGCATAGAGTCTAATAAGTGTGTGAATGGAGCCCCTAGTTGCCACCCTACAGATCACATAGAGAGGCTTGAGCTCTGGTAGAATGAGACTTGACTGAGGAGGAAGGGCTTCTGCAAGCTGATAGAAGACGATGCCATTGGAAATCATCTAGATTCCCATCCTTTGGGAAGATATTGCCTCTCCATTCATTGCTCAGCAATGCAGATGAATAAACTCGGAGATCTTCTCAAGATCTGCCTAGACAGAACACCAGAGCTCTGTGTACATCTAGGGAATGGAGTTTCGGTCTTCCCTAGTGTTGAGAAGTTTCAGGTAAAATAGAGGTAGCTGAATAGTCTTCTTCAAGTGAAAGTCAGAAGGATCTTTGGGGATAAACTTGGGATGCAATCTGAGGGATACTTTCTCTTTATGAGAGATTGTATAAAATGGGTCTGCCGTAAAGGCTCTGAGCGCACACACCCTCCTGGCTGTGGTGATGGCTGTCAGGAAGACCCTCTTCATTGGTAAGTGTAAGAGGGAGCAGGAGGTCAAGGATTCAAATGATGAGTTAATAAATACCGATAGCACAAAGTTTGGATCTCAAGCAGGAGTCGGTCTTGATACCGACAGGAACGTTCTGACAATGCCTTTTAAGTACCTTACACTTGTGAGCTGGGTGAAAATTGAGCAGTTCTCCATCACATGATGAAAGGCATTAATAGCTGCTAAAGGTACTCTCAATGAGCTGATGGACAGGCCCGATTACTATGGAGAGAAGATAATCCAGGATAAGGGGAGGATACTGTGTAGTAACTGGAATTCTTCGAGATGTGTGTCCCTGTGGGTGCTTCAGTTCAGGTGCACATGCACCCCATGTGCCTTTGATCAGATATTTTTTTATTTCAGTGCCTGTTTGACATGTGCATGGGCTCCAGAAGCATCATGTCCCGTAACAAGGATATAGAGAACTGTGTGGGCAATCTGCCCTTAACTCCTTCTCTACCACAAAGTCCCGTAAGACAAAACTCTGAAGCAAAGGGGAAAGAGGATGGATAGTGGAGCATCCATAGGGAGACACATCTCAAGGAACTCCAGTTACTGCACAAGATGAATACCCTCTCCTTCTTAGAGTATTGTCCCTAAGTGTGGTCCACTTCAGGCTACTACTGGGCACCATCCCCTGAAGGAGGAGGGGGATTCAGAGCTGGATCTAATACTGCTATTCCAACGGCAGCACCTGACAGAGGAGCATACCAGGAAAAAAAGTATTTGAGTAAAGGGTGCATTGATGCCCAGGTTGCCGCATTGCAAATTACATCATTTCATTTTTTAATATTGCCATGGAGGTAGTTTGAGATCTTGTAGAATGAGCTATTATTCACCAAGGGGGGCTGAATATTAGCAGCCTTGTAACAAGCAAGAATACAACTGGAAACCTACTTTGAAAGTCTTTGGGTGGAGATTGTGGATCATTATATCTGTCCGTAACTGAGATAAAAAGTCCAGAAGACTTTATAAATGATTTGGTTCTGTCCAAATTAAAGGCTAACATCCTTCTAACGTCCAAGGTATGGAGGGCAGTTTTGTCTCTAATCTCCTGTAGCTTTGGGGGTGGGTGGGGAGGAAACACAGGAAGGTGGATAACTTGGTTAATGTGAGGATATTCTAGGTATGAACTTGGGATGTGGGTGTAATGATACCTTACGCTTGAAGAAAACAGTAGAACATGGTAGTGATGGTGAGGGATCAGCCATTAATGCTCTCAATTCCCCAACTGGCTCCTAAGAATGCCATTTTCATAGATAAGTGCAGCAGAGAACACTTAGCTAGCAGCTCAAAAGAAGGTTTCATAAGACTATTAAGGACCAAGTTCAAATCCCATAGAGGAATAGGATTTGTGGAATAAGGGTAACCAACCCTTTGATGAATTCTACTATTATGGGTTGAAAAAGACTGAGAATTCCTGCACAAGGGAATGAAAGGCTGAAATAGCCACCAAATGAACTCTGACAGAACTCATGGAAAGACCTGATTTCTTTAAATCCAACACAATCAGGAACAGTGGAGTGGGAAGAATAAACTGGTGAACATTGTTGCTAGGTACACCAATGGTGAAATTTCTTCCATTTTTGAAAGTAAGTATTTCTAGTAGAGATCTTTCTTCTATTAAATAGGACCTGTTGTACCTCTGTTGAACATGGAACCTCCCTGAGGAGCCAAGCTCTGAGTTGGATGATGGTCACGTCAGGACAGAGCGTCGAACCAGAATCCCAAGACAGCAGATGAGCAAGGCTGAACTGGAAATGAGATGAATCAGGTAAGAGTATTAGACCTGCCTCAGCCAAGCTGGTGTAACCAGAATGATGATGATTTGTTTGATCTTGTTCAATACTCTCAGAGGATACACCAGGTCCAAAACCGCTTCATTCATGGGGAGTGCCACTTTGGAGGTAGCAGTCAACAAGAGAACGTCCAAGAGCTTTGTGTGTAAATTCCTGGTACTGCCTTTAGTCATCTGGAGAACAGCGGGAGACCAGCATCACTGTCTCACCTACAGAATATGAAGAAGGTGTTGGTGGATCCAATGATATGGGCTTCTCTGGCTATACCTGTTCCTCTGGATGCTCTAGAGGGGTCTGAGATGCTGGCAGACCAGGTGCCAACCTAAGTTCCCTCTCAGCTGTTAGGCGGCACAGCTGCCTATTAAGCCCTACACAAGGGCTCAGAGTTGCGGCAGGAAGAGGTGCCTCTCCCCCAGCATGGAGCTGCAGTGGCAAGGAGAGGCCTGCGTTCCTTGTGAGCTCCGGTATATCCATTCCAGGGCACGGAGTCACACCTGGACCCAAAGGAAAAGGAAGAAGCAGCTCTCTTCTTCCAGGACTGCTGAGCTGATTTTGTCTGACTGCTTATGAGGGTGTATCTCCTTACCATCTTTGTGATTCTGATTCATGGAGTCTCTGGACCTGCTAAGGGTTGTGCTGGTGCCAGGCCGAAGGCACCAGACGGTGAGGCTGAATGCAGAAGGGTCCCGGATCCAATCAAGGTCTCATGGAGAGCTCCATCAGGTGCTGTCAAAGTCTAAACTCCCAAGACTGCGTAGTGCAAGAGGAGAAGGAACAGCAGATCTCACACTTTGATGGGGTGTGTGATTCCCCCAGCCAGTAGAGGCTGTGTGGGTTGCTTACTGGGAAGAACAGTGGTGAGACAAAGCAAGGACCATTGGTATTAGTGTCCCAAGCACTGGAGGAATAACTGGGGGTGGGGCAGAGGTAGAACGACTTCCCCTGCTTCCTGCTAAAACTACTAACAAATTAAATGCTAAAACTTTTAAAATAATTAAATTATTTACAGTATTCACAGGTTAGAACTTAGAGCAGACTATAGACTTTAGGTTTCTGTCCCAGACCAGGAGTGGTAGAAAAAGAAATGGAGAGAGAGGCAGGTTGACCTGTGCCAGCCCTTATGCCCTCAATTGAAAGCACAAGGTGAAGGGCACAGGCATGAACCACTGGACATTGCTATTGAAGGATTTTTGGTCCCGGGTGCATGGAGCACATGTGCACCTAGAGCGGCTACCCCTTGGGACCAGCGCTCTAAGAACCAATAAAAATAATTTTAGCTGTCTGGTATGTTTCCTATAGTCGTCTTGAACATATTTCTTCCAGTTTTTGCTGTCTATAATTTCCCAAAATTTTGTTAGAAGACTGAGCATTCACTTAATAAAAAATGCTTTTGTAAACAATATACTGGATCTTCTGTCAGCACCCCAAATTACAATAAAATACAGTAAAATCTAGACGAGAGTTTAGATATCATTTGGATATATACCATTCGCAAGTATCTTGGGCTTGTTAATTGGACTAAAGCAGATGTTGTGCAGAATAAGGAGGACTATATGGTGACTACTCTTATGTTTGTATTTGCTCATCTCCACCAACTGGTCTAAACCACCATTTAGCTTCATGATCATCTGCTGTCCATCTTCTCCAAAGGATATATTCAGTAGCAGCTTTAGCCAGTGGCTAGACAGTGTACTAAGGCTTTTATTTCCTCCTTTTGGCAATGACAGAGACAAAAAGTTCTGTAAGAAGTTACTCTGTCAGAAAAGAGAAAATGCACAGCATTATTTCATTGCTAAGTAATATTCCTTTCACACACACCCTCCATGTAGCTAGTGTACTGGTCTGCCTGTCCTACGTTCCCATTGTTAGTCTCCTATGCCCATATTATTCAAAACATTTTTTCAGCAATATTTCAGGATAGCAAAAAAAAAAAAAGTGTTTCAAAAGTAAGTGCTTCTTGTAGTGTCAATGACCATTAGCATTTTTCTTGGTGATCTGTGAAATTAAACAGTTTTAATAGTTACACTGTCCCAGTCTCAGTTCATTGGCTCACATGACCCTCTCAATCTGTAGACACATCAAAAAAATCAAAACAGTATGTACATTTTACTTACATTTCAGGAAAGCTGTTAGATTGGTATTTAAGAAAATAAAGTGTGGTGAAAAAGCAAGAACTTCTTGGCTATTACAGGAAAGTGCATCATCTACTCTAATGTTCTAGAAACAAAGGGTAACAAAGAGTTTGCCCACTCCTCCCACTGCCAGTAACCATCCTTTGTTAACCTTCTTTTCTGTGCAGCTGCCATGAAACCTCAATCCTCCTAAACACAGCTTCCTTGGTGCTCGAGATGCCCAAGAGAATCTTTGATTTGCTTGACCTGGCATTGATCATGGTATCAAAAAACTCTACTTCCACTTTAAGGCGTTCTAGACACACCGATCAACAGTCACAAGAGTGAAATGCCTGCAAGCAGCAAGGAAACTTTTTAAAACCACTGTAAGAGAGGTTTGAACTATATGTATACCCCAAATAAAATAAAAAAATACAGTAAAAGGACCATAAAAATGTCACTATGGCTAAACAACAGAGCAAAAGAGGTGGTTAGAGATACAAAGACATCCTAAAAAGCTTGAAGTCAAATCCTATTGAAGAAAGCGGAAAGGAGCATAAACTCTGGCAAGTCAAGCATAATAAGGCAGGCCAAAAAAAAAAAAAAAATCTGAAGAGCAACTAGCAAAAGACAAAAACTAAGAGCAAAATGAAGTACATCAGAAACAGGAATCCTACCCAACAGTCAGAGCGGCCACTGGCCCACTGAGGTGCTAAATGAGTACTCAAAGAAGACAACGCCTTTATGGAGAAGCTAAATGAATTTTTTGCATCAGTCTTCACGGCAGAGGATGTGAGGGAGATTCCCACACCAGAACCATTCTTTTTAGATGATAAATCTGAGGAACTGTTCCAGACCGAGGTGTCAACAGAGGTAGTTTTGGAACAAACTGATAAATTGAACAGTAATAAGTCACCAGGACTAGATGGTTTTCACTCAAGAGTTCTAACGGAACTCAGATATGAAGTTGCAGAACTACTAACTATGGTATTTAGCCTCTGTATCAGATGCCTGGCAGATAGCCAACACGATGCCAATTTATAAAATGGGCTTCCTGGAAATTACAGGCTGGCAAGCCTAATTGCAGTATCTGGCAAATTGGCTGAAACTATAGTAAAAAACAGAATTATCAGACACACCGATCAACATATGTTGATGAAAAGTCAACATGGCTTTGGTAAAGGGAAATCATGCCTCACCAATCTATTAGAATTCTTTGAAGGTGTCAACAAACATGAGGACAAAGGTGATCCAACGTATTTGGACTTTCAGAAAGCCTCGGACAAGGTCCCTCACCAAAGACTCTTAACAAAGTAAGGAGTCATGGGATAAAAGGAAAGGTCCTCTGTGGACCAGTAACTGGTTAAAAGACAGGAAACAAAGGATAGGAATAAATGATAAGTTTTCAGAATGGATAGAGGAAAATAATGTACGTAAATGATCTGGAAAAAAGAGATGAACAGTGAAGTCATAGAATCATGGAAGATTAGGGTTGGAAGAGACCTCAGGAGGTCATCTAGTCCAACCCCCTGCTCAAAGCCAGACCAACCCCAAATAAATCATCCCACCCAGGACTTTGTCAAACTGGGCCTTAAAAACCACTAAGGATGGAGATTCCAACACCTCCCTAGGTAACCCATTCCAGTGCTTCACCACCCTCCCAGTAAAATAGTTTTTCCTAAGTGGCAAAGTTTGCAGATGATACAAAATTACTCAATGTATCAAGTCCAAACTTAACTGCAAAAAATTATAAAGGGATCTGACAAAACTGGGTGCCTGGCTAATAAAATGGAAGATGAAATTCAAAGTAATGCACACCAGAAAACAATTCTAGCTCTAAATACAAAATTAGCTGTTACCATTCAAAAATGAAATCTTGGAGTCTTTGGGGATAGTTCTCTGAAAACATCTGCTCAATGTATAGCGACAGTCAAAAAAGCTAACAAAATGCTAGGAACCAGTAGGAAAGGGATAAAGAAGAAGATAGAAAAAAATATAATGCTACTATATAAATCCATGGCTCACCAGCACCTTGAATTCTGCATGTATTTCTGGTCACCTCATCTCAAAAACATACATTAGAATTGCAAAAAGTACAGAGAAGGGACAACAAAAATTATTAAGGGTATGAACAAATTCCATATGAGAGATTAAAAAGACAGGGACTTCTCAGAAAAAGAGACTGCTGAGGAAGGATATGATAGAGGTCTATAAAAGCATGAATGGTGTAGAGAAGGTTAATAAGGAAGTGTTATTTACCCCTTCACATCATACAAGAACCTGGGATCACCAAATGAAATTAATAAGCAGCAGGTTTAAAACAAAAACATAAGGAAGTATTTCTCCACATAATGCAGTCAACTCATCATCAGGGGATGTAGTAGAGGCCAAAAGTATAACTGGATTTAAAAAAGAATTAGGTAAGTTCATGGAAAATAGGTCAATCAGTGGCTCTGGGTGTCCCTAAACGAGGTCCCCAATCCACGGTGCGCACCCCCCCAGGGGGCACCGAGGAATGCTGGGGGGGGCACAGCTGGGGCTCCGCTCACCTGGGCCCCGGCCCTGCATCCAGGGCTCCGTACCTACCCCCAGCTATGGCCCCAGCGTCAGCTCCCTTGCCCTTGTATGCGTCCCCACCTCATAGAGCTGCAGCCCCACTCCCAGCACCAGGAGTTGCAGGGGGGCATGAAGTAAAAAATTCGGGGGCCCCTACACTAAACCTTTGACTGCGAGAAGCTGGGATTGGATGACAAGAGATGGATGACTTGATAAATTGACCTGTTCTGTTTGAAGCATTTTGCACCAACCACTGTTGGAAGACAGGATACTGGTGTGACGCACGGTATATAATTTTATAAAAATGTGCTAATGAGTGTAAATATAATGTAACTGGAATATGCTTCATGAAAAAGTTCTCCTGTAAGGTATCATTACAAAGCTTAAAGAAAAGGAATACCTGTGGCACCTTAGAGACTAACAAATTTATTTGAGCATAAGCTTTCGTGAGCTACAGCTCACTTCATCGGATGCATTTGGTGGAAAAAACAGAGGGGAGATTTATATACAAAGCTTGTAATCTACTGAGTATGGTCATCCTATTTGTATAAAATGTATCACTCTTGTATCTGAAACTAGAAATATAAAATACAACTCTGAGGGCCTATTGTAATTATGCAAAGTGTGGGCCATTAATGGTGGTTTGGAATCTTGATGGCTCCCATTAACCAGGACAATTGTCTGCAGATGGCTCTGTTTCACTAGTAAGTCTTCCTGTATACCTGTGTGCTGGCAAGTGGGTAATAAAGTCTTACAGTGACATGTGATCATGTCACCTGAACTGAAATCTATCTTTAACCTGGTGCTTTTCCATTGAGAATGAGGGGGTGGGAACCCAGAAAGGGACAAAAGATTCCTGCCTTATGCAAAAGATATACAAGTGGCTGGAACAGAACAAAGTGAGGCAGCCATCTTGAGGAATCCCCTAGCTACCACCTTAGCTGGAACAAGGGCTGTACCAGGGGAAAGGATTGTGCCCAGACTAGGGAGGTATCCAGTCTGTGAAAGAAACTTATTGAAACATCTCTAAGAGTGAGATTTTATCTATATTCAGTTTTATTACTGTACTAGACTTAGACTTGTGTGTTTTATTTTATTTTGCTTGGTAATTCACTTTGTTCTGTCTCTTACTACTTGGAACCACTTAAATCCTACTTTCTGTATTTAATAAAATCACTTTTTACTTATTAATTAACCCAGAGTATGTATTAATACTGGGGGGGGGAGGGGAGGGGACGACAAACAACTGTGCATCTCTCTCTGTCAGTGTTATAGAGGAAAAGCAATTTATGAGTTTTATACAGGATAAAACGGATTTATTTAGGGTTTGGACCTCATTGGGAGCTGGGCATCTGAGTGTTAAAGACAGGAACGCTTCTGTAAGCTGCTTTCAGTTAAGCCTACAGCTGTTAGGGGACGTGGTTCAGACCTGAGTCTGGGTTTGCAGCAGGTTAGCAGGTCTGGCTCAGACAGACAGGGTGCTGGAGTCCTAAGCTGGCAGGAAAAGCAGGAGCAGAAGTAGCCTTGGCACATCAGGTGGCAGCTCCCAGGGGATCAATGTGATCCAATCCGTCACAACTGGGCTAGATGGACTTGGTCTGATCCAGTACGGTCATTCTTATACTCCTAAAAAGAATCATGAAGCCTTACTGGAGATACTGTAGGAAACCTAAAACACCCCTTCCGCCCCCCCCCCCCAAAAAAAGAACTGATGACAGCCATCACACACACACACACAGATGAACTAATGTCAGCAATTCCACAACCTACAGATTGACCCTTCTGGTACAAACCACGACACCAGGACACATAACGCAGACACCAAATGACACCTCAACAACATTAACCTATCAGAACTCCCCCTAACATGAAATGAATTATCTTTACTCTCTAAGGGATTGAACTTCTGCCTCACTACAAAACCTGATACTATACTAACATGTGGAACTAGAATAATTCTTTCAGCAACTCTGCCTCAAAGAATTCACTCACAACGACTACGTCCCCTCTTTCAGTTACAAGAAAAAATATCATGACTGGACACCTCCAGTGGACAAAGCACACACTTGATCATCATTATATTGATTGCTTCAGGAAAAATAATCAACTGTGAAATCTTTAACAAAAATGACATCCACTACAATCTCTCTACCACCAAGAGGACAGCTGTACAGTCCCTGAAATCCAAACACCAGATAGTGATCAAACCATCAAACAAAGGGTGTGCAGTCGCGATGACTATGTCAAAGAAGCAAACTGACAACTCTTGGACCTCACCTATGACAAAGAACTCAAAGAAGATCCCACACCACAGTTCACACAGTAATTTAAGGATATCATGAAATCCTTCCCTAAACAACTTGAAGATAAACTCTACAACCTCCCCCCTACAAAAATCACCCCAGGGATCTTCACATACATCTCAAAATACACAAACAAGGGAACCCAGGCAGACCCTTTATGTCTTGACACAGTACTCTTACTGAATGAATAGCAGGAGTCCTAGAAACCACCCTCAATTCACTCATGAACACAAAGGGACAGTTTCCTCCAGGACACATCTGACTTCCTCCAGAAACTTTGCAACATCAACAACCTTCCTCAGAACACCATCCTTGACATAATGGATATCACCTTCCTATACAGTAACATCCCTCATCATAACTCTGCTGGACATTAAAACTCAGGAACTTAACAGAAGCTGGTTTTATGGCTCACCAACTGCAATTTGTACCACACACTGCTGCCTATAAACCGTCCTTTGACTTCGGACTGCAAAGGTGCTAAGTGCCCACTTCATTTTTAAGTGGTCTCCTACAACATGTGTGAACCCCTTATGCTTAACAATTTGTCCCAACTTGTATTTAGCTGTGACACTCTGGTTACTGTGTTTAGACCTGAGGAAGAGTTCTGTGATGCTACAAAGCTTGTCCCCTTCACCAATAGAAGTTGGTCCAGTAAAAGATATTACCTCACCCATTTTGTGTCTCTCATAAAATCTTTTACACATCTCCCATTTCCTTTTCAAAAATGAATTTAAATTTTAGTGCACTGAAAACTTCTTAAAATAGTCTTAAAACTTTTCTAGTAAATGTGTTAAAACACATGCCAAATTACTACTCCTATAATTAATGTGTATGATGCTGTTCTATGACTAGTAACATGATTTGTGTAGAATAATGCAATTGTAGAGGAACAACAGCTGAGCTTCCAATCCCTCCCATTTCCAGCAATAGAAGGCAACTCCCTGCTGGGATTTGAATAGTTAAACTCTGAGGATCCCCCATCTCCACAATAATCCTTAATGGAACTTTGCTCAATTCCAAGAATAGCACTGATACTCTTTCAAAAGAGCCTGTCCAACTGTATGGACTAGTAGTATGTTACTCATATCTATTACTCTATAGTAAGATTCCCATCAGATACAAAGCAGATCCTAAACTGTGCTGCAGGGACTGAGCACTAGATCGTCATGTGGTGGTCTCCCCCCAGACTCTTCACTGAAGAGCAGTGCAGCACAAAGCAAAAGAAGCTGGAAACAAGGAAGAAGTAGCTGCCTCAACTTAGAGGCTACTGCTACATAAGAGGGAGAAAGGAAACAGGTGCTACCAGCCACAAGCAGGAGAGAACAGAGTACAGAGGAGAGGGACACGTGCATAGGAAGAGAAGGGGACTAAGTGGAGATGAATGTGCAAGTGAGTGGGAGGGAAAGAAAACTGAACAGAAAGGAGAGAAAGAAAAAAAAGTATACTGTGTGATTAACAGATTTCAAATAGTACAAAACACAATGCATTAAGGAGACATAAAACTATATAAATGTGTTTCTATTATAACTCTTCCTGCAGTTGCCTCTGGGATATTATGCAGCTGTGAATGATGGGAATATGGTCTGGGGAAAGGCATAGTAAGTGGTCCATGAAACATAGTAAGATGTATCCCTATTTTGGAAAAGTTTCTGAACTCCTGAATTACACTGCTTATGAGAATAACCAAGTGCATATGCATGTCATGATCTTCAGATAGTCATCTTTAATCATTTCCCTCCCTTACCCTCTTAATTAGGTCACGTTGAGTGTAGGGCCTGATTCTGTAAATATTTAAACATGCCCCATTCACATCTTTGGGACTCCGCACATACACTAAGTAACTCATATCTGCAAGTGTTTCCTGGATTGGGCCTTAGATTGCCTTCAAGAGCCAGGAAAATGTCTTGTCTTAGTTTTGTGATGCCCCTTGCAGCTTTTGAAGTGCTCAAAAAATATAGAAATAAATACTGTTGCCTCCTTACCTTTTGAATAACACCCTTGCAGTCATGAGAAATAGCAAGGTTGGAAAGAAGAGTAAAGACCATACGCTGAATTGTGCTGTTCTCAGTTAGTGTTTGGGAAGCTAACTTGATAATGCTGTGCATTAGTGAGTTGCTGGTTGCGCTTCTCTGTGCAGTCTGAAATGGAGACAGTCCACTGCTTGCCCAGCAAAGAGAACCACAGCCTTAAAGAATGAAATATTGTTATCATTAACATTTAAATGAGACTGCCTCACTATTACAAAATTAAGAAGTGACCAGGCTGGATGGGGGAAATCTATATAATCAGTATATACCATATCTATAGAAAACAGCATCATCTACACTATAGAGCAAGTGGCTGTGAGTCAGGAGACCTGGGTTTTAATCCCAAGATCCGCTGCTAACCTGCTATGTGACTTTGGGCAAGACATTTCACCTCTGCCCCTGTCTGTCTTATCTATTTAGTTAGTAAGTTTTTCCAGGCAGAGTTTGTCTTTCACTGTGTGTTTATAAAGCTCCCTGCAAAAAGGAAATCTGATATTACTTGGGACTTCTAGATGTACTGGGGAAAAAGTCTTTTTTCTACTTTATATTAAAACACCTAAAATATGAGATTCCATGTCAAAGAAATTAAATCTGCCTCAATCACCTCTTCAGACAATATATGAAAATAAGAATGTTGATCCTAGTTTAGCAAAGATGGACTTTATCAAATATTGAGGGAAAGCAGGGGTTCATCCATCAGTGACATTATTAACAGATAAAGGAAAATACAATTCCTAAAATTTGCTATATTCACAAAATCGAAGAAAAGCTGTTTACTATAGATAGGAGTATAAAAAGGAATAGGTGAATGATAACTATCCCAAGTTTTAGAATGAAGAACTTTACTGAAGAAATGAAAAAGTGTCATAGGGGAAAAAATGATCAGCATCTTGTGATACAAAGGAAAATTATTACATGTTACTTATCAGCGCTACTTTACATCAGTAAGGCTAAAAGAGGAAGGACAAGAGAAAAGATGGCTGTGTGATACAAAAGAATTTCATGTACAATTTGGAGGTATCAACCTAAAAAATAATTGGAAGCAAATGTGTGAACAAATTAAATACATTACATTGATTGTATTTACCAGTGGACCACTGGTACAATTGCTGCTAATTCTGCTGGAAAAACAATATTTTAATTAAAGAATATTCTGATAAGCTGCATTTAGTAGTTCCGTTGCAAATCACTGGAAGACACAGTATCCTCCAGAAACGTCTTGTTTTATAAAACTTGGTAAATAGCAGCAACAGGAAGCTGCATCTAAAAAAAAAAAAAAACCTACTCAACATTTGGAAAAAAATATTTTAAAATATATGGTTACCTTTGGTTGAATTTGTGGGGAAAAGTAATTCTCCAGCAATCAAGTCAACAATTACATTTATGTTTATTCAATGACAAATAGCAACATTGGTCCTATTTAGTGAATTTCTTTTTTATTTTTAACCATTCTATTAAGGTTTAATATAAATAACTGTTATTCAATAATCATCATCATATACTCAGTCAGAACTCAATGTCATTATTACACTTCCAACAATGGTGTGAGGAAAAAACTCTTATAACCTCAAAAAAGAAAAGCAAGTTATAAAATTAACCTCAAAGTTAGCAATTTCTGGATTATAAAATATAATATAAATGCCATGTGTGAAATTCAAGGTATTTTTCTGTATTAAACTGGCCTCTTTTTGCCACATAAGTAACCATTTTATTTTTCTGGAATACAAGGATGGACCCCAATCCTGAAAGCTATTCTGTGTGGAGTTCCAACAAAGTCCACATACCCACCTGCACGGAACAATTTGCAGAAATAAGGCCTTCATGCTGCAACTGTTAAACTAATCTCATGCTATAGCTGAGAGGAACTTCACAAAAATCAGGGCATTTTTTCAGTTTCTACATGTAAGGTAATGTGCACAGTTACTGCTCACAGGAAAAATTAGTAGAACTGCCTTGAATGTTTAAAGTTATTCATGAAGAAGTACTATTCTTTAGAAATAAAAACCTAATGTTCTGAAAGCCTTCATTTCATGCAACCTGGACTATGTGAGCCAGCATTACTCTATGCAGCTAAACATCAAGGTCAGATTCAATTTTCCTCCACACATCCCTCCCCCAAAATATATTTTGCATTACAAATACACCCACTCCCCCCACCTTACATGTATTTAACTTTAATATTGCAGTAGCAGCCAGCACACACATACACAACCAAGTTGGACCCCCACAATACAAAAAAGGGGTAGTTCATCTCTAGCTGTTGCTTATAGATGAGCATCACCAAACATTGCTTTTCTCCTAGGACGCTAACGGAAGTGGTTTAATGAACTGATAAGGTGAGTGGGTTGGCTCAGCTTGCAGCTAGCTTGAATAGTAAGAAAACATGATTAAACTGAAACCACATCCCCTTATAGGCAAAGTGCAACAAAATAAAAAAATGGAAACTTCCTTCTAACCTAGATTCAAACAGTTTAAGGCCAGAAGGGACCATTAAATCATCTGGTCTGGCCTCCTACATATCACGTAAATTTCAGCCCGTTGTCTCTGAACTGACACCAATAATGTGTTTGGTTAACGCATAAACTTCCAGAAAGCATCCAGTCTTGATTTGAAGGTGTCAGGACCACTTCTTTTGATAGTTTGTTCTATTAGTCACCATTACTGTTAAAAATGTATGCCTTATTTTTAAGAATTCTAGGAATTTGTCCTGCTTCAGTTTCCACCATTGTTCTTGTTATGACCTTCTCTGCTAGATTCTACACTATGATCAAGTCACCCCTGTCTTCTTTTTGATAAATTAAACAGATTAAGCTCTTTAAATCTCTTATGGTAAGGCATTTTCTGCAGCCCTCAAATAATTGTTGTGACTCTTTCAGCCTCAAGTGTTTCAACATCCTTTTAAAATGTGGATAATAAAAACACACACAGTATTCCAATAGTTTCACCAATATAGGTAACTCCTGAAAGTTCACTGAAGTTTGTTAATAACTGCCTGTGGTTTTGACTGATATAGGTCTTATAGTGCAAGTTGTAATGTATGAGCCGATCCCTCCTGAAATCAATGGAACTCCATGCAAATACATCAGACTGTCCACATGATACAGGATCAGGGCCACATCATGGAGCTGTTCCAATATAAGTTAATATATTAAGTCCTTCACTACTACTAAAAAAAAAAAAAAAAAAAAAAAAAAAGAAGACCTTTCAGATAATTCTTGCATGTATATGCTAAGTTAAATTCTAAAATAAAAATATAAACAAGTAATCCATAAATTTTTTACTATATAAACATTCATTTTAACAAATGTTTTTCATAATTAGAAGTTCCTAAACTTGGTATGTCTTCTGTTTCTGACCATTTCCCTCCTCTGTAGGCTGAATACAACAGATAATTCAGCTGAACAGGTTTATTACTGGAAATACATTAAAGCATGGTCCACATGTTAATTTGCACCATTCAATTAAGGTGTATTTTTATATGGGTTTAAACAGGTGCACTGTTGTGTGTGGTGACACTCTAAACCTGACTTACTTTGATTCAGTCTGCACTGATAAATTAGGCACAAGCTAATCTTATATAACCAACTTTAAACTGATATAAGAATGTCCACATGGGTGTTTATACTGGCTTGAACCAATTTAAATTACACAGGTGCAAACAGGTGTTTGTATAGACAACCCCAAGAGAAATTTCAGAAAATTTGTGATGGGGTATACAAATTGCACATTGGGCAACACAGGGTTAATGAGCTAATGTGGACTCAGGTTACCCCACCCCAACATACTTGTGAGAGTGGTCAAAAATGAATGGAAGATCTTAAAAGGGAGAAACCAAGCTTAGTTGAGGGCAGTGCAAAGAGGACAGCAGACTTTCACTCCTTATCTACGGACAGAGGGCTGATGGAATGCAGAAGCTCATTGGATGACCTCTGCCAAATGGCTCCTCCCTGAAAGAAGGGCAGGCTTGAAGCTGACTCACTTTTGAGAGGGTTTTATTACTCTCTATTTACTTGGGAACCTGGTAACAGTACTGCACAGTGAGTTAATATGAAGACAAAAAAAATCTTACTGTAACAGAAATTTGGTTGGCTGATAGCAGATCACAATTAAACAGGTAGTCACAAGTGTGTTTCATTGTGTTTACCCTTGATGCTCAGAATGCTGAGGTACACTTATTATGGAAAGAGAATAATGAGAGAGGTTGTTGGAAGCATAATAAAAACACAGATGCCTCTAAAACAGTGTTTATCAAGTGTTTAGAAAGGTATTTGCTATTGCTATCGCAACATATCACAAGATTGGTGACTTGATTACAATGTGTAAGTACCTTCATCAGGAGAAAACACTGGATACTGAAGGTATCTTTAATGTAGCAGAGAAAAGCATAACAAGAACCAATAGCTGGAAGCTAGATAAGAACTTATTTCTAATTTGAATTTAATAGTTGGGGTGATTAGCCACTGAAACACACTACCAAGGGAAGTGATGGATTCACCATCTTCTGATGCCTTCAGATCAATACTGGATGCCTTTTCGGAAAATATGATATAGTCAAACAAAAGTTATGCTTTAGTCAAACACAAGTTAGTGGGCTCCATACAGGAATAAATAGGTGAAATTTAATAGCCTGCAATATACAAGTCAGACTAGATGATCTAATACTCCCTTCTGGTCTTAAATTCTATGAATCCATTAATTTATAATGCCACATTACCACTTTCTTGCAGGAATACAGCCTTCTTAATAATGGCTCATCCATGAGTGTTCTTAATAAAATAAAAATAATTGTTTTGCTATTCTCTGCCATGTAATTCCTGAAGGTGGTATTTCCACAGAATATATTACAATGTGGTGGGTCTATGGGGATTTCAGTAGCATTGAGGCTCACCTGGAATTTAATACCTATTTAATATAGGATCTTTTAAAACCCAATCTCTCCCCCCCCCGCCCCCACCCAAAGATACGAAGAGACTTTCAGGTTTAAAGAATATGCTCCTCGGAACAGGGACCTGAGGCACAATGCTGGGCACAATCTTACTGAGGCAATGACAAAATTCCCATCCACTTTGATGAGGCCAGGTTTCATCCTTTTCCATTACTTGTTTGTAAAGAGCACAGAACCTTTTTTTGCACTAGAAGTAGTCATTCTTTTGCCTCTTTTTTCCCATTTACATAGACATTACTCTGGATAAAATGTTTTGACATATTATACCAAAACTTGAATCTCTTACCTGTGGGATAATTTGCAGTGTAGACACAAAGCAAATGAAGAGCTATTTGCATTAAGGAGTCATCCATTATAAACCATGGCCACAGAGAGTGGAGGACAGGGACAAGATGAGCCTCGAGTGCGGCCACCTAACAGCAAGAGATAAGGAGGAATATACAGTACAATAATAAATATTGGTTTGAAGTATTTTGTGCAATATTGAAAGCAAACAAAGGAAATTAAAGAATTTTAACATACTATGGAGTTCTTTTAAAAACTCTTTTTTCCTTGACGGTCCCTTTAATGTACTTTAAATTACAGAGTTAAAATTTACTTGGTTGCTTTAAATGGTACTAGAGGCATAATACAGTCTTGTTTCAATACTGGAATGCTGTCTCCACAAGCTGCCTCAATCACATTTTAATTCAAGTCAACATTGAGACTTGATTCAACTGGTTCCATCTGGACTCCATAAGATTGTCTTTACTTACATGCACTGATATTTTTTGCTATTTTCTTGATAGTCTCCATTGACTTGTTAGTAAATTCTCATAGATGTGCATTGACATTTTTTTTGTTTCATCCTCATACTGTATAAACTGAAGGATATTTACCAGCTACTAAATACAGTAAAAGCTTGTTTAACAGGCATGTTGGGGAAATGCGGGGTGCCAGTAAGTGAAAATTTCTGGTTAACTAAGAGGAAGGTAGTGGCAGGGGATGTGGGGCTGGGGCACAGGAGGAGGTGTGGAGTGCAGGTTCTGGGAGGGAGTTTGGGTGCAGGACGGGGCTCCAGGTGCCTGATCTGGGAGGCACTCTCCTCAGGCAGCTCCCCACAAGCAGCGACCTGTCCCTGCTGTTCCAAGGTGGAGGCACGGCAAGGCGGATGAGGACTGCAGCCAATGGGAGCTGCGGAGGTGGTGCCTGTGGGCGGAGGCTGTGTGCAGAGCTGCCTAACTGCACCTTTGCCTCGGAACAGCAGGGACAGATCACTGCTTGCAGGGAGCCAGGTAGGGAGCCTGCCAGCCCCAGGCCAACCAGACTTTCTATGAAGATTAGAAATGCCGTTTATAGAGCTTTCCAGTTGGTAGAGGGCCCGATAACAGAACTTTTACTATATATTGTTTCTGCAGATCTACACTAACCAGTCAATGTTGTCATCCTGGAACATTTTAATTACTGGTGAATTAATACACATACACATGAAACTGAAGATGTTCTAATATTCCAACTGTGATTTTACAAGACTTCACCCTCCTACACATACTGTTTCCCTCTACCTCAACTAAATTAGTTATTAAAATTCTGGAAAAAGCAGCAAAGGAGGGAGGATCAGTGTAGTTCTGCAGAGAATACATTCAGAGAACTTCAGTCATAAGCCGTAAGAGAAGGTCACCTGTGCAATAACCGAGGTTCCTCGAGATGTGTGTCCCTATGGACGCTCCACTGTAGGTGTGGCAGCACCCCGTCCCTGGGATTGGAGATCTTTGGTAGCAATGCCCATTTGATCATGCACACCTCCCTGTCTTGCGCTGTGAGCGGCAGCTATATATAGCACTATACGGTCCAACTTCCCTCCAGTGCCTTTTGTCCAAAGCAGAGGGGTGGAGGGCGGGTAGTGGAGCACCAACAGGGACACACATCTCGTAGAACTCTTCCCTATATTTTTCCTCACCCCCATCCTTCCAATAAGTATTCCATTTTTCCCTTTGGAAATGTTGTCTTCTAGCAGGGGGAGGTAAGAAAATGGGTAGGAAACAGTCCCCTACCAAATATTTTAGCCACCACCTACACATTTTTAGTATGGCATCCCATAGCACCTCTGTCGGCAAAAGTTTGTATTCAGTGGCTGGGAGCTGAAGTTTCAGTGTCAGAGTTAAAAGGTTTGATGTATGCATGTAATGTTCTCTACTGCAGGAAACAAATGAGCCATTCTGATCATTGGTATTAACATGAGTTCCAATCAACCTGAACAATATTTAAAATTGAACATATCTGTTATCTTTATTCTTAGACCCTGAACTAGCTGTATGTAGTAATATTATAATATAAATAGTATGACTACTTACTTTGCACTCTTCATTTCGAAAGAGGCAGTTTCTTAGGAGCTGCAGAACAATCCTTAGTTCCCTGATAAGATTATCCTGTTTGGACAAAAATGCTTCAAGAGTGTCAGTTTGAAAACAGAATCCATTTTATACAGGCAGCATGTTTGTCTTAATGGCTATATTGTAACACACAAGCTCCCACTTATGCCACAGAATCTTTACTTGTAGGATGCTAACCATCTCTGAAAAGTGATATTTCAGTAAGTTCATCCACCACAGAAATCTATTTCTGGTCTATCAAGCATAAAGGAACAGAGATATAAAATAGAGTCCATGCTTCATCTCTATAAGGTGATACATGTAACACTTGTTTTTAAATCCCTTTATGTATGCTGGCTAGGACTCTGAGTGATGACGTAAAAGGCCTCTCAAAGAGGCAATGTGAGAGAGTCAGAGGAAGGGAGGATGAAATAGAAGGAAATATGAAAGTTATCTTTACAAGTGACATTTGTAACAAGTTTTTTCCCATTTTAACTAAACTAAATACAGATAACATGCAATCAAAAGTTGCTGTGGGAGCTTCTATAGCTCTATAGTGTAGTAGCTACACTACTAGCTATTTTTGTATTTAAATAATAAATCCTAACTGCAATCCTCTTTCCAAAAAAACAATACCCTATAATTAAAAACTAACAGTATGGAAATCATTGGGAGTTAGAAAGTTGCAAACATAAAAATAGGATACACATCCATAGTATTTACAATATTGTGGCTCCATATATTTCTAGAATCATGTTCAACCCTCCCCTTCATAATTCCCTTCCAAAAGGGTGAAGAGTCCAAGCAGATAAAATTAGCTGGACTGACTATTAGCTGAAGAGAGACCCTGTCTGAATTGTTTCTCTCAAGGGAAAGATTTAATTATTCAATTAACACACAATAACTGGCAATACTCTAACCAAATGCACTCTCACTGTCCAGAAAGAATATCAAATATCAGAAAAAAAACTTCTGCTGCAGATAAAATTTTTTCTGTCCGCGTTATAGATTTTACAGTTACCTTTTTTTTCTGTGCTGTTTTTCCAGGCCTCAGGGATTCTAAGTTCAGCTGTGCATGAATGTGCTTCATCTGTTTCATGCAGCTGTCTATAAGGTCAGCTGAAAGACAAAATCCATACAATTCAGCCTATTCTCATTCAAAAATACCAAAAAACCCTCACTTGTAAATTAAAGTATAAGGAATTTTTTGTTTCCTAATCAACTCTTCAACTTGTGCTTTCCACATAATTAAGGCTCTCTATATGATGGAAATGAGGTAAGAGTAAAAATAAGTAACCCAACTTTTTTACCCAAAATACTCAGGTGGGTAGGATATTTCAGCTGGTACCCAAGAACATGAATTTGTGTTCAATACCTAAACCCAGTTCATATTAAGAAGTTATGAACAAGGGGGTCAGAAATCCATCAACCAAGTTGAAAATAAGCCAGGAACTGATGGAGTTAGGGTTGTACACCTTTAAAACTCTTTGCTTCTGTGTGCATGCATCATGGCATAGTGTCCCCTTCTAGGCTAATTGTTTTTTTAAACAGTTCTGGGATTTGTCAGGCAAGTGGGGATCTATGAGGCAATTTCACACCAGGGAAGTTAACTACTGTACATGACCTAACAACAACGGGTGGGGAATGTAATGTCTTATATATACACACACACACTATACATAGTGTTCTTCATCCCAGAAGACCCCAAGTGCTTCACAAGTTTAGAATAATAAGCAGACTATACAAAGGATTCCACCTACAAAATACAGTCCTTCTGAGATGAAAAAAAGAGAACAGTTTAACTAGTTTAGGACAGCACATTATTATTAATTATTATTATTATTATTTGCATGCTGGGAGTGCTCAATGTGTTAAAACTGTCCACATGCACAAAGTCACAGCTTCTTCCCAGAGAACATCACAAAAGCACTGAGACACTGGTAAAAGAAAAAAACAAACAGGTGTTAGACACCAGCAGTGTTTGAATGTTTTTAGTACTCTAAATGCTGAGGAAAATAGGTGTCAAAGCATTGAGAAAGACGGGTGTTGTAACACCACAAAAGTACACGTATGTGCCCAAGTCTCAGAAATGTATAATGGTGTATTGGACCTGGCCAGCAGGTAGAGCTGGGATGTAGAAAGTATACTTAATGGGCATCAAGTCACTGTGATCTGGAACAGTAGCTTCTAGGGAGTTCTTTTGCTACCTACAGTCAAGAATGAACATTCAGAAGGCAAAACTTATAGCTGGCAAGAGTTGTGGATTATTTCCAGCAAGGATCATGCTCTATCCTGTTCACTGTCTTCATGCATCTATCAATCTCATGCTAAGAAACCAAGAACCAGGAATGAGACTCTTATACAGATGATATCTTTAGACTGAGAAATAGGACCTTTGTGTTTTCTAAACTTTAAGTTAAATGCTCAGTGACATATATAGTTACAAAAGAAAAGAAAAAAAACAGATCTTAAAATATTCTTATTTGAAATTTAGGGCAAGAGAAATATTTGTGTCTCTCTATGTATCAGGTGTAGTAATTCAAAGTATATTCTAAAATTCACTAGGGCAGTAGATCCTGTAATTAACTCATACACAGAATAGTTGTAAGGATTAAAAATAAATATAAAATGTATAATATTCTACTAATAAATCACATTATTGAAAAACTACACACAAGCCTCCATTCTCTGATTAAAAGGTTACTTACCATGGACTGTAACTGTGGTTCTTTGAGATGCATCCCCCTACGGGTGCTCCACTTCAGATGCACAGATGCTCCATATGCCTTCAGAGATTTTCATTACTGGTGTCTGTCTAGCCTAGAGGTGCACACTGCACAGCCTCACGTCCTGCTCAAAGGCTGAATAGGGCTGCATGGATGAACCACCCTCCGTACCTTCTCTACTGCAAAGCCCCACAAAGGAAACTCTGAAGCAGAGGAGGAAGAAGGGCAGGTAATGGAGCACCTATAAGGACACACACATCTCAGAGAACCATAGTTACAGCATTCAGGTTTCAGAGTAGCAACCGTGTTAGTCTGTATTCGCAAAAAGAAAAGGAGTACTTGTGGCACCTTAGAGACTAACAAATTTATTAGAGCATAAGCTTTCGTGAGCTAAGCTCACTTCATCGGATGCATTTGGTGAAAAAAACTGAGGAGAGATTTATATACACACACACAGAGAACATGAAACAATGGGTTTATCATACACACTATAAGGAGAGTGATCACTTAAGATAAGCCATCACCAGCAGCGGGGGGGGGGGGGGGGGGGGGTGGAAGGGAGGAAAACCTTTCATGGTGACAAGCAAGGTAGGCTAATTCCAGCAGTTAACAAGAATATCAGAGGAACAGTGCGGGGTGGGGTGGGAGGGAGAAATACCATGGGGAAATAGTTTTACTTTGTGTAATGACTCATCCATTCCCAGTCTCTATTCAAGCCTAAGTTAATTGTATCCAGTTTGCAAATTAATTCCAATTCAGCAGTCTCTCATTGGAGTCTGTTTTTGAAGCTTTTTTGTTGAAGTATAGCCACTCTTAGGTCTGTGATCGAGTGACCAGAGAGATTGAAGTGTTCTCCAACTGGTTTTTGAATGTTATCTGACGTCTGATTTGTGTCCATTCATTCTTTTACGTAGAGACTGTCCAGTTTGGCCAATGTACATGGCAGAGGGGCATTGCTGGCACATGATGGCATGTATCACATTGGTAGATGCGCAGGTGAACGAGCCTCTGATAGTGTGGCTGATGTGATTAGGCCCTATGATGGTATCCCCTGAATAGATATGTGGACAGAGTTGGCAACGGGCTTTGTTGCAAGGAGAGGTTCCTGGGTTAGTGGTTCTGTTGTGTGGTTGCTGGTGAGTATTTGCTTCAGATTGGGGGGCTGTCTGTAAGCAAGGACTGGCCTGTCTCCCAAGATCTGTGAGAGTGATGGGTCGTCCTTCAGGATAGGTTGTAGATCCTTGATGATGCGTTGGAGAGGTTTTAGTTGGGGCTGAAGGTGATGGCTAGTGGCGTTCTGTTGTTTTCTTTGTTGGGCCTGTCCTGTACTAGGTGACTTCTGGGTACTCTTCTGGCTCTGTCAATCTGTTTCTTCACTTCAGCAGGTGGGTATTGTAGTTGTAGGAATGCATGATAGAGATCTTGTAGGTGTTTGTCTCTGTCTGAGGGGTTGGAGCAAATGCGGTTATATCGTAGCGCTTGGCTGTAGACAACGGATCGAGTGGTATGATCTGGATGAAAGCTAGGAGGCATGTAGGTAGGAATAGCGGTCAGTAGGTTTCCGATATAGGGTGGTGTTTATGTGACCATCGCTTATTAGCACCGTAGTGTCCAGGAAGTGGATCTCTTGTGTGGACTGGTCCAGGCTGAGGTTGATGGTGGGATGGAAATTGTTGAAATCATGATGGAATTCCTCAAGAGCTTCTTTTCCATGGGTCCAGATGATGAAGATGTCATCAATGTAGCGCAAGTAGAGTAGGGGCATTAGGGGACGAGAGCTGAGGAAGCGTTGTTCTAAGTCAGCCATAAAAATGTTGGCATACTGTGGGGCCATGCGGGTACCCATCGCAGTGCCGCTGATTTGAAGGTATACATTGTCACCAAATGTGAAATAGTTATGGGTCAGGACAAAGTCACAAAGTTCAGCCACCAGGTTAGCCGTGACAGTATCGGGGATACTGTTCCTGACGGCTTGTAGTCCATCTTTGTGTGGAATGTTGGTGTAGAGGGCTTCTACATCCATAGTGGCTAGGATGGTGTTTTTAGGAAGATCACCAATGGACTGTAGTTTCCTCAGGAAGCCAGCACATCCCTGTGGCCACAGCTTCCCTCAGCTCCCATTGGCCAGGAAGACTTAAGGCACTCAAAGGATTTATCGTTGACAGATTAACTGGAGTCTCTGCTGCTTACGGGTAACAAGACCCACTCAAACAAACACCAGCCTCCCATATGTCTTCGGTGCCTTCCAATTCGTCACCTGTTTTGGCTGCAGCTGCCTCCTCACTTGTCTATAATATGACTAACCAGATGTACAGATTGTAACGGTAGGTTAATATTGATGTAAATTCCCTTGTCAGTTAGAGATTTTTAACATTTTAGGGGTTTTAAAAACGCTATAGTTTATGCTGTTCATCCGAGGTTATTCTAATGACTTGAACAATTTTAAATCCTTGAAGGATTCCCCCCCATTTTTAACGTAATACAAATTTTTAAAACATTATACTTATTTAAAAGAGACAAGGTAAAAATAAACCCCTTGTTTTACCACACGGCATAAGTACATAAGAATGGCCATACTGGGTCAGACAAAAAGTCCATCTAGCACAGTATCCTGTCTTTCAACAGTGGCCAATGCCAGGTACTTCAGAGAGAATGAACACAACAGTTAATCAAGTGATCCATCCCCTGTCACCCATTCCCAGCTTCTGGCAAACAGAGGCTAGGGACACCATCCCTGCCCATCCTGGCTAAAAGCCAATGATGGACCTATCCTCCATGAACAGATTTAGTACTTTTTTGTGCTGTGTTATAGTCTTCGCCTTCACAACATCCTCTGGCAAAGAGTTCCACAGGTTGACTGCGTGTTATGCGAAGAAATATTTAACCTGCTGCCTATTAATTTTATTTGGTGACTCCACTAGTTCTTCTGTTATGAGGAGTAATTAACACTTCTTTATTTACTTTCTCCACACCAGTAGAGGAAGAAAAATTTGCTGTCATCCAGAGAACAATGGTAAGGCGAATGTGTAAGATATCGCTTCGTGCTCATACACCAAATGAGAAGATCAGAAGGCGTCCAGAGGTGACCGATGCAGTGCAGGCGACGTACGATGCAAAGTGAAGATGGGTGGGTTATGTAGTCCGCAGGCAAGACAAGGGGTGGACAACCCTCATCAGTAACTGGATTCCCAAAGACCATAAATGACTGCTGGGCAGACCAAAAACGCATTGGGCCAATCCCATGACAAAACTTTTAGTCAGAAATGGAAAGAATGTGCTCACAACAAAATAGAATGGCGTGGTTTCAACTTGCATTCGTGGAGGCATGGGCAAGGACAAGCCGGACAAAGGTGACATCATTACATGGTCACTACTGACTAGTACTAGGAAAGCTAGATCCACTTAAATGAAATGGAGTACTTGTGGCACCTTAGAGACGAACAAATTTGAGCATAAGCTTTTGTGAGCTACAGCTCACTTCATCGGATCAAATGCATCCGATGAAGTGAGCTGTAGCTCACGAAAGCTTATGCTCAAATAAATTTGTTAGTCTCTAAGGTGCCACAAGTACTCCTTTTCTTTTTGCGAATACAGACTAACACGGCTGCTACTCTGAAACCTGTCATTAAATGAAATGCTGTAGGTTGTAACCTGTTAATGTAACCTGAAATATTACTGTTAATAATAAAGATACAATTAATTCAAAAAAGTGTTAGATGGGGTTCTGACATTTATATATAATTGTAAACTTCAGTAATCAAACATTTTATTTACAGAGAAGCTTCTTAAAAGCAATATTAAAAATAACAGCTTTATTTTTAGACTGAAGATAATGAAAAAATACTATTGGCAAGCATTTGATTTACAGAGTATTTTAAGTATATTGTAGCATGCGTCTCTTCAGGCTTACCTTCCAAAGCACATTTCTGGGCACTTTTACTGACAGCCAGCAGGGACAGTAAAGCACCTGCAGCAACTTGTTTCAGCACATCTTTAGAGGATTTTCCTTCATAGCTCTGCAAATGAGTAAAAATTTATCACTACACTGGAAAAGTAAAACATATACAGGAGAAATGTTCATGATCATGTTTATGCCTGTACAAGTGATGTACCATTTTGAATTCTCATTCTGATGACTCAAAATTAGAGCTGGGCAAAATTTTCATTTTGCAGGAAATTTCAATATTTCAAAATTTCCCACAAGCCAGAGATTATGAAAATTTTTGTTTTGGGAACACCAAAACATGGTGTCTATCTGCTTTAATAGGAGAGAAATATGTTGAAGTTAGAACAATTAATTTTGTTTTTTTTCCCCCTGCACAACTGTCAATCTGTGATATATGTGTCTATATGGGCACTATCTTTTGCTGGGGAAAAGTGTACAGGAAGATTAGCTAGATTGGGAAAGTGACTATGTTAAGACTTTACACTAAACCTAGGGATTGAGTTTCCAAATACTATGTGTACTGATCTTGCTATATCAAGAGAGTTGCAAAAGTCCACTCACCAATTTGTAACTTCCCCTAGGCAGTAAATGGGCAGGAGCAGTTAAGACATCAATTTCTACAGAATTGTAAAAGTCACTCTGCTGCTAATTGGCAAAACTATGAACAGAACCTCAGAAATATACTTGAGATATTCAGCAGAGAAGAGCCCTAAAAACAGATGGAACCTATAAGGCTGTGGAAAGGTTAGAGTGTATGCCCACACAACAGCAGTAAGGAGTTTCTGGGGTTGTAGGGGAAGAGGGAAAGGTCTCCTCCCTTCCAGCCGTTGGAATGCACTAGAGGGAACTTAAATTATCAACAAAGATAGCACTCTAGTAAAAATCCTACCATCTACAACAGAAATTCTCCTGAGTGCATTGCACCTAGACTTCACAGATTCATAGATTCATAGATACTAAGGTCAGAAGGGACCATTCTGATCATCTAGTCCGACCTCCTGCACAGCGCAGGCCACAGAATCTCACCCACCCACTCCTATGAAAAACCTCACCCATGTCTGAGATTGTACCCCACCTGCTTCTATCTTACATATCATCCCCTGGCTATTAGCTTTAGTTCTCCAGCTAAGTCATTGTCCAGTATGCAAAAAGAAAAGAAGTACTTGTGGCACCTTAGAGACTAACAAATTTATTAGAGCATAAGCTTTCGTGATGCATCCGATGAAGTGAGCTGTAGCTCACGAAAGCTTATGCTCTAATAAATTTGTTAGTCTCTAAGGTGCCACAAGTACTCCTTTTCTTTTTGCGAATACAGACTAACACGGCTGCTACTCTGAAAATTGTCTAGTATGTTTTTCAAGCCCTAAATGTGCAATAAATTAGTTCTTGCTTTAGGGTTATTTACTGCAGAGCTTAAGGCAGTTAGACAGGCCTGAATAAGAGAGTCAAAATAGGAATAAAAAAGAATAATGTTTTTTGGACAGGAAAACAAACATTTTATTATGGGTATGTCTGCACAGCAAAGAAAAACCTGCAGCTGGCCAACTCAAGTTCACGGGGTGGATGAGATGGGCGGGGGAATCTCTTCTGCTAAGACAGCAACAAATGAAAATATAGAATGAAGTACTGTTTATGAACAGTTCATCAACCACTAACATATTTAACATAACTTGAAACAAATATGATGCTGTAGTTCTTGTATGTAGGTCACCTTTTGGTTGAAGAAAGACAGCTCAAGGAAATCACCTTAGGAGAAATGAGTAGTGTGTAGAACTGGAAGGCATCTCAGATACTAACAAGAGAAGTCAGGAGAAATGGAAGCTAAATAAGAACGGCGTAGTTTGGGACACAAAGAATTGTATGCACCAGTGGTTGGAAATAAGAGGGAAATTTTGAGTTGGTTGTTTAACTCCCCTTTGGGCCACTGAAAATCTCTCACTAAGCCCTCTAGCTGGGAAGTCTCTCAACAGTAGAAAGCTGACTTTGGGCTTTATTTACCTTTAGGTATGCTAGCTTAGGTGAGTATAATAAAGAATTGAAGGGTCTGCGAGAGTGTAGACTTGTGGCAGCACATACTACCTCTCAACCCTCACAAAGGAGTATGTAATTAACCAACTCAAAATGTGACTGGTCCTAGGAAGGGAGGGGCATGGCAAGAACAACTGGGAGTTGTGCTGAGTCATTATGCAAGCAATCTCCAACAGCAAGCTTTTAGCAAGCTCTGGAAGCAATGTAAAGATTCCTTCCTTCAGTGGAAACCCCAAGGAAAGTGGTACCAGTTGGGTTAAATCAAGCCTTGAAGAGCCCTAAACCCACAGAGCAGGTTAAGTTTCCTATTAGACACATTTGGAAAACTGAAACCACCCCACAATAAGTCTGGTGAAATGAAACACAAGTTCAGTGACATTGCTAGTCATGGCTAACATTTTGTTTTCCACATACAACAGCAATTCTTCTAACAGGGGGTAAGTTCATCTTAGCAAGTATTCTGCTATTTCTATAATGAAATTTGGGGATTCATATTGGAGTAGTGTATGATAAAAATTAAAAGATTTACACATTTTAATCTGTTAGTTTTCCCAGATCATTAATTACATTTTGAGTTTCTTCCAACTGAAGTTGCCAAAGAGCTTTCATGATTCAACCACACATTTTATGCCCTTCTCTTAATAAGTATTAAAGGCTTTTTTCCTATGCTAGCATGTTCAAATGCTAATTGTCTATATCTTGCCTCATACTTAAGAGTAATAAGTATTCTCATCTCATTAATATATATTTACTAATTGGTCTATCATGTTGCTTTTCTTTAATCTAAATACCCCATTATGTGACCCCTTAGGAGTAAATAAATGCTTCTAAGTAAATTAGGGTACTTATATAATATTCTTACTCATGGCTCAAAAGTTCATTTTTCCTTTCCTTCCCCCCGCCCCGAATTGTCTTGAGCAAACAACTGTAAAAAGACCATAATCTCTCAGAACTCATCCCTTAACATATTCCCTACTACTCTAACTGGAGCAAGTACTGAGAGGTTAATCAGAGACCACAGTATTAGATCAATCACAGGAAGTAATGATTTAGAAACGAGAAACAGATCACTGCTACATTAGATGCACCCTCTTTTAGGTCAGACACTTCTTGGCATGGACGGCTTGTGCTGTGTTGGTTGGGGCTGAGGATCGGAGGGCTCAAGGTACAGCTCAGGGCTATATATTCCCAGAAAGCATAGGGATAATTTATAATTTTGTCAGTGAATGAAGAACACTGTCTCTACACTCACTGAAAAAGTTATGAGCCATCAAAGGCCAAGACCTTGACCATGGCCTGCACTTCCCTTGGATGACCAATGCTTGAAGCCACAATACACATTGCATGGTCACTGCAGTGACATATCTAGCTGAGAGGTCTGAGCTATCCATCGCTGCTTGTAAGGCTGTCACCAGCTGGGCTTCCCTATGATGCCCTTAAGAACCTTTCAGCCAGTGCTGGTGCCAGCCCATTGGGAGGCCCTATGCAGGAATATTTTTGGCCCTCCCCCCCAAACATACTAATAATTAATAGGGGAGGGACTCTTGAGCTGCTTGGGCCCTAAGCAATTGCTTAGTCTGCTTATGCCTGGCGCCGGCTCTGCTTTCAACTCTCATGAGGGAGCTTTGTGAGAAAGGCACTCACCCTGTCCCAGGTGAGAAAGTCACACTTGTCACAGCAGGGCCTCACAGTTAGCTTGGTGCATGTGCAGTGAAGCAGAGAAGTACAACTTCCTTCCAAAGAGGTTGAGTCATTTGTACTCCTTGACCGTAGGCATACTTTTGCTGATTCTCGATTTCTACACAGCTAGTACAATGAAGGAGCCTGAGACGAAGTGAATGGAAGTAATAAAATCATCTGGGTGTCACCTAGTACCTCTTTTTAATCCATTTCACCATTGGTGGTATCGTGGCTGGTATCTGCCAGAAGGGTTTGGCTGGATCAAGCAATCCCTCATTAATGGGAAGGATGATCCTGATGAACAGAAGCTGACAGAATGTCTAACAGCTTGATTATTTCAGAGAAGTTCCACAATGTCTGACTCTCCAACAATCCTCACAAGGAGCTCCTGAAATGCTTTAGAATTGTTAGGTGCCAAGCACATACCTCTTTATCCACCAATGAAGAGATCCTTTAGTGGCAAGATAGGGAGGTGATGTCACTGTGTGCCTGGATCTGGTTCCTCCTGGTAGCCTCACCGGGGATACCATCTGAGAAGAGTGATCTCTTCCTTGATGATGGAGTGGCCCCCTTTCAGTGCCTGACTGACAAGACACCGAGGTGTCACTACTGGCTTTGACACTGATGTTGAGGTTGGCTTTAGTGCTGGGGCTATAAGTGCTGGAACCAGATTTTTTTTTTTTCCCTTTTCTTTTCTTTCAGTTTCTTCTCCTATGCAATCTTTAGTGTCGCCATTCTGACTGAAGGGCTGTTACATGATACTGGCATGTTCACCAATAGAATGCTGGACAAGATTGTTCCAAGTAAGTGGAATTATAGCCTTGCTCTTCCAACTTGTGTATCATAGCAGAGAAGGACAAGAATACAGAGCATCTGCTCAAAATATGAAATTTACCTAAGCAAGAGAGACATCTACTGTATTCATCCTTCAGAGATAGACAGGGATTGAAGCTTGCAGGTTTTGAGACTGTCATTTTGAAGAGCCCTATAGAGTGTGAGAGTATAGAGGTGTTCTCACTAGAAAGTTCTGTTCAGAGGGGTCACGCCAGTTGAAATCAGGAGATCAGAAGTAGTTCTGAAGACATGAAGAAGTTAGCCTGAGCTAAGTGTGAGAGACACTTGGCAGGTTCTGTCTTATTGTCACAAGCAGCAAGAGGAAACTGAAGGTTGTGGCCACTGGAAAAGGGGGTGAATAGTGAGGTAGCAAAATTTGCACGATATTGAATTACGATAGTGAAGTCTAATGCTGACTGTAAATACTTTAAAAGGATCTCACAAAACTGGGTGACAAAAATGGCAGATGAAATTCAATGTTGATAAATGCAGAGTAACTCACACTGGAAAACATAATCCCAACTATACATATAAAATGATGGGGTCTAAATTAGCTGTTATCAAGAATTGATCTTGGAGTTGTAGTGAATAATTCTCTGAAAACACCTGCTCAATTTTCAGCAGCAGTCAAAAAAGCTAACAATGTTAAGAACTATTAGGAAAGGGATAGATAATAAAAACAGAAAATATCATAATGCCATAATTCATGGTACGCCTTCAGCTTTAATTCTGCATGCAGTTCTGGTCACCACATCTCTAAAAAGAGATATTAGAATTGGAAAGTGTACAGAGAAGGGCAATAAAAATGATTAAGGGTATGGAACGATTTTTACGTGGTGAGAGATTAAAAAGACTGGGACTGTTCATCTTGGATGAATGACTAAGGGGAGAATACGATAGAGGTCTATAAAATCATGAATGGTGTGGAGAAAGTTAATAAGGCAGTGTTAGGAACATCTTTACATAATACAAGAATGTGGGGTTTCCCAGTGAAATTTATAGGCAGTAAGTTTAAAACAAACAAACTTCCTTTTTCCTTACTTCTTCACACAATGCACAGTCAACCCATGGAATTGTTGCCAAGGGATGCAGTGAAGGCCAAAAGTATAACCGGTTTCAAAGAAGAATTAGATAAGCTTATGGAGGACAGGTCCATCAATGGCTACTAGCAAGATGTTCAGGGATGCAACCTCATGTTGTGGGTGTCCCTACACTTCTGATTACCAGAAGCTGGGAGCAGACGACAGGAGATGCATCACTTGATAATTTCCCTGTTCTGTTCATCACCTCTGAAGTATCTAGCACTAGCTGCTGTCGGAAGATAGGATATTGGGCTAGATGGACCACTGGTCTGATCCAGTTTTGTCATTCTTACATTCACACCACCCTTCATGTCCATGCACAAGAGCTTGAGGTGTCACAGGGCACATGAGAGGTCCCAACAGTCACTGCTACTCCAAGTTTTTCAAGTCTCACGTGCGTAAATAAAGCACATCTACAGTAAGATCCACACCGACACATACTTGAAAAAGAACTATTGTTCCAGCATTGTGGCAAAATAATGGAATATTAAGAGAAATATCATTGGGCATCTAGGTATCAGAACAGTTAGCCATATCAGTTTATAAAGAACAAATTCAGACAAACTTGACAGTGACTAAAATAGTTAAAAATAGACCAATGTGGATATTTCAGTTTTATTAAATCATTTGTTATAGTTTCACATGAAATCTTACTATTACCACCAAATATACAATGATAAAGTGCAGGTAGTTAAGAGTAAGCCAATGAAAATGATAGGGAGCTGAAGGATTTATGAGGAAAGAGAAGTTAAATATATAGCAGCTAAGTGATAAGTAATGTAAGCCATGTTAATGTTCTACAACTGACGGTGTAAATATCAAGGAGAGAAAGGAATTATTTAGGGTAGTACAAGGAAGTATAAATAGGAGTAATGAGATGACATTAGGAAAGAGAAAACATTTTGATTAATATCAAGAAAATTGTCCTGTTGGTGACATCTATTACGTTAAAGAACAGTCTCCCAATGGAAGAGATAAAAGTTCAGTGCTTGGCAGATTTAAAACTAGATATTACAATGCATTAATAAAAGTTCTGTATACAATAATCAGACACTGGCAAAGGATGGACTAAATGGCCAAATGGGTTTTCTTAGTTCCTAATTTCTATGATTATGTGATGTTAAAGAGCACTCTGCTGCTGTCATTTACAGGAAGAAAAACAAGGTCTCAATCCTTAAATATTCCAAGGCATATCTAGAACAGTAGGAATCTTTTTGGCCAAAATATCAAATTATTTCCCATTTAAATTTGCATAATGATATTCTAATTATGTAAAATGTTCCCCTGCAGTTTAAAACAGATATTGTATTCACTTCCTACCCTAAACTATTATGTAATGTTGCTGTGTGGTGTTAAACAGCTGTTGTCTTCAAAGAAAGCTGTATAACAGTGCTGGGAAGAGTGATTTCTATATACAGTTTATAAACCAGTTTGTCTGAAGTGCTCTGGATTCTTTACTAAGACTAGTTCTCAAAATAGGTTGGCCGAGCTTTTAATTAGACATTCAGCATTACAATAGAAACATGATCTCAGTCATATAATCAAAACCATAATACCATTGTATTAATGTATTGAATATATAAATTTATACCTGAATTATTAATTCATTAAGTTTGGCTCCTGATGCCAAACTTCCTTCAGCTTCATCTAGAAGAAAAGTAATTGTTGGGTTGGGACAAATATTTTGTTTATCTTGGAGCTGCCTCTTCCCCTCTTCAGCCAAGAGAATGGAGAGGAATTGCAAACTGGCCATATATAAGCTGGGACATGTGGTAGACAGATGCACACAGTCACAAATTGTATCTAAAAGGTCAAATACATAACAGATTTTTTTAAATTTCAGCATCAAGACATGGTTAAACATTTCAGAACTGGAACGGACTAATCCAAGGCATATGCCTGGGTCAGGGAACAGCACACTAGTGCTTGCAAGAGATATCCAATGAGCCCTAAGTATTTGCTCCTAAGTTCAAAAATATATTTTTGTATTCTAAATTTATGGAAAGTGTGAATGACTAAGTATTCCATGTTACACTTGAAATTAAAAGAACAAAACCACAAATGAGCACTGAAACTGTTTAGTCAACCTTCACTTGCTACACGAGTCACTTACTTGAATTTTTTAGCCTTCCCCTCATTTTAGACCAGAGCTTGCATTATACTGAAGACAGCATCAATCAGAAGCTTTTCATTAGAAGCTGACTCTGTTGGCAGAAGTGCAGTTAGGCCCTGGCTCAAAAAGTTACTTAGCACATGCCTAACTAAAAGTATAGATTTCAATGGGACTACTTAGGTGATTAATTGTAGGCACATGCTAGATTACCTTGCTTAATCAGAGTCTTAATTATAATAATTAAATTATTATTTATTTGTGTAATATTATATAATAGATTAAACTATAACAAGTAACTACATATTGACTCATGCAGCAAGAAAAGGTTGTGACCTTTAAAACTATTTTTCAGGCTTGTATGTTTTTGTTTGCTTTCTTACATTTTAGATAAACTATCAGTGTAAGAAAAAAAACAAAAACAAAAAACAGTATGCTGTGGCTCAGTTCAGCCTCTAATTAAAGCTGATTTACTTTATCCCAAAGTTTAGAACCAGAAACTGTTAAAGTCTATACAAAAAAAACGTAGAAAGCTATGTAATAGCTGAGACATGACTTTACGGAACTATATAAGAAAAAGCTATAAAAAACAAACAAAGGTAAAAATACACTCCATATCTTCTCAGTAAAAAGCTGACACATTTTGTTTATTGTTATGGACATGTCCTTTATAAATATTTGATAGCATCTAATAAGAGGTCATCCTCATTATTAGCTGCAAGGTCTAAATCCATCTAAGAACAGGCATTACCAATTATTGCAGTCCAATGTTTTCCAAGAGCTGCTGTCACAGATGGAAGAGCGATTTGGCCACTTTTCCTTAACAGTATAGCCAGAAGGCTAAACAAGTCTGTCCATGTTTGGTGAACTGCAGATGTTAACTCAGTATCTGCAAACAGAACATAGGAAGTTCAAGCTGTTAACACACAGAGAGAAATCTGGATATCTAAGCCTGACCACAGAAACTTATCTTTAAAATAAGAAGTAATGGAAAAAAAAACAAAACAAACCAACATGCAACACCCCATCCCATACGCAAATAATTCCGCCCCAAACCAATTTTAACTCAATTTCTCCCCTTATTTCGTAATAATGCTTGAAGACTAGAGAGTAAATGGCTAGACGATATAAACTTCTAAATATTAGCACATAGCAAATGAAACATGTAACTATAGTTTAACACACAGTGTTAGGAAAGATGGTACTGATTTTTCTGAGTAAGACGTGCATCTGTATGTCTAGACAAGAGAAGTATCTACATATTACCCAAGCCATCCAGACAGCGAACGGAGAGGATCATTAAGGTATTTCCCAAGAGAGGTTTCATTAGCTCATCCTGGATCACAAGGTGAGTGTCTACCAATAAACATGACTGTAGAAGCCTGGACACTGAAGACAAATACTGAAGTAGGAATAAAACCTGTTAAAATAGTAAAAAGGACACAAAAGCTGGATCCTTGCAACCTGATTTTACAGTATATTAAGACCTACTTTAGGCAAAACCACATAATGCACCTTTTTGGATATCTATGTCTATCTATATATCTAAGAACATAAGAAGAACGGCCATACTGGGTCAGACCAAAAGGTCCATCAAGCCCAGTACCCTGTCCTCTGACAGTGGCCAATAGCAAGTGCCACAAAGGGAACAAACTGACAGGTTATCATAAAAGTGATCCATGCCCTATCACCCAATCCCAGCTTCTGGCAAACAGGCTGACCATTCCTACCCATCCTGGCTAATAGCCATTGATGGACCTATCTTCCATGAATCTATCTAGCTCCCTTTTGAACCCTGTTATAGTATTGGCTTTCACAACACCCTCTGGCAAGGAGTTCCAGAGGTTGACAGTGCGTTGTGTGAAAAAAAAAAAATCTTTCTTGTGTTTGTTTTAAACCTGCTACCTATTAATTTCATTTGGTGGCCCCTTGTTCTTGTATTATGAGAGAGTAAATAACACTTCCTTATTTATTTTATCTATACCACTTATGATTTTATAGACGTCTATCGTATCCCCCCCTTAGCCTCTTATATGTCTAGATATATAGTTGGCAGAATTTGATTTTTTTTTTTGTACTTTGTCAATTTTTATTTAAGATTTTTTTATTTTTACTATTTTTATTTTTAAAGTTGTAGGGGACAGGGTTGAATTTAGGGTTAGGGTAGTGCTTACAGCAGGGGGCTCTCTCTGTGGCCCAGGGACCCAGACACCAGGGAGCAAGATGCCAGGAAAGCTGCAGTCGTCCTGGACCCGCAGAACAGAGATCCCCAGCCACAAGAAGGATTATCCTGTGGCTGCGGAGGAGGACACTCCACTGCCGAACAGTTCCTGCCAGGGACGGCTCCCACACTCCTGGCGGTTGAGTGAGTGAGCTGGGCCGTGACAAGGGAGCTGCGGAGGACTCCCTGCACAGCCATAGAGCTAGTGACAGTGGATCCCTGCTGGCATAAGATGCGGAGAAGGCTTGGGGTCCTGTCTGGGCATAGCAGAGACTCCTGGCCAGAGCTATAAGGAGTCATCGTCATCCCTTGCTGCAGGGGAGGCCACCCTGCTGCTGACTAGTTCCTAGAGCCCCCCACAGCTGAGCTAAGGGCTTCTTTGTTCCACTGGGCCAGAATTGCAACCTTCCTTGCACCGTGTGCCTGCAGGAATTGGGTGTCACTGACCCCACTCACACACTCACCAGCCAGGAGTGTAGCATGCAGGAACCATGCAGGAACTGATCAGCAGTGGGGTAGCCTTCCCTGCCACCAGCGGCTCGTCTTTTTCCTCCAAGTCCTAGCCACGTGCAGAGTCTCTGCTCTGCAAGCCCAGGACAACTGCAGCATCCACTGCACCTTGTGTCTGCAGAGATCAGGTGTCATCAGCCCTGCAGCCATACAGAAATCCTCTGCAGCTCTGCTGTCATAGCCCTGTCCCCTCACTCCTGTGACAATGGCTGGTGAAACCTGATTCCTGCAGACACAAGGTGTGGGAAAATCTGTAGTCCTGGTGGGGCAGAGCAGAGACCCTCAGCATGCCCAGCTGGTGAGTGAGAAAGCAGGTCTGTGTTAGCAGGATTGCAGCTTCAGCAATGGGGAGTGACCTCACAGTCCTTGTCAGGGGTCTCTGCTCTGCCCCATCAGGACCGCAGACTCTCCCCCCAGCTCTAATTTGTCACCAGCCCTAAACCAGCACAAGGAGTCCTGTACAACTACCCTGTCACAGACCCACTCACGCCCATGACAGCAGGGCTGCAGAGGACTCCCTGCATGGCTCCAGGGACAGTGACACCCGAGCCCTGTAGATACACCTATAGTTACTCATTGATTTTTTTGTCACTGATTTCAGCATCAGCTGAAATTGACATTGTCATAAACATGCAGCTAAGGGTAGCATTAAAAATCCCTCCTTTACCTGTAAGGGGTTAAGAAGTTCAAATAACCTGGTTGGCATCTGACCAGAAGGACCAATGGGAAAAGAAGATACTTTCAAATCTGGCCTGGGGGTGGGTTTTGTTTGTGCTCTTTTTGTGTTCTCTCTTGGTACAGAGAGAGAGAGAGAGAGAGACCAAGCAGGTAATCCTGCTCCTACTGAAATGATGCATCTAAAATTACAGAAATTGTAAGTAATAGCAAGGAAATGCGTTAAGATTATCTTTTGTTTTAGCTTGTGAATTTTCCCTATGCCAAGAGGGAGGTTTATTCCTGTTTTTGTAACTTTAAAGTTGAGCATAGAGGGGAATCCTCTGTGTTTAAAATCTTATTACCCTGTAGAATTACCTTCCATCCGGATTTTACAGAGGTGCTTCTTTTACCTTTTTCTTTATAATAAAGTTCTTCTTTTAAGAACCTGATTGGTTTTTAGTGTCCTAAAACCCCAAGGGTCTGGTCTGTACTCATCTTGTTAACCTATTTGTTTGGTATATCATTCTCAAGCCTCCTCAGGAAAGGGGGTGAAGGAGCTTGGGGGGGATATTTTGGGGGGGGAGGGGGATAGGGCTCCAAATGGCTCCTCCCTGAATGTTTGTTTAAATCACTTGGTAGTGGCAGCAATATCGTCCAAGGACAAGGAAAGGAATTTGTGCCTTAGGGAAGTTTTTAACCTAAGCTGGGGAATATAAGTTTAGGAGGTCTTTCATGCAGGTCCCCAGTAAACATAGTATATTTTCCTCTCAAGTTTACATAAGAATTTGATTGGATAGGTTATGATTTAATATAATTTACATGACAGTTTATAATAGCTTTGATACAGCTGTTCTAAGATATTGCGTATATACAATGTAAACAAACTGATATAGTTGTATAAGTTTAGGATTCAGGATTTTTAAATTCATACAGTGCATTTCATAATCACATACAACTAACCTGAACTTTTGTATGTTCAACGTGACATGGATGAGGCAGAGGAGCTTTCAATTCCAACATACATCTTTCAACCAACCTAGCATTTACAAGACTAATGGAAAATATAGGATAAATAGTTTGTTGGAGTAACATATGTTTCAACTTTCATGCAAAACAAAAGAAACTATATTAATATGCTATTAAGATAACTGTACATATCATTAACTTAGAGTAAAATACATTACAGGGATGTGACAATTATCCCCAAAAAGTTATATTACTTCAAACCCTAGTGCAGATGCAGTTATACTGGTATAAAAGGTATTTGTGTTTTTTTTAAAAGCAAAATAGTTTTACTAGTACAACCACTAGTGTGGATGTTGTTATATCAGTAGGGAGGTGCTTAATTCTACTATAGCTTATTCCCCTTCCTGCACAGGAATAAGCTACACAGCTATAAACACCTTTATATTGGCGTAACTGCATCCACACTAGCAGGGTTTTTATTGCTTTTATTACATTAATATGTAATGTGTAAACAAGCCCCTAATAAAAGTCTTTGAAAGTCTAAAGAGTGACCTGCACTAAGATACAACTAGCTGGAAGCGTCACTGTTTAAAAACCACTGTCAGATACTTCCTTCATGTGATCAAAAGTAGCTCTGAAGACCAGCCTACCTGCAAGTGCTTCATATGTCACAAGTGGACCAACCACTACAGTTTGAAAAATTAAACCTTTTTTGTAACATACTATAAGTACATTTGTTCTAAAAATATATATTAACTTTAACTTTAAGTATCACTTTAACGTTGTTCAGTATTAACAGTTTTTGCATTTAATTACTTTGAGTTCTTAAAAAAAAAACAACAAAAAACAAAAAGTGAGCATCTCAAACCTAAGCCCTCTCTCAGCTGCCAAACATCTCTTGGAGATGTAGGAGAGCGGAAAAGGACAAGTCCCATGCTGTCAAACTCTACTTTTCCCTCCAAACCAAACTTTCCAATATACACAAGCATACACTTTGTGCAATTAAAAATATCACAATGAAATATAATCACTTACAACTCTCAATATCTGATGATCGCATATTCAAAAATGGAGAATAAATAAATACCCATCTGAACAAAGGTTAATCATTACCAGAAGGAAAGAGGATATGCATACACTGATGTAAACCTGTACCAGAAAGACTCACTGAAAATAATGAGAATCATCTGTCTGGAAGTGGGTACCTTTTCCGAAAGCATAAAATGAACACATGCGTCTGCTAGCGTTTAAAAAGCATTTGTGAACATTTCAGAGTACCCGAGAGCCAATCAATAACTGTCACAAAGTCCTGGTTAGAAACATGGATATTACCGATCCTATTCTAGTTCTCCTCTACTGCTGCACCTGTTTGTAGCTCAGCAGTTATTGATCTCTTACCTACTGAGCGGTGTTAGTAAGTGTGCTTGTCGAAGAGCAATTCCAGTGTCCTTTGGAACAACCACCAGCAAGTTGTCCAGCAGGCTGCATACAGCTGACAGGAGAGGAGGTGTGACTAGAGCACACTGATTAGACAGAACAGCAGTCTGGGGAGAATCATGTGGACTTGGAGATGCTGTTGTGGTTGTGTCACTCTGACCTAGAACACAGCGACCAAAACAAAAACACTCATCCAAAGATAAAACAGAGCAATTGCATAATACAAAGAACTATACATTTTATTTGCTACCCAGTGTATCCAACTTCCCTATAGATTTTTAAAACAGTAAAACAAGGGCTTCTTGGATCAAAAAACATATGAAGTTTCACCTCGAACTATAAGAAGTCAAATATGGAATGCTGCTTGGCAAACTGTGGCACAAGAGACCTGAATAAATAATCAGAAAAAAGACAAGCAGGAAAAATTTAAAATAATAAATGAAGTATTTGTATGTAGTGTTTTCCTTAACTGTTGTTTTTATTTAATCATTTGTGATAATAAAATACATTATCACAATTTATATAAATTAAGTAAGACAATGCCCAGATTCTATGACTGAGGAATCCAGAGAAGCATATTCATAATGCTAATGTGCCTGAAAATGTTAAAAGCATAGTTTTTCATTTTAACAGATAATTACTTTAAAAACAGTTTTGAAATAATCACTCTTCTAGAGAGGGCCGAAGTTGTTGTTGTTGATTTTTTTGTTTGTTTGTTTTGGGTTTTTTTTTTTTTTTAAGATTCATGACAGATTAGGAGAGATGGAGAAAGAATGGGACAATGAAATTCAAAACAGAAGATCTTTATGTGAGACATTTATTTCTCAACTGAAAGCTTAGTATTTTGGAAAGCTGACAGATTGACAGCAACAAAAACTGATGTCCATCAAACACATGTATCTCTAAAAAGATTAATGCAGGCTTCCTTACATAGCTATGCCAGGAAAGCTCAGACTTTGTGCCCATGTAACGTGGCTCCACTGCTGAGATCACCAGTAAGAACACCAATTAGTGCCAACTGTGGTGATTGTTTTTGCAATGCGGACATCTGACCATTAGAAACTGACGGACCATGAATTTGTTTCAGAAAGGCTACAAAAAAGCCACCACATGCAACTTTTGGTTATTACCAACTTGTTAGTACATAGAACCTTTTATTTCTAGACTACTGGGTCAAATGAAGGTCAGATCGCCAAACCAGCCAACTTCCAAAAAGATACTTTTTAAAATTAGCTATAACTTTAAGAAGTAGCTGTTGTATTTAATGTTCATGTGTAATTCTCTCCCTTCCCACAAGGATAATGGATTTTACTTTCAATTCCACCGAAAACCTCATGTAATATTTCTAATCTCCCCTCACCCCAAACCAACCAAAAAATGCTTGTGTCCATGGATACATTTAAAAATTAAACTCAAATCAGGTTTACCTTGAGCCATAAGTCGGTCAACTGGTATTTCAGGGACAAAACAATCCGATGCTAGTGGGGTAGGGGCCTGCAGCTCATCAACACTCCCCAATGACGGCGACGCAGAAAAGATCTAGGAAGTCATAAAAGCAAAGCAATCAATTCACTCTTTGTTAATATTATGGTGTTTATTGTCCAAAGATAGCTAATTTTTCAGAACAAAGTGTTTGGGAGGGGATGGGGTAGTGTGTGTGTGTTTTAATATTCAGTGTTAAAAAATAGGTTCCTGGAAATACATTTAAAAAAACCTGGCCTCATCTGAAGCTCCACAGTGACACCTGCCCAGTGGTCATGACAGATCACTAGTGCACCTCAGCCTTTTCCACTATTGTTTTCAACTATTCAAAATGGAATAAAACCAGCCACAACAGAACTTATTTTTTGTCACACCTTTTGATTTCATCTCTAATGAATATAGTTAAATATTCAGATAACCAGAGTAGCAGTAAGCAAATAGCTCTTCCCTTAGCAATTGCTGTGGACACACAATAGTTGGTTGTGAACATTACACTAACTGTTTATATTAATACATGTGCATTCAATGGACAGTTTTTTGAAAACAGTAAGCTCTGATTCTGGAAAGTATTATGTAGGTGCTTAACTTCAAGCACATGAGCAGCCCCACTGAACTGAAAATGGGGCTACGCATGTTCTTAAGCGTGAGTGCCTGTGAAAGTCTTTCTAGGTTCAGGACCTAAGTCTTCTCTTTAAACACTTCATTGTAAAATGTCCTGTCACTGCAAACCCTAATGAAGGACTACAGACCTGCTGACGCATTTCAGTTTTCTTGACTGGTAGATGTTCAATATATTGGAAGCCTCCCAATCCCATTCTGTTTTTCTTCTGAAAGTCATGCTTTTTTCATTCCCCTTGGAAAAGGATCTGAATCACTGAAGCATTCAGATTTCCGCTTCTCATGCTGTCTGGCCACAATATGATTACCAGTGTTGTCATTGTTTCTCTCTGTGGACACCTATTTCAAGTGACAGGCCTCACTTCTACTTCTCTCAGTGTGGAACGCTATTGTTCACACAATTTTCAGACTGGATCACTACATTACAGCACGCCGCTTACCAAATATATTTACCTACAGCCCTAGGTCCAGCTCAGTTTGGCTCCTGGTATGGAATCCCCTCCAGAAACTGTGACCAGCTGGTACAAGGAGGGTCAGAAAATAGCTTATTCAAAACAGTATGATTTATTTAGTCATAGGAACATTTCAAGCAGAGAGAAGGGTCAAAATTATCAAAAGCCTGTATGTGTTGTCTTACTAAAAACTTAGCCTTTCTTTTCCAGTTTAAATGTGTTCTGCTTAACCCAGGCACCTCCCAAAGCATTGTGACTGGGAGAGACAAGTTGTCTCCTACAAATGCTGCCTCTCAAACAGTCTTACCTCTTTTCCCACCCCCCTCAGTGTGTGTTGCTCAGGTCCCAGGATATCTTTTAGCTTTTACCAAGTCCCTTTGTTTAGAAGCTTCTGCCTGAAGTTTTTTCCACTCCCTTCAGGGCCACCAGCCTGCCTGCTGATGAGAACATGGCATGGGTCAATTTACAAAGAAACTAGCACCTGTACTGTGTGTCGAATACCAGGGATTGGGGTTAACTACATCCTACAGAGCTCCATAGCACTGAGTTAACCATAAGGCTTCCTTATATCTGTCACCCACTGAATATCAAACAAACAGGGATTCCCACAATGTTCATAAAAAAATACAGATAGCTCCCATATTCTTCACAGATGGTTTGATGTTTCTTGAATAAGCAATGTAGAGCAAGTATCCATGCTACATTCTCCAATGCCCACCAATCTGAAGTCAACTGGAACCAGGCATCTGAGCAGTGGGATATCCTGCCCCAGACCTATTTCTGGATGGAGACATTTGGTTACAATCACAGTGACTGTTTGGACTGGAAGGATGGGTTGGACTTGTTAAATGATCTGGGTTTCCTCTGGGTGTTCCATGTCCAGGTTTTACCCCTGGAAGAAGAGGATTCCATTTTCTCTTTCTGTAGATAAGAACAAAAGGCTTCATCCAAAGCCCAACAAAATCAGCGGAAAGGTACCCCACTGATTTCAATGGGCTTTGGATCTGTCTAAAAAGGAACCTCTGCCCTTGCCTCAGGGTTTGTAATAAGCCTAGGACTTTGCTGGAGTGAGAAGCCTTAGCCTGTCCATGTTCTCAGATACCACCTTATCAATCTTTCTCAAACACGAGTCCATCAGACAGTTCTGAGGCACCAACAATAAACTTTAAAATAGATATCTGCTAAAACCACATGTGACATCTAGCTACTGAACTAGCTACAACTCTTGCTACTAGTTTCATGGAATCACAAATGCAGTAACTACAAATATTTTCCATAATACAAGTTGAATTTATTATGATGATTGGGTCTTTTTAGCTTGTTGTACTGGGATATTGTGGTTCTAGTGAAACATGTGGCAGCAAATAAAGCTATCAGGGATTCTGAACAAGCTTCTAAGAGCGGCTTCTATCTTTTTGTCTGCAGGAAATATGTTCTTTGTGGGGAGTACACTTGCTACGCTGGCTTTGAGGAGAATGAAGGGAAAAGTTTCTATAATCCTATACAGAATTTAAAAGCTTGCTGACAGAACCTTTTATCTTTGTTAGGAGTTTCCCCTTCCTCCTTGAAAAAGAAATGAAGTGAATGGAAAATTTTCCTTATGCTTCTCAGGTTCATTGTTACTGTGATCCAATGTGGAACTTTCCTGAATCTCACCTATTTCCACAACCTCTAGCATCTCCTCCAAAGAAGGAAAGTTTTTGGGCTTTATCCACTTTTTTTTTTTGTCCTTTTGATTTCCTTTTACCTTTTGAGCATATGGTAGTCACCCCAGAGGACCTACTTTTTTTGCTCTGTTCTCTCCTTTTAGGTCATAACCCATGCTAGTGGAGGTGTCCTGAGCTTATTCACATCACACATGATGCTCCTCATTCTCCAATATATATAACTGGAGATGAAGTGCAGGGGATCATCCTAACAGAACTCAGATCTTCCTTTTGCATAGATGGAGAGTCAAAATGGATGTCAGATTCCTCGTCAAGTGGTCTTAACTCACCACTTAAGAATCAGGGACAGAAGTCTTTTGTTTATCCCTTTAGAGGTGGACCAGACCAGGTTGTTCAGGGGTAACTTTGGGTTTACTCATGAAGAAAAATCCTTGAACGAGCAGAGACCAGTTTGCTGAATCCCAAGTACTCAAGGGGATTGACATCTCTGTGAAATAGTTTCTGAGCAAGTGTTTGCTGATTTGGGGAGGTCTGAGAGGGTCTCTTCTCAGATGGGGTTCACTTTGGGTTTCGTCTTTGACTTGCTCAGCTTTGTTGGGAGGGACATGGGGAGGAAGAAAGAAAGTAAAAGAAAGAAGGTCCCCTAAGAGAAATGGATAATGTGAAAGTCTTGCTTGCAACTTCCTCAAATCACCTTCAAAAGTTATGAAGCTAATGGATAAACACAGGAGTGTTGAATCACCACTGCATCACCAGAAGCAGCTAATCTGATACAAGGAGGTTTGTCCAATCCCTGCAGGCCCATAGACAGGTCTGAAGTGCCTTGGTACATTCAGAAAGAGAGGTGTAGCACAACTGTCTTGTAATTCAGTAAAGATCAGAATCCAGAAATAAAATAAACACAACCTACTTAAAAAAAAAAAAATCAGAAGATTGGGAGTGGGATTTTTTTTTGTTAATCAAATACAAAGCAGCAGTCACAGTGGTCAGCAAAGTGAAGAGATGACCAATTATGGCCAGATCTGCACTGATTCAGCACCGCACCTTAACTCTGAAAATCTTTTTACTGATTGGCTAAAGCCACGAATTCATTTCTTTTTAAAGAAACTCTTCAACAGTCACAGAAAACGCTTTAGTAAATAATGTTACATAAGCCAGAAAAGGCATAAGTGTGCCAAAGTGTTGAAAGAAAGCCTATGAGTTCATTACTACATACAGAATAAGCTTAGACTAGGAATCTCAATTATGGTCATCCAAAACTTCAAGAAACCATTAGTAGCACAGCATATAGTAAAGATAAAACATGTATACTTTACAGCTTCCTTATCCCTACTTTGTGTAGTCAAGCTGCCTGAATCTTACAGCCCAAAAAAGGAAAACAAGGTCTTAGGTAAGTAAAAATCCATAATAATTTACCTGGTTAGCTTCTTACACCAGTGAAGCCTACAAAGGTAATGTAATGGTAATGGCTTCACAACATCACAGCAGGATAAAGCTTAAAAACAAATTTTTTCTGCTATCTAAACAGGACACATACAATAATACAACAATGTCATTTTCACAGTGTTCTGCTGTCCTAGGAAGGAAAGATCTTATCTTCACAAATTACCCCTGATGGTGACAAACTTACAATACAAGACATCATATTCAGTAAAAGGATATTTTTACCACTACCTATGTCCTCTCATCAGAATTTAACTTTCTTATGCCATAAAAACTAAAGCTTTTGAAAATTGGAAAAGACAGGTAAGTAAGGGGTATTTGCGAATTAGCTAATAAAATGGAAAGCATAAATGTTAAAAAAAAAAAAAATTGAGTTTTTGTCCTTCATCTACCATTACTTACCAATTAAGGGATTTTTCTTTACCATTAGTATTATCACACCCCCAAACTATTGGCATTGCCCTAACAGACCTTGAATAATCAGTTCTCGTGAGAGCTCCATCCCAACGTTTAAATCACCTCACTGTACAACACTCTGATAGCCATGGATCCAGAGCATAAACACACATTTATAAAATAATGAGAAGGATCCCTAGGGAAGGATGGTCACCACTGAAAGTTATGGCCACATTTCGGAGATGGCTTTACTTTCTTCAAACTGCGCCACCTTCTGTAAAAGTTACTGCAAACTGGTCATGCTGACATGATAAGCACTCCTGAACAGAGACTGTGACTTCCTATCTCTTTGTACAACACTGAGCATGTTGGGGCCCCAGTACTGACTGAGGTCTTTGGACACCTAATACTATAATATAAAGCTAATCAAATAAAAGTAATACAACTGTCACTTGTGTTCAGTGATACTATTAATTAGAGGGAATGTTAAAAATAAATGTCTTATTTAAGAGCACTTTCACCACACTCTATCTGCTAAAAGGAAACACTTCATCTGAGAAGTAGAAATTACATGTTTCCACTATACATACTATAACCTGATAGAAAACTAAAGATGCAGATATGATATATAATCAGCAATCCAGAGAGATCCTACAATACATGATCCTGCTACAGGAAGCAGTGTGAACAAATAGATAGGTCAAAGGGCTGGACTGGAGACCTGAATTTTATTTCAAGCTCTGCTACTGCCCTGCCGTGTGACCTTGAGAAAATTATTTCACCTCACTGTGCCTCAGTTTTTCCATCTGTAAAATAGGTACAACTGTACTTATCTCCTTTGTGAAGCACTCTGAGCTCTATGGATGAAAAATTGCTATACAAGAACTAGGTATTATATTAGTTTTCTCAACAACAGTCAATTTCTCTGATTAACTGGAGTGAAAGCACTTATGATTTCTATATTAGAAGTAGGTCAAAGGTAGGAGAAGCCAAAAATAACTACAATAATTTAATAACACTCTTGTTTAAGACCATTAGTAACCCATTTTAACAAGGTCTTTGGTGTAAGATAGCTTAATGAAAGTAGGAATTACGTGGCACTCAAAACCATCAGTATTCATTAAAAGAAAAAGAACACCATTATGTTTCAGTATGTCAAAAAATAACCCAACAGATCTAAAGATTCACTAAAAAGAGGCAGTAGTTGCCTCCATAAATAATACTGAAGTTCAACCAGTTGACACAAAAAGCAGCTTCAGTTTACAAAGATTAGCACTCGGGAAAAGAATTTAGATTTTTTTTTTTAATTTCTATTACAATATCAAAGAACAGTTCCTGCTGGAGATCATTGTATTTTGTTTATCAGCTGGCAACTCTCAGTTACTTAGGGTCAGTTAGACATAATCTGCACTGTACATAAATGCTCCTGCAGTTCCTCACCAATTAAGACATCTAGGCTCTTTCTCAGGTGTGATGGGGAAAGCGTGACATCTGTTGGGCTTGGAGTAATCTTCTCTTGGTACCTTTAATTAAATAAAAGGTCAAATTTAAAGATACACATCTGGTTATGGTTGTCCAACGTCTTGATAGATGAAAGGAAACGTGACAAAGTTGGTCTGTCTGCGGTGCTTAGCAATGGTATGGGAAAAGAGCCCGATGTGCGAGCGACAAACCTTCCCCTGTGGCTACAGGTCCACTCACCAGATGGAGGTTGAAGCATACTTTGCTTCCTGGCTAACCTGTGGGCCTCAGCATGGGCACTCTGATGGCTCTCTGCAGAGGCTGCACCAGTCTTAACCTGGTTTCCCCAAACTGAACAATTCTGGCCATGATTTTCCCACTTGTCAGTGAGAATGCTGAATTTCTTGAGGCCTTACTTCACCTTGTCACTGTATAGGAGCTTTGGTCTTCCTCTGTGCTGTGGGCAGTTCTTAAATTGGCCATTGAGCACAGCCTTCAGCAGACGATCTTGAGAAACGTACTCCCAACCAGCAAAGCCAGTGAAAGTCCCGCATAGTTTGCATAGATTGTAGGTTGGTTCTCTCAAGGATCTCGTTCTTGGTGATCCATTTGGTCCCAAGTAACTCCAAAGATTTTTCTAAGACAGTGAAAGTGGAAACTGCTCAAATCTTTGCTCCTGCTTGGAGTACATAAACCAGCTTTCACAATCGTAAAGGAGAGTACTAAGAACACAAGCCTGATAAACAGCCACCTTTGTGTTCAGGGTTAGCAACCTGTTGTTCCAAATAGGTGAGGTAATTTGCCAAAGGCAAACGAAGCTTTGCCGATTCTTGCATTAAGTTCCATATCCAGGTTAAGTGAGCTGGTAAGAATTAAGCTGAGATAGCTGAAGTGATCCATGTTGTCCTGAGCCTCATGATTGACATAGATTTTAGGTGGAATGTGGTACTTCGTGACATGCCAGCTGTTTTTTTTTTTTATACTGATTACACCATGCCAAACTTGGTGCATTCATCGAAAACCTGTTCACCCTGACCTGCAGTTCATAGGGTAAATTACAGATGAATATAGCGTCATCTGCAAAAAGATGATCCCAAATAGTAAGTTGACTGTCACGCCTTCTATGCTGGAATCATCTGATGTTAAATAAGCTGCCATACATCCTCAATTCAATTAGTATGTCAGATTGATCATTTCCAAAGGCATACTTAAGAAGAACAGAAAAGAAGATACCAAAGCCAGTGGGTGCTAAGACGCAGCTTCATACCAATATCAATACTAAACTTGGATGATGTTTCATTTTCATACTGGATGATTACCTTCATTCCCTTGCGGAACTCCTTGAATAGGGAGAGCACCTTTTGTAGATAGCCAGTTTTCAACAGGGATCTTATTGATGCCATTCCTGCTAACTGTGTCAAAGGCCTTTTGTTGGTCAATGAATGCTAGATAGAGAGGTGCCTGTTCGCAGATTTTTTCTTGCAACAAGTGCAATGTGAAGGACGTGTCAGGAATGGAGCATCCAGCTCTGAACTCGCACTGCTTTCAGGGTAGACTCTCTCAGCAAGGATTTGGAGTCTTTTCAACAGGACCTTTGCAAGGACCTTGCCAACCACACTAAGCAAAGATTTCCCTTGATAGTTGTTGTAGCCTGCCCTGTCCCCTTTATTTTTATACAGGAGTAATTATCTTTGCATCTTTCAGATCCTGGGGTATATGGCTTTCTTCCCAACAGGCATGCAGAAGTGCATAGATGTCACTCGTAAGCTTTCTCACCCCTGCCCTTAGGAGCTCTGGAGGTATCTGGTCATTGCCCGCTGCTTTCCTAGGCACAATCTCTTCAATAGTCTTCTTTACATCTTCAAAAGTTGGTGTTTGTCCAGCTCCTACATCGTTGGAAGCTGGGGAATGGCAGCTAAGGCAGTATTAGAGATCCTTTGAATAGAGTTCTTTGTAATGCTCAGTCC